>NC_134265.1:166593834-166909869 GCF_031893055.1 Leptodactylus fuscus
TCACCTCCAATAGGCCTTCACTTAATATACCCTGAGTATTGTGGAGGATTATAGTAGGTTATGGGCGGCAAATCCCCAAAATTTTAAGTGCTGCCAACCCCAAAAATTTTTTAAAATTCATAATGAGAAGCTGTTTGGTCATCCCTATGCATGTGTTGCTATGCACATTATACTGTGAGGTTGGATTAGTGTGGGATATTATGCTGTGTGTAGGGGCTACTGTGGGATATTACCCTGCGTGGAGGGGCCACAAAGGGATATTATTCTGTCACAGTGATCTTTGGCATGAATGAAGGAAGGCACACGCTTTCTGAACAGCCCAATGCTCATGGTGACTAGAGATGAGCGAACACTGTTTGGAACAGCCGTTCCGAACAGCACACTCACAGCACGCTCCCATAGAAATGAATGGAAGCAGCCGGCACGCGGGGGGTTAAGCGACTGGCCACCGGCAAAGCATACGTGCCAGGTGCTTCCATTCATTTCTATGGGAGCGTGCTGTTCGGATCGGCTGATCCGAACATTATTCGCTCATCTCTAATGGTGACCTTCATTTGCTCCTGCATACAGGTAAGTAGTTGGCCGTTAAGGGATTAAATACTCTTGTTTAACCTCTTCCCAACATCCCCCCTATTAGTACCGCAGATGCTGGGCCTTTAAAGATGGCATCTGCTCTGCTGCTCAGGCCGCCATAGCAACCTGGTCTAATGACATTGTAGACTTGTAGGCCAGGACCTCCCCAAAATTAAAAAAAATGGCCTGGAAACATGCTTGTGTCTTCAAAATGGCCGTCCTCAGGATTTTAAAAATACACCAAACTATAGAAAATAAAATGAAATACATTTACATAAGATATTACCTTTAATGTCAGCTTAATGTATTATGTAATATAGCTATCATTCACATTTTTACAGACGTACAGTATCCACTTCAAGAGGTTGACAGGGTTAGTAATCAGACAACTATTCATGTTAACCTCCATAGTTTAGTGATACCTAGTACATGATGTACAGTATATTAAAATAAAGTCTTCAGATCTATTTTTCCATTTAATTGCAATAAATAGAGCGTCTGATCACTGCCTAGATTATGGGGAAGGTGAGTTAAAGAGTTAGGAATGATGGTACAATTACGGAGCTGACAGCTTTTCTTTCATCACAATCACTCTCTAAATCATGACCTTTCAATTAAATGCACAAAAATACTGAAAGCTGATCATGTTCATTTTTATATCCGGCCTTCACTATGTAAGATGATAATTAGGCAATAACATGAAGTTTCACCGTGATATATTTTATAAGATGGCAGCTTTAACAGTCACATTTTCGGAATGTATTGGCGCTCATACAATAAAGCAGTACATTTGCATGAACTTTATGTAAGTTGAATGATGCTGTCACTTAGTTAAATATTTCCTAGCAAGGGTAAGTAACTATTAAAATGTAACGTGTCTTGAAACATTATCGCTTTTTTAAATGACAAATCTCCATCATTCAATGGAAGATGGCCCAGTTAGTTCAATATAGCTGGCCATATATGACCAGATGGTGATAATACGGCACAAACTGAATCATGTAGGATCAAGATAACAAGCAATACCAACAATCCTAAGAGCTCTTCATCTCTCATAATGTTAATATCTGAGGAGTTATTGTCTATGACACGTTTAACCATGTACAAACATAAAACACTAAACCGAAGCATGTATTAAATTCACACAAGAGCTATTGGTATAATTGGCATATGCAATGTATACTATTTTATACAACCTAGTCATTTGATTTGGATTATACAGATTTTACTCTTCAATACAGTCAGGACTGAGATTATGGTTTGTGGATTAACGTAATTGATGACTTAACCAACTGTATTGTAGAGACAGCTAGCTAGCTAATCCGGAGATACTATATACTATAACCTAAAATAAAGATTAATTGATGTGATATGTATATTTTCAGTATTTAATGGCAACATAATTTGTACTTGCTAGTAAGTATGTAGGCATGTACATATATATGTAATTTATTTGCTGGACCTTGGTAAGAACACAATCCTGTGAATAAGAATCCTATGCTATATAGGACAGATGCATACACTCAGATATATAAGTATATGATATTGTAATGCAATGGTCCAGAGCTGTAGGGAAAAAATCAACCATTAAAAACGTCACATTTCTGTCATTTCAGCATTTGTAAAGAACATGTGTGCTGTATAACACATTATTTGTAGAAGCATTTCTAAATACATGATATAAGCTATGGTGCAGTCGTATACCACCACAATTATAGTAAAGGTCAGCCAGGCTAATTACATTTAGAAGGGTTTTCTACAACATGATTACCTTGACGGGGTATAGGATAAATTGATGTATGGCCCAGGAGCTAATGTCATTATTACATATATGGGATCTATCCTGCTTAATAGATTATTTTACCATCACTATGTGAATGTTAATAATCTTTTCTTGTATCCTATTATGTGGTCTCTGTATTGTGAGGTTATAGAGAGACACTATGATACTTGCAGCACAAGTAGAATTCTACCAACAGCTTCTTCATCGCAAGATGAGAGGGGATAAACAAGGATCAACAGCTTCCATAAAACTCTTAGGATTTTCACTGAGTGGCGTAAAATGTGTGAAATGAACTTGGTTCTCTTTGGATAGATTTTATCTAAAGTCACAAACAATTTATAGTGTTAAGGTACAAGACATCATTCTTAATAGACGTGGGCCTGCTTATATTAGAAGCACGAGTCGGGCATTTCCTGTAGTAATGGTCATCGCTATGTCATTCGATATGTTTGACTGTACTTAAAAAGGATTCTACAGCTTTTCAAAGTGTAAAAACAGCTTATATATATATATATATAAATATATATATATATAAATATATAAATATATATATATATATATATATATATATATATATATATTGTCAGGGTCTCGGGTTGGTAGGTGGGGTGGCATAGACACACAAGTTCCAGTTTCTTTTAGTCTAAAACAAAGGTAGAGTTTATTTTCACTCAAAAAGGCAGTGCAGCAAAAAAGGAAACAATACAAAAATAAATTCTTTGTTGCCTCAAATATGGCTATATAGAGGGGACACACCATAGCCTTGCAGCGCTGGAGTCCTAGTGTTCAAATCCAGCCAAGGGCAAAAAACCATTTGTAAGGAGTTTGTATGTTCTCCTTGTGTTTGCATGGATTTCCATCACATGTTCCAAAAAAGGCATACATTGTGAGCTGTATGTAGGGCTCACAATCTACATTAAAAAAAAAAAAAAATATATATATATATATATATATATATAGATCACCATTTTTTTATTTTAAGTAGATTATTGATTTGCATACTATGAAAATTAATCTTTCTGAACACACACATGTTCAATCTACCATACAATGGTAGAGGCATTAAATAGGTTTTCTGGGCTAAATAATATTTTCTAGTTAGGCTGGGGGAGGTGAAAAAAAACACACTCACCTCTCTCCGATGCTCCAGTGTCCTTCCAGGGTGGTCCAGTTACCTACCTTTTGATTCATGACTTTCTCACCGGATATGACGCTCTGAGTCCCTTCCTGCTGATTATCTTTACTGTTCATGTGACTGATGAGGCCAATCAGTGCTCTCAGGAAAGAAATCGGGAACAAAACAGGTAGTGATTGACCTAAACGGTCACGTGGGGCAGGTACTTCCGCCAGGAGACAACAATGTAGCTGCAGGACCAGACCACGTGGGAAAGGACCAGAGCACTGAGGACAGGTGAGTATGGTTTTCTTTTCTTTTTTTTTCACCTCCCCCAGTCTAATTAATAGGTAAAATTTTAGGCCAGACAACCCCTTTAAGGCTTAGGCCCAAGTAGCAGGCGCTGTGGGAAAAAAACGTGGAGGAAATGCCACAGCGCTTTTCACAGGAAGTCTGCAGAGTGTTTTTCTGTGGGACTTTCTGCTTCAATTACACTTATAGGGAAACAGCAGCATTTCTGCCTTCTCTATAGGAGCTCCGGCTATAGTTACAGCCACCGGCTTCCCAGTTCTGCAGTTGCACAATTTTGCAAGGATATTTGGGTACTTCTTTGTAGAATTAAGAGTGGGCCACTTGGATGTATATAGTATATGGGCGGTTCGGAACTGGTTAAGGGCACTTTTTTAGGTTGAAAGCCACAGAGTAAGAGATAATGGTTTGCAACTTTATGACCCAACATGTCAGTACTTTAATTGAAATACAAGTTATTATTTGTCTTTAAACATACCCAAACTTACAGCACAGATGCTCCTACAGTCCTATGAAAAAGTTTGGGCACCCCTATTAATCTTAATCATTTTTAGTTCTAAATATTTTGGTATTTGCAACAGCCATTTCAGTTTGATATATCTAATAACTGATGGACACAGTAATATTTCAGGATTGAAATGAGGTTTATTGTACTAACAGAAAATGCGCAATATGCATTAAACCAAAATTTGACCGGTGCAAAAGTATGGGCACCTCAACAGAAAAGTGACATTAATATTTAGTACATCCTCCTTTTGCAAAGATAACAGCCTCTAGTCGCTTCCTGTAGCTTTTAATCAGTTCCTGGATCCTGGATAAAGGTATTTTGGACAAACAATTCAAGTTCAGTTAAGTTAGATGGTCGCCGAGCATGGATAGCCCGCTTCAAATCATCCCACAGATGTTCAATGATATTCAGGTCTGGGGACTGGGATGGCCATTCCAGAACATTGTCATTGTTCCTCTGCATGAATGCCTGAGGATTTGGAGCGGTGTTTTGGATCATTGTCTTGCTGAAATATCCATCCCCGGCGTAACTTCAACTTCGTCACTGATTCTTGAACATTATTCTCAAGAATCTGCTGATACTGAGTGGAATCCATGCGACCCTCAACTTTAACAAGATTCCCGATGCCGGCATTGGCCACACAGCCCCAAAGCATGATGGAACCTCCACCAAATTTTACAGTGGGTAGCATGTGTTTTTCTTGGAATGCTGTTTCTTTTTGGACGCCATGCATAACGCCTTTTTTTTATAACCAAACAACTCAATTTTTGTTTCCAAAATGAAGCTGCCTTGTCCAAATGTGCTTTTTCATACCTCAGGCAACTCTATTTGTGGCGTACGTGCAGAAACGGCTTCTTTCTCATCATTCTCCCATACAGCTTCTATTTGTGCAAAGTGCGCTGTATAGTTGACCGATGCACAGTGACACTATCTGCAGCAAGATGATGCTGCAGCTCTTTGGAGGTGGTCTGTGGATTGTCCTTGACTGTTCTCACCATTCTTCTTCTCTGCCTTTCTGATATTTTTCTTGGCCTGCCACTTCTGGGCTTAACAAGAACTGTCCCTGTGGTCTTCCATTTCCTTACTATGTTCCTCACAGTGGAAACTGACAGGTTAAATCTCTGAGACAGCTTTTTGTATCCTTCCGCTGAACAACTATGTTGAACAATCTTTGTTTTCAGATCATTTGAGAGTTGTTTTGAGTAGCCCATGATGCCACTCTTCAGAGGAGATTCAAATAGTAGAACAACTTGCAATTGGCCACCTTAAATATCTTTTCTCATGATTGGATACACCTGGCTATGAAGTTCAAAGCTCACTGAGGTTACAAAACCAATTTTGTGCTTCAGTAAGTCAGTAAAAAGTAGTTAGGAGTATTCAAATCAATAAAATGATAAGGGTGCCCATACTTTTGCACCTGTCAAATTTTGGTTTAATGCATATTGCGCATTTTCTGTTAGTACAATAAACCTCATTTCAATCCTGAAATATTACTGTGTCCATCAGTTATTAGATATATCAAACTGAAATGGCTGTTGCAAACACCAAAATATTTAGAACTAAAAATGATTAAGATTAATAGGGGTGCCCAAACTTTTTCATAGGACTGTATATTTAATTGATGTTTGGCTACTTCATGCAATACATTATTACTTTAGCCAGTGTGCAGGAAGAAGAGAATAATTTATGACACCTGTTCCTGCATCTGCAGATGATCCTGGGGAGGGAGTAACGTGAACTTTTGGCTCATGATAACGCCCCTTATCATTCAGAGTACATGTTTGCTCTTTCATTGTCTCTTATTTTCTGGAGGATTGAAGGAACACTTGTTTTTCTAATCACTGCTCTGTGTCTAATAAGTCTCTTTGTTGCCTTGACCATTTAACATCTTAGATGCTGTGCAGGGGCGTAACTACCGTGGTAGCAGCAGTAGCAGCTGCCACAGGGCCCAGGCCATTAGGGGGCCCGGTGACAGCCGCTACCGCTGCGTTTTTTGTTTTTTTTTAAATAGTCCGTTACGGGCCCCATTCACTTGCTGATCCTGGCTGGGCCGGGATCGGCAAGTGACACCGCGGGCCCCACAAACACTATAATTATACTCGGGGGTCTTTGCAGACCCCCGAGTATAATGATCAGCGGACCGGGAGACGTAAGGAACATAACAAACACTGTTACTTACCTCTCCACGATCCTGCCTCCGGCCTCCCTCTTTCGTGTCTGACGTCTCTGACGTCACATGACCTGGGTCTGCTTCCCGGGTCATGTGACGTCCGACGTCATTAATGCAAGACAAGAGCGGCAGCCGACAGCCTAGGAGCCGGGCACAGGTAAGCAACTGTTTTTAAAAAAAATGTTTTTATTCCCCCGGGTCTCCGATTATTATACTCTGGGGTCTGAAAAGACCCCAGAGTATAATAATTGTTTATGGATGTCCACAGTGGGACATAATACTGTGTGCAGGGGACACTATTGGGGTTAATTCTGTGTGCAGGGGCCACTATTGGGGTTAATACTATGTGTGCAGGGGCCACTATTGGGGTTAATTCTGTGTGCAGGGGACACTATTGGGGTTAATACTGTGTGCAGGGGACACTATTGGGGTTAATACTGTGTGCAGGGCTTACTAAGGGACATAATAGAGTTCTGAGGAGGGGGGTCGGTTGAGGTCTTCGGCTTTGGTTTGGGGGGGGGCCCATGTCAAAAGTTCGCCACGGGGCCCCGCCATTCCTAGTTACGCCACTGATGCTGTGGTTAGTACTTTTCGCAGCACCTAAGTGGTTTTATAAAAAATTTAAAAAAATTGTAAATTAAGATAAAAGACAATTGTAAAATAAAATAAAAAAATACACAAAATTGGGATTATCACATGCATACCAACCTATGCAATAAAATAAGATGTTATTTATCCCACATGATAACGGTTTTAAATCCTAAAATTCAGATGCCATCTGACCGAGCAAAAATATAAAATAATCCAAGCTGACTAAAAGGTTGTATGCACCCCAATGTTATACCTATAAAAATTAAGTCAATAATCAAGTCCTTAGTGAGTCATGTCAATGGAAAAAATTATGTTAAATGGTATGAGTCTTCTAATATGGCGACATAAACAAACATTTTATTGCACAAATGAATGGGCCTAGTCCGGAGAATCCTGCCACAAGGCGGACGACGGGGCTGAATCGGCCGCAGAATCCGACTGAAGAAAGGGCAGCTCGCTTCTTTTTTCCTTGAGCAGCAACATGCCACTCATGAAAAAAGTAAGCTAGCGGTCTACATAGACCTCTATTGTGATGGGACGGATTGACGTGGATTTAGCCCCAAAATCCACCCCCTCTTTCCCCGTGTGAACGACACCTAAAAGGTCTTTGAAACTAATTTAGATTCACTGCAATACAGTCAACAAAGTTGTAATAAGGTTTCCATAGACGTGCAGGAAAAAAAAGGAAGATTCCATTGAGATCTATCTATATGGATACATACTTCTCTAATAGTATATGGATAAATACTTCTCTAATAGTATATGGATACTTACTTCTCTAGTAGTAATGTTTCTAGGAAACTCTATCTTCACATATACAAAATCTGATGGAGATTGCAGCAATACAATAAAACATTTCATAGTGCACCGTTTCGATTTACAGCGTGTATCAAGATGCAACTGCCACCTAGAGAAATACCATATCCAGTACATTTTACAGTATTAAAACTTACGTATTAAAATTTTAATATTTTTTTCCATTTGAGGTTTCTGAAATGGTAAAACAAAAAGCGAACTTATTTTATGTGAAATGAGGACAAATATCGATTTCACATGCAATAATAGAGGGTAGAAAATTATATTATTTACAATAAAATGGCTCCTAGGTAATGATAAACTATTGTATACTTTAAAAACATTCAAAAGCAGTTTTTAAGTAGGTCCCATGGTGACTTTTTTAGATTTGATACACAAAGAGTGCTATTTGTATTGCTTTGATAGACGATCTTGTTAGAGATTGTTGAAGATTTATTAGACCAAGACTATTGATTTGTACTAGATGTGCGAACAGACCAATAGCATACTGATTGGAGGGAAATAATAGTGCCAGGGCTACATGACCCAGAAAGCTGTCTTTCAGCAAAACAGACAAAATCTAAGAGAATGCCGCTACTTTAGCTTTCAAGTAATGGGAAGCAGCCGCACATAATTGTGGACTTCATATCGATCTGTAATATTTAGAAGCCACAACTTTGCTATAAATATTTGTCTGATATAAATAAGAAAGAGATAAGTAACAATATAATTATTGCTATAATCAATAGTTCTTATTTTAGTTTGGCTCAGTTGCCTTGTTCACAACACCAAGCACAACACAGTGGATAAAGTGGAGGAATTACTGACCGATTAAACGTGTAAATATAACAATATTATAGTGTAATCCTTTTCTATAGCTCACTTCTGGGTAATGTATTATAGTTGGCACATGAACTATGAAAGGTAATGTGTATTTGGATATTTGGAAGTCTATATTAATAGGGCACCAATGGGTATGACTATCTGAATTGTAATTAAAAAAAAGTCCACATACCGCATCATAAATCTGGAAAAAAAAATTAGCAACATAAACTCTTAGGATAGGCTATTCTATCATTGAAGTATTGTTCACACACAAGACACATGGATAGTGTTATAGGGCTCAATTTTGATGCTCTGTGTTATGCCTAGTTTAATGGACAATAGGCAATTTGTGATGGCGACCATCTTTCTAGTAAGTTGAAATAAGGTTTTATTCATATTAATGAAAAGTATCATTAGGAAATGTAATTAGATAGATACGTGACAGATGATAGATAGATGATAGATAGATAGATAGATAGATAGATAGATAGATAGATAGATAGATACTTTATTCAGCCATGCAACATTTTTTAAAGCTAGATATAAGATAGATAAATAGATAGATATGAGAAAGAAAGAAAGAAAGAAAGAAAGAAAGAGAAAGAAAGAAAGAAAGAAAGAAAGAAAGAAAGAAAGAAAGAAAGAAAGAGAAAGAAAGACCTTAAATTATCAATTATGGAAAGTGCTAGACTGATAACAATAAATTAGCAGACAGAAATGTGATTGATGGACATCAGAAAGAAAGAAACAGGTGGATAAATATGAGACAGATGGATAGATCGATATGAAATATTTCAATGGAGATACATTATTTAAACATGAAAGATAAAGATTAATAGATGTGAGATGGATATGAGAGGCAGAGAAAGAGTGTTAGATACATAAACAGATATATATGACAGATGGATGGAGAAAGAAAGAAAGAAAGAAAGAAAGAAAGAAAGAAAGAAAGAAAGAAAGAAAGAAAGAAAGAAAGAAAGAAAGAAAGAAAGAAAGAAAGAAAGAAAGAAAAAAAAAGAAAGAGAAAAGAAAAGAAAGAAATTAGATTCAAAGATGGATTGATTAGGGACAGGGAAAGCAATAGACTGATAGATACAGAGGTAGATATCAGAGAGAGAGAGAGAGAGAGAGAGAGAGAGAGAGAGAGATAATTAAATGTGGAAAATAAACATGAGAGATGAAAAGATAGACATTTCACTTATTTTGTTTCCCATTTATTGATCTAGATAGATAGATAGATAGATAGATAGATAGATAGATAGATAAATAGGAGATAGATAGATAGATAGATAGATAGATAGATAGATAAGATAGATGGGATAAATAAATGAGTAATTTGAAAATTAAAGATAGATAATACATAAATACAGATTGAGTACATAAATAATATCTACTGTAGATACATAACTATTTCTTTTTTCTATTTACAGTGCCTCTATTAGCTGCTGTATAAATACTTGGTTTGTTCTTTTGTGTATATAGTAAACTTCCTACTTACTTCACTGTATATTTCCAGTTAATGATGATCCTTCTCAGTCAGCATATTGATAACAGTAGACAAATATATTGGCTTCACAACACACATAGCTATTGCCTTTAGCATAGCAAACCTAGAAAGTATAGTAGCAATGATACTGGATATTACTGGCTGAGGAGCCATTCATCAACATTGACTCTCTTAGTTTCATTTACTGCTTAAGGCAAATGTTGATGAGAACGACTATGTTTTCAGAAGAAAAAACTTTTAGAAAGTCAGACTGTGTATTCCTGCCGATAAATCATTACTGTTATTTTTCTAACAAATGATCTGTTACTATAGGGAACATAGTGAATAGTGATACATAAAAACAATCCTATTACAGTATTCTTTTGTGAAGAATGCTTCCAATAAAGTAACCAGGATATACAAAGTACTGTAACATTTGTGCATAGTTATATGAATGCAGTTTTTGCTTTATAGAATAGTTACACTGTATTATTGTAGCATCTTGTCTCATTGCATTGCCCATATACATATTTTATATAGATGTCAGTAGTGTACATGCAGGGTTGACATCTCATGGGGTATCATGCATTTGAAGTACAGTGGTAAAAGGTAAAACTACACGTTGCCACAGGGCCAATGTTATAACCCTTCATATGTTGTAAATAATGTGAGTAGTGGGTGCAACAATAATTCCTATACACTTTGCTTCCTTATTTCTATTATACAGCTACATCTGTTTTGCTTATTATTTCATCCAGCTGTGACTTTTCTTTTTATGAAGCATTAAATGCTGTTTGTCATTTAGTAACATGTTGTTCTTCTATTTTATATGAGGCTTTGTTTTCCTAGAAAGCTATTTATTATAAGCTCCATGTATAAGAAATAATGAATGTATCCATAGAAAAACTCCACCCAGAGTATTGAACTAGGTTATTGTTTGTAGCTTTGTATTCAGTACTACTTATTATCGGGATTTCACTTTTTCATGACCCTATGTGTGAAAGGGCTTTTCCAGGAACAGGAATCCAATCCAATGTCCTATGATATTTATTATGGACTGTATATCAATTATAATTAGAGATGAGCAAACACTAAAATGTTCGAGGTTCGAAATTCGATTCGAACAGCCGCTCAATGTTCGTGTGTTCGAACGGGTTTCGAACCCCATTATAGTCTATGGGGAACAGATACTCGTTAAGGGGGAAACCCAAATCCGTGTCTGGAGGGTCACCAAGTCCACTATGACACCCCAGGAAATGATGCCAACACCTCTGGAATGACACTGGGACAGCAGGGGAAGCATGCCTGGGGGCATCTAACACACCAAAGACCCTCTATTACCCCAACATCACTGCCTAACAACTACACACTTTCCACATTCAAAAAAACCTCTATCAAAGTGGGAAAATACCTGGAAACCTTCTTTACTCCCCAAATGGATGGACACAAACCCCAATTTAAGCTCAACAAACAGTAACAACCACCCCTTTAAATCATGTTCCCCATGACAACCACAAATGGAATAGGCAATGGGAATTCCAAAAGCCCTCACCCTTAACTGTCATTTTGAGTGTGTGTGTGTGTGTGTGTGTGTGTGTGATGTGGTAAGACCTTCCAAAATTCACTTTTCTAGCCCTTAACATGAGCCCTTCCAAACAAAGTTACATGACCTTAAGCTGAGCTACCAGCAGAGATTGAGGCCCTTGGCATGAGTAGAGCCTTGCACCAGCAGTGTTTTTGGCACTTAGGGTGAGTTGAGCCTTGTACCAGCGTGTGTCCCTTAACATCAGGCGGGCCCTAAGTTCTGCGCTTTGCACAAAAGTTCCACATTAACTAGGCTGAATGGTACAAAGATTAGTAGGCCCGAGAACCAGGAACAGGTCTTGCAATGGCTGTCGGATAACGCTTAAAGCACATTGTCCACCAGCCAGTCAGCCTCTACCTCCTCTTACCCAACAGTCTTGTCCTCCTTCCACCCAAAATTCCCAATCTTCTCAGAACAATAACCCCAACTGTCCCTGCTCCCCAGAGCTGTTCTCCCTTCCTTTGACTGTACCGCAACCTGCCCCTCCATTTCGCGATTCCACGGACCTAACAGACGAGTATCTGTGTCCAGATGCTCAAACACTAGAGTCTCCTCCATTCCATCTCCGGTCGATTTGGTGGCGGATGACCAGCAACCCACCCTCATCGACGACGATGAGACGCAGTTGCTGTCAGGGCAGCCAGTTGACATGCGCATTGTGCAGGAGGAGGAGGCGAGACAGGAGTTGGAAGAGGAGGTGGTGGACGACGAGGACACCGACCCCACCTGGACAAGGCAGATGTCAAGCTGGGAAAGTAGTGTGGATGTTGAGGCAGGTGCAGCACCAAAAAGGGTAGCTAGAGGCAGAGACATGTCCAGAGGCAGAGGTCAGCTGCTTTGCCGAAGCCAGGCCAGACCCGGAATGTCCGAAGATGTTCCCTTTTGTACCCAGCCCAGAAAAACTCCCCCATCGAGGGCACGTTTCTTGAAGGTGTAGAGTTTTTTCAAGGAATGCGCCGAGGACAGATATAGTGTCGTCTACACAATTTGCCTCTCGAAATCGAGTAGGGGCCCTGAGAAGAGCAACCTGTCCACCACTTCAATGCACCGTCATTTGGAATCCAAGCAATGGAATCAGTGGCAGGCAGCAACGGCAGGACAAACGTCGCCCGCCGTTCATGCCACTGCCTCTGCTCACAGTGCTGGCGATGCACTCCAGAGGACGAGCCAGGACATCACTTCATCTGCCTCCGCCACTTTGTTGACTTCTCCCTCATCCTCCCCTGTTTCTGTCTTATCTCCTTCTCCTGCACCATCAAAGGCACCATCAGGCGCTTCTTTACAACAACCCACCATCTCTCAGACATTGGAGCGCCGGCAGAAATACACCGCTAACCACCCACCCACGCAAGCCTAGAACGCCAACATCGCTAAACTGCTGGCCCAGGAGAGGTTGGCGTTCCGGCTTGTTGAAACTCCCGCCTTCCCGGACCTGATGGCAACTGTGGCACCTCACTATGCCGTCCCTAGCCGTCTCAACTTCTCCCGGTGTGGCGTCCCCGCCTTGCACCAGCACGTGTCACTCAACATCAGGTGGGCCCTTAGTTCCGCGCTTTGCTGCAAGGTCCACTTGACCACCGACACTTGGACAAGCGCCTGTGGTCAGGGATGCTGCAGTGCTTATCTTTAATGACAGGCAGGGTGAATGTGGTGGAGTCTGTTCCTCGGGTGCAAACTGGGGTGGCCTATCTCCTCTCCCAGGCCAAAATTCATGGCAGGAGTAGACTGAAACCCTACGACGCTGCAACCTCCACCACAGCTACTAGCGGCAAACGCTAAAACACTGGTGTGGGGAGACGTCAGCAGGCGGTGCTGAAGCTCATCAGCTTGGGGGACAGACAGCACAGTGCCTCCGAGGTCAGGGATGCCATCCTGGCTGAGATGGCATTTTTTTTTCCCTGCTACACCTGGGGCCTGGCATTTTTACGCCTGTGATAATGGCTGGAACCTGGTAGCGGCTCTGGAGCTTGCCAGCCTCCAACACGTTCCATGTTTGGCCCACGTCTAACCTAGTGGTGCAAAGTTTTTTAAAAACATACCCAAATGTACCGAAGCTACTGTTGAAAATGCGGCGCTTGTGCGCCCACTTTTGCAAGTGCACAGGAGTCGCTGCTAGCCTAAAAACACTCTAGCAAGGCCTACATCTGTCCAAACACAGGCTGTTGTCCGTCATTCACACACGCTGAAACCCTACAATACCATATCTTGAGCAGGGTGTGTGAGCTGCACAGACCTTTGATGGAGTTCCATCTACAAAACCCAAGGGTTCCTCAAAGTCAGCAACCAAAGTTTCTGCACCATGAGTTTCCAGGGGTGGCAGAGTTATGGCTAGGGGAAGAGGCATGGATAGGGATGATGTCTAGGGGCAAAAGCAGTGTGGATGTGGAGGCAAGCTAAGCAGGAAAAACTGGGGGTACAAGCTAAGGCATGGACTGGGGTGATGTCTAGGGGCAAAAGCAGTGTGGATGTGGAGGCAAGCTAAGCAGGAAAAACTGGGGATACAAGCTAAGGCATGGACTGGGGTGATGTCTAGGGGCAAAAGCAGTGTGGATGTGGAGGCAAGCTAAGCAGGAAAAACTGGGGGTACAAGCTAAGGCATGGAC
This sequence comes from Leptodactylus fuscus, assembly GCF_031893055.1. NCBI lineage: Eukaryota > Metazoa > Chordata > Amphibia > Anura > Leptodactylidae > Leptodactylus > Leptodactylus fuscus. Next base: position 166,608,177 of record NC_134265.1, read on the forward strand.
TGGGGTGATGTCTAGGGGCAAAAGCAGTGTGGATGTGGAGGCAAGCTAAGCAGGAAAAACTGGGGGTACAAGCTAAGGCATGGACTGGGGTGATGTCTAGGGGCAAAAGCAGTGTGGATGTGGAGGCAAGCTAAGCAGGAAAAACTGGGGGTACAAGCTAAGGCATGGACTGGGGTGATGTCTAGGGGCAAAAGCAGTGTGGATGTGGAGGCAAGCTAAGCAGGAAAAACTGGGGGTACAAGCTAAGGCATGGACTGGGGTGATGTCTAGGGGCAAAAGCAGTGTGGATGTGGAGGCAAGCTAAGCAGGAAAAACTGGGGGTACAAGCTAAGGCATGGACTGGGGTGATGTCTAGGGGCAAAAGCAGTGTGGATGTGGAGGCAAGCTAAGCAGGAAAAACTGGGGGTACAAGCTAAGGCATGGACTGGGGTGATGTCTAGGGGCAAAAGCAGTGTGGATGTGGAGGCAAGCTAAGCAGGAAAAACTGGGGGTACAAGCTAAGGCATGGACTGGGGTGATGTCTAGGGGCAAAAGCAGTGTGGATGTGGAGGCAAGCTAAGCAGGAAAAACTGGGGGTACAAGCTAAGGCATGGACTGGGGTGATGTCTAGGGGCAAAAGCAGTGTGGATGTGGAGGCAAGCAAAGCAGGGAAAATGGTGGCTAGAGGCAAAGGGATGTCCATAGGCAGCAAGGGCAAAGATGCAAAACTCTCCCGTTTCAAGAATTTTCCTGACTTGTTTCCCCACAAAACATTCCTGGGAGGAGGGCTGAAACACCACCCTCCTCCTCCTCCGCTGTTAGATTTACCCCAGCTACGAGCTGAAAACGCTGCAACACTGGTGTGGGGAGACGTCAGCAGGCTGGGCTGAAGCTCATCAGCTTGGGAGACGGACAGCACACTGCCTCTGAGGTCAGGGATGCCATCCTGGATGAGATGGCAATTTGTTTATCCCCGCTGCCCCTGGGGCCAGGTTTTTTAGCTTGTTGGAGGGCTCTGGAGCTTGCCAGCCTCCAACACGTTCCATGCCTGGCCCACATGTTCAATGTAGTGGTGCAATGATTTTTAAAAACATACCCCAAATTAGCTGAGCTAAGGGTGAAAGTGCGGCACTTGGACACCCACTTTCCCAAGTCTACAGTACCTGGAGCTAGCCGCAATACACTCCAGCAAGGCCTACATCTGCCTGAAGCACCTACTGTTGTGCGAGGTCACCACACGCTCTAACCCTAGATACCGTATGTTCAGCAGGGTGTGTGAGCAGCAGAGACCTTTGATGGAGTACCAGCTACAAAACCCAAGGGTTCCTCAGAGTCAGCTTCCTCACTTTCTGCACCATGAGTTTCCATGGGTGGCAGACTTATGGCTAGAGGCACAGGCATGGATAGGGGTGATGTGTAGGGGCAAAAGCAGTGTGGATGTGGAGGCAAGCTAAGCAGCAAAAACTGGGGGTACAAGCAGCCGGTGACATCATCACTGACAAGCACAGCTGTCTGTCAGCTGACAGGCTGACTTTCACCAAAATGAACAGACAATGGATAGACTCATCATATACATGTCAGTTACATGACAAATTTAGTGCAATTTGCAAGTCCAAGATGGTTTGGAGATCTGCGGAGAGGAATCTCACCACCTCTTGCGGGTGCCATCATTTGGAAGGCAAGCCCTGGGCTGGGGTGAGAGCAAGCGCAGGATAATCGTCGTTTGGCCTGGCGGCCACTGCCTCTTCCACTGTTGACAGGGCTGGCGCTGCAGTCCAGACCAGGAGCCAGGACACCTCCACATCTGCCTCTGACACTTTGGGGAGTTCACCCTTATCCTCACCTTTTCCTGCCATTTCTCCTTTTGCCCGCGCCATCATGCGCCTCTTCCCAGCAACTCCCCATCTCCCAAGCCTTTCATTTCATGCTAAAGTACAGCGCAACCCACCCACATGCCCAAGGCTTCAACGGCCTCATCTCAAGAAATCTGGCCCAGGAGATGTTGGAATCCCGGCTGGGGGACACTCTGCCCTTTTTGGGCAGAGTGTCTACTGCGCCACCGCACTGTGCCGTCCACACCAGCACTTTCCCCCAAACATGAGGCGGTCCCTAAATTCAGCGCTTAGCCCTAAAGTTCCATGTGACCAGTTACGAATGGACAAGTGCATGCGGACAGGGACGCTACCTTTCAATTTGGGCACAGTGGTTGAATGTAGTTGAGGCGTGGACCGGGTCGCAAAATGTGGTGGCCTGACTTGTCTCCCCACACAACATTCCTGGGAGGAGGGCTGAAACACCACCCTCCTCCGCTGTTAAATTGACCCCAGCTACGAGCTGGAAACGCTGCAACACTGGTGTGGGGAGACGTCAGCGGGCCGTGCTGAAGCTCATCAGCTTGGGGGCCAGACAGCACACTGCCTACAAAGTGAGTCATGCCATCCTCGATGAGACGGCAATGTGGTTTTTGCCACTGCACCTGGGCCCAGGCATGTTGTCATGTGTGATAATGGCCGTAACCTGGGATTGGCTCTGTAGCTTGGCAGCCTGCAACATATTCCATGCCTGGGCCACGTTTTTAACTCATTGCTGCTAATCTTTTGAAAAAGGTACCCCAATGTTCCTGAGCTACTGGTGAAAGTGTGGCGCTTGTGCGGATAGTTTTTAAAGTGTATAGTTGCCGCTGCTAGCCTCTATGCACTCCTACAACGCCTGTACCTGCTGGAACAACGGCTGTTGTGCGACGTCTCCACACTGCTGGCACTAAACATATCATGTGTTGAGCAGAGTGTGTGAGCAGCACAGACCTTTGATGTAGTTCCAACTCCAAAACCCTCGGGTTCGTCAAAGTCAACTCCCTCAGTTGCTCAACCATGAGTGGCCATGGGTGGCAGACTTATGTGAAATCCCATCCCATCCATTGCACTGGACACGAAACATTAGCATGCGCTCAGCACAACTTCGGATATGGCAGATGCGTTAAGCAGGGTGCAGGGTACAACACAGACCAGGCCCGAGCACCAGGAACAGGTGTTAGAAATACTGCAGCATCTGCCATTTCCTTCCAATTTTGGGGTTTTGGACCCGCCACCGACTTGTCTGGACCTAAGTGGGGATCATGAGACACAGTTGCCATCAAGGCAAGCTGTGGTCATGTGCGGTTTGCAGTAAGGGGGCAGTGCGCAATTGGAAGAGGAGTTGGTGGATGACGAGGCCACCGACCCCACATGGACAGGGGTGATGTCTAGGGGCTAAAGCAGTGTAGATGTAGAGGGAAGCTAAATCAACAAAAAACCTGGGTAGAAGCAAAGGCATAAACTGGGGTGATGTTTAGGGGTGAAAGCAGAGTAGATGTGGAGGGAAGCTAAGCAGCAAAAACAGTGGGTAGAAGCAAAGGCATGCAAAACTCTACCCTGTTGGAAGACTTATTCCTAGGTCTGGAACACGTTAATGGCCCCCCTGGACAAATTACTGCCACTCAGGGGCCTAGTGTCACCAGGAGGGACAAGTATAGGCGCATGTTGTGGGAATACCTGGCCGACACCAGCTCTGTCCTCTCCGATCCCTCTGTGCTCTACAGCCTAAACTTATTTTCTCATCTTTTTTTCTGAACTGCACATCTCTTGCCTGCTTCCTTTGGGATCTTAGAAATGGTGGTCCACTTCCACAGATGGTAACTTCAATAGACAGTGTAACGGGAGTAGCTGAGGGATCGCTGTCTTAACCACTTTTTGGCACAAAATTAACTTCCAAAGCCAAATATGGTGCAAGTATATGATGCAAGGACACCTACACACCTATCTCTGACACATTGGGGAGTTCACCCTCATGCGCCCTTTTGGCCTGCACCATCATGCGCCTCTTCCCAGCCACTCCACATTTCCCAAGCTTTTCATTGCAGGCAGAAGTACAATACAACCCACCCCCATGCCCAAGCCTGTAACAGCCTCATCGATAAACTGCTGGCCCTGGAGATGTTGGTGTTTGTTTATGCTTCTGGAGACCCAGGCCTTCCGTCAGCAGATGGCAGCTGGGGCACCTCCCTATGCTGGGCCTAGCCGTTACTACTTCTCTTGGTGTGCTGTCTCTGCCTTGCGCCTGCATGTGTCCCATAACATCAGTCGGGCCCAGAGCTCTGCGCTTTGCTGCAAGGTCCACTTGACCACCGACACATGGACAAGCGCCTGTGGTCAGGGATGCTGCAGTGCTTATCTTTAATGACAGGCAGGGTGAATGTGGTGGAGTCTGTTCCCCGGGTGCAAACTGGGGTGGCCTATCTCCTCTCCCAGGCCATGGCAGGAGTAGACTGAAACCCTACGAAGCTGCAACCTCCACCCCAGCTACTAGCGGAAAACACTGTAACACTGGCATGGGGAGATGTCAGTAGGCCGTGCTGAAACTGATCAGCTTGGGGGACAGACAGCACAGTGCCTCCGAGGTCAGGGATGCCATCCTGGCTGAGATGGCATTTTTTTTTCCCTGCTACACCTGGGGCCTGGCATTTTTGCGCCTGTGATAATGGCTGGAACCTGGTAGCAGATCTGGAGCTTGCCAGACTCAAACACGGTCCACGCATGGCCCACGTTTTCCAACTTGTTGGTGCCATGTTTCTTTGAAACCTACACCATTGTGCCTGATATACAGGTCAAAGTGGGGCCATTTTCGTAAGTGAGAACTAGCCTCTGCTAGGCAGAAAACATTCAGAGCACACTCCTCTCATCTTCGCACCGTTGGCTGGCGGAGGAAGACGAGGGGGTTGGAGTGGCATCTGATGTCCCTATCCCACACGAGGCTAGAGGGTGCACTTCAGTGCATCCCATTGCTTCACCACAAATGGTGTGAAGGGGAGTGGAAAATGGAGGAAATGGAGAGTGACCCTTACAGTTGGGGCCAGCAAAGGCATGCCAAGTAACACACTGGCACACATGGCTGACTTCATCTTGGGTTGCTTTTCAACACATATTTCACATCATGAAGAACAAATAATACTGGATTTTTTCAAGCCTCGAACCCCGGTCTAGGTCTAATGTCTGTTCCTTTCTTATATTAGGGGAGAGGGAAAAAAAATTACTTCAGTGATACGTTTAGCGTACATAGACTGACTATTAATGTGTATCCCACTTAGTGTTGTTAGGGTTACACACCGTCACAACCTGGCTAAAGCTTCTATAGCTGTTAATAAAGTCAACATAACTTTACGGTATCCAAAAAGACAGCTGGTACCGACAGAGAGCAAGACAAATGTCACCCAAAGCTGTGAGCTCTGAACACCCACAGTGACTTTGGCGTCATCATCATTATAAGGGAGTGGGTGGTAATAAATAACTTGGCAGTGCCTAAAACCCAAAAAGCTTATACAACTATATTTACATTAAGATACACAAATGAAACTTTTCAGTAGCATGTCATGAGACAAGCTGATAAGCTCTTCCTTTGTGCAGTGCTATTTGAAAGTTAAACGCTGCCTTTATTTTAATTCTGGAGAAGGTGCAGACATTAGATTTAGAACATGTTGTCTTCATTGTCCAAATCCTCTATATAGGTAACGCGTTTTTCGGGCCGAGCTGTCTGGGAACGAGCTGGTGCAGCACTGACAACCTGGGTGAATATGGCAAGAGCCTGAGATGTAGGGTGAATGAATCCCCAAATTATTTGTGGAATTCCCAGTGAGACAATGGCACTGTATACCAGTATTAAAAATTGTGGGTGCACATAACCCCCATATATTCTTTGAATTCCCAGTCAGACAATGGCACTGTATAGCAGTATTAAAAATTGTGGGTGCACGTAACCCCCATATATTCTTTGAATTCCCAGTCAGACAATGGCACTGTATACCAGTATTAAAAATTGTGGGTGCACGTAACCCCCATATATTCTTTGAATTCCCAGTCAGACAATGGCACTGTATACCAGTAGTAAAAATTGTGGGTGCACATAACCCCCATATATTCTTTGAATTCCCAGTCAGACAATGGCACTGTATACCAGTATTAAAAATTGTGGGTGCACGTAACCCCCATATATTCTTTGAATTCCCAGTCAGACAATGGCACTGTATAGCAGTATTAAAAATTGTGGGTGCACGTAACCCCCATATATTCTTTGAATTCCCAGTCAGACAATGGCACTGTATACCAGTATTAAAAATTGTGGGTGCACGTAACCCCCATATATTCTTTGAATTCCCAGTCAGACAATGGCACTGTATACCAGTAGTAAAAATTGTGGGTGCACATAACCCCCATATATTCTTTGAATTCCCAGTCAGACAATGGCACTGTATACCAGTATTAAAAATTGTGGGTGCACATAACCCCCATATATTCTTTGAATTCCCAGTCAGACAATGGCACTTTATACCAGTATTAAAAATTGTGGGTGCACATAACCCCCATATATTCTTTGAATTCCCAGTCAGACAATGGCACTGTATACCAGTATTAAAAATTGTGGGTGCACGTAACCCCCATATATTCTTTGAATTCCCAGTCAGACAATGGCACTGTATAGCAGTATTAAAAATTGTGGGTGCACGTAACCCCCATATATTCTTTGAATTCCCAGTCAGACAATGGCACTGTATACCAGTATTAAAAATTGTGGGTGCACGTAACCCCCATATATTCTTTGAATTCCCAGTCAGACAATGGCACTGTATACCAGTAGTAAAAATTGTGGGTGCACATAACCCCCATATATTCTTTGAATTCCCAGTCAGACAATGGCACTGTATACCAGTATTAAAAATTGTGGGTGCACGTAACCCCCATATATTCTTTGAATTCCCAGTCAGACAATGGCACTGTATACCAGTATTAAAAATTGTGGGTGCACGTAACCCCCATATATTCTTTGAATTCCCAGTCAGACAATGGCACTGTATACCAGTAGTAAAAATTGTGGGTGCACATAACCCCCATATATTCTTTGAATTCCCAGTCAGACAATGGCACTGTATACCAGTATTAAAAATTGTGGGTGCACATAACCCCCATATATTCTTTGAATTCCCAGTCAGACAATGGCACTGTATACCAGTATTAAAAATTGTGGGTGCACGTAACCCCCATATATTCTTTGAATTCCCAGTCAGACAATGGCACTGTATAGCAGTATTAAAAATTGTGGGTGCACGTAACCCCCATATATTCTTTGAATTCCCAGTCAGACAATGGCACTGTATACCAGTATTAAAAATTGTGGGTGCACGTAACCCCCATATATTCTTTGAATTCCCAGTCAGACAATGGCACTGTATACCAGTAGTAAAAATTGTGGGTGCACATAACCCCCATATATTCTTTGAATTCCCAGTCAGACAATGGCACTGTATACCAGTATTAAAAATTGTGGGTGCACATAACCCCCATATATTCTTTGAATTCCCAGTCAGACAATGGCACTGTATACCAGTATTAAAAATTGTGGGTGCACGTAACCCCCATATATTCTTTGAATTCCCAGTCAGACAATGGCACTGTATACCAGTAGTAAAAATTGTGGGTGCACATAACCCCCATATATTCTTTGAATTCCCAGTCAGACAATGGCACTGTATACCAGTATTAAAAATTGTGGGTGCACATAACCCCCATATATTCTTTGAATTCCCAGTCAGACAATGGCACTGTATACCAGTATTAAAAATTGTGGGTGCACGTAACCCCCATATATTCTTTGAATTCCCAGTCAGACAATGGCACTGTATAGCAGTATTAAAAATTGTGGGTGCACGTAACCCCCATATATTCTTTGAATTCCCAGTCAGACAATGGCACTGTATACCAGTATTAAAAATTGTGGGTGCACGTAACCCCCATATATTCTTTGAATTCCCAGTCAGACAATGGCACTGTATACCAGTAGTAAAAATTGTGGGTGCACATAACCCCCATATATTCTTTGAATTCCCAGTCAGACAATGGCACTGTATACCAGTATTAAAAATTGTGGGTGCACGTAACCCCCATATATTCTTTGAATTCCCAGTCAGACAATGGCACTGTATACCAGTATTAAAAATTGTGGGTGCACGTAACCCCCATATATTCTTTGAATTCCCAGTCAGACAATGGCACTGTATACCAGTAGTAAAAATTGTGGGTGCACATAACCCCCATATATTCTTTGAATTCCCAGTCAGACAATGGCACTGTATACCAGTATTAAAAATTGTGGGTGCACATAACCCCCATATATTCTTTGAATTCCCAGTCAGACAATGGCACTGTATACCAGTATTAAAAATTGTGGGTGCACATAACCCCCATATATTCTTTGAATTCCCAGTCAGACAATGGCACTGTATAGCAGTATTAAAAATTGTGGGTGCACGTAACCCCCATATATTCTTTGAATTCCCAGTCAGACAATGGCACTGTATACCAGTATTAAAAATTGTGGGTGCACGTAACCCCCATATATTCTTTGAATTCCCAGTCAGACAATGGCACTGTATACCAGTAGTAAAAATTGTGGGTGCACATAACCCCCATATATTCTTTGAATTCCCAGTCAGACAATGGCACTGTATACCAGTATTAAAAATTGTGGGTGCACGTAACCCCCATATATTCTTTGAATTCCCAGTCAGACAATGGCACTGTATACCAGTATTAAAAATTGTGGGTGCACGTAACCCCCATATATTCTTTGAATTCCCAGTCAGACAATGGCACTGTATACCAGTAGTAAAAATTGTGGGTGCACATAACCCCCATATATTCTTTGAATTCCCAGTCAGACAATGGCACTGTATACCAGTATTAAAAATTGTGGGTGCACATAACCCCCATATATTCTTTGAATTCCCAGTCAGACAATGGCACTGTATACCAGTATTAAAAATTGTGGGTGCACATAACCCCCATATATTCTTTGAATTCCCAGTCAGACAATGGCACTGTATAGCAGTATTAAAAATTGTGGGTGCACGTAACCCCCATATATTCTTTGAATTCCCAGTCAGACAATGGCACTGTATACCAGTATTAAAAATTGTGGGTGCACGTAACCCCCATATATTCTTTGAATTCCCAGTCAGACAATGGCACTGTATACCAGTAGTAAAAATTGTGGGTGCACATAACCCCCATATATTCTTTGAATTCCCAGTCAGACAATGGCACTGTATACCAGTATTAAAAATTGTGGGTGCACATAACCCCCATATATTCTTTGAATTCCCAGTCAGACAATGGCACTGTATAGCAGTATTAAAAATTGTGGGTGCACGTAACCCCCATATATTCTTTGAATTCCCAGTCAGACAATGGCACTGTATACCAGTAGTAAAAATTGTGGGTGCACATAACCCCCATATATTCTTTGAATTCCCAGTCAGACAATGGCACTGTATACCAGTATTAAAAATTGTGGGTGCACATAACCCCCATATATTCTTTGAATTCCCAGTCAGACAATGGCACTGTATACCAGTATTAAAAATTGTGGGTGCACATAACCCCCATATATTCTTTGAATTCCCAGTGAGACAAAGGAACTGTATAGCAGTATTAAAAATTGTGGGTGCACATAACCCCCATATATTCTTTGAATTCCCAGTGAGACAAAGGAACTGTATAGCAGTATTAAAAATTGTGGGTGCACGTAACCCCCATATATTCTTTGAATTCCCAGTCAGACAATGGCACTGTATACCAGTATTAAAAATTGTGGGTGCACATAACCCCCATATATTCTTTGAATTCCCAGTCAGACAATGGCACTGTATAGCAGTATTAAAAATTGTGGGTGCACGTAACCCCCATATATTCTTTGAATTCCCAGTCAGACAATGGCACTGTATACCAGTATTAAAAATTGTGGGTGCACGTAACCCCCATATATTCTTTGAATTCCCAGTCAGACAATGGCACTGTATACCAGTATTAAAAATTGTGGGTGCACGTAACCCCCATATATTCTTTGAATTCCCAGTCAGACAATGGCACTGTATACCAGTAGTAAAAATTGTGGGTGCACATAACCCCCATATATTCTTTGAATTCCCAGTCAGACAATGGCACTGTATACCAGTATTAAAAATTGTGGGTGCACATAACCCCCATATATTCTTTGAATTCCCAGTCAGACAATGGCACTGTATACCAGTATTAAAAATTGTGGGTGCACATAACCCCCATATATTCTTTGAATTCCCAGTCAGACAATGGCACTGTATAGCAGTATTAAAAATTGTGGGTGCACGTAACCCCCATATATTCTTTGAATTCCCAGTCAGACAATGGCACTGTATACCAGTATTAAAAATTGTGGGTGCACGTAACCCCCATATATTCTTTGAATTCCCAGTCAGACAATGGCACTGTATACCAGTAGTAAAAATTGTGGGTGCACATAACCCCCATATATTCTTTGAATTCCCAGTCAGACAATGGCACTGTATACCAGTATTAAAAATTGTGGGTGCACATAACCCCCATATATTCTTTGAATTCCCAGTCAGACAATGGCACTGTATAGCAGTATTAAAAATTGTGGGTGCACGTAACCCCCATATATTCTTTGAATTCCCAGTCAGACAATGGCACTGTATACCAGTAGTAAAAATTGTGGGTGCACATAACCCCCATATATTCTTTGAATTCCCAGTCAGACAATGGCACTGTATACCAGTATTAAAAATTGTGGGTGCACATAACCCCCATATATTCTTTGAATTCCCAGTCAGACAATGGCACTGTATACCAGTATTAAAAATTGTGGGTGCACATAACCCCCATATATTCTTTGAATTCCCAGTGAGACAAAGGAACTGTATAGCAGTATTAAAAATTGTGGGTGCACATAACCCCCATATATTCTTTGAATTCCCAGTGAGACAAAGGAACTGTATAGCAGTATTAAAAATTGTGGGTGCACGTAACCCCCATATATTCTTTGAATTCCCAGTCAGACAATGGCACTGTATACCAGTATTAAAAATTGTGGGTGCACATAACCCCCATATATTCTTTGAATTCCCAGTCAGACAATGGCACTGTATACCAGTAGTAAAAATTGTGGGTGCACATAACCCCCATATATTCTTTGAATTCCCAGTCAGACAATGGCACTGTATACCAGTATTAAAAATTGTGGGTGCACATAACCCCCATATATTCTTTGAATTCCCAGTCAGACAATGGCACTGTATACCAGTATTAAAAATTGTGGGTGCACGTAACCCCCATATATTCTTTGAATTCCCAGTCAGACAATGGCACTATATACCAGTATTAAAAATTGTGGGTGCACATAACCCCCATATATTCTTTGAATTCCCAGTCAGACAATGGCACTGTATACCAGTATTAAAAATTGTGGGTGCACGTAACCCCCATATATTCTTTGAATTCCCAGTCAGACAATGGCACTGTATACCAGTAGTAAAAATTGTGGGTGCACATAACCCCCATATATTCTTTGAATTCCCAGTCAGACAATGGCACTGTATACCAGTATTAAAAATTGTGGGTGCACATAACCCCCATATATTCTTTGAATTCCCAGTCAGACAATGGCACTGTATACCAGTAGTAAAAATTGTGGGTGCACATAACCCCCATATATTCTTTGAATTCCCAGTCAGACAATGGCACTGTATATTAGTATTAAAAATTGTGGGTGCACATAACCCCCATATATTCTTTGAATTCCCAGTGAGACAAAGGAACTGTATAGCAGTATTAAAAATTGTGGGTGCACGTAACCCCCATATATTCTTTGAATTCCCAGTCAGACAATGGCACTGTATACCAGTAGTAAAAATTGTGGGTGCACATAACCCCCATATATTCTTTGAATTCCCAGTCAGACAATGGCACTGTATAGCAGTATTAAAAATTGTGGGTGCACGTAACCCCCATATATTCTTTGAATTCCCAGTCAGACAATGGCACTATATACCAGTATTAAAAATTGTGGGTGCACATAACCCCCATATATTCTTTGAATTCCCAGTCAGACAATGGCACTGTATACCAGTATTAAAAATTGTGGGTGCACGTAACCCCCATATATTCTTTGAATTCCCAGTCAGACAATGGCACTGTATACCAGTAGTAAAAATTGTGGGTGCACATAACCCCCATATATTCTTTGAATTCCCAGTCAGACAATGGCACTGTATACCAGTATTAAAAATTGTGGGTGCACATAACCCCCATATATTCTTTGAATTCCCAGTCAGACAATGGCACTGTATACCAGTATTAAAAATTGTGGGTGCACATAACCCCCATATATTCTTTGAATTCCCAGTGAGACAAAGGAACTGTATAGCAGTATTAAAAATTGTGGGTGCACGTAACCCCCATATATTCTTTGAATTCCCAGTCAGACAATGGCACTATATACCAGTATTAAAAATTGTGGGTGCACATAACCCCCATATATTCTTTGAATTCCCAGTCAGACAATGGCACTGTATACCAGTATTAAAAATTGTGGGTGCACGTAACCCCCATATATTCTTTGAATTCCCAGTCAGACAATGGCACTGTATACCAGTATTAAAAATTGTGGGTGCACGTAACCCCCATATATTCTTTGAATTCCCAGTCAGACAATGGCACTATATACCAGTATTAAAAATTGTGGGTGCACATAACCCCCATATATTCTTTGAATTCCCAGTCAGACAATGGCACTGTATAGCAGTATTAAAAATTGTGGGTGCACATAACCCCCATATATTCTTTGAATTCCCAGTGAGACAATGGCACTGTATACCAGTAGCAAAAATTGTGGGTGTATATAGCCCCAATTCTATTGCTAGGGGACTTGCAGGGTATTTCTGAGGTGAAGGTGGGGGGGCACACCGTTGGAACGGGGATTTGGGGTGTATATATGGGGTATACGGGAATACACTGTCAGTGTGTTCCATTCAGGATCCTGGGAAAGCTGGGTTGCGGCGATTGAGCCCGTCAGTGCCACGTTACACTGACAAGCTTCTCCCTGGAATTGAAGTTATATGTAAGCCCAATATATTCTTTGAATTCCCAGTGAGACAATGGCACTATATGGCAGTAGCAAAAATAGTGGGTGTATATAGCCCCAATTCTATTGCTAGGGGACTTGCAGGGTATTTCTGGGGTGAAGGTGGGGGGGCACACCGTTGGAACGGGTATCGGGGGTATATATCGGGTATACGGGAATACACTGACAGTGTATTCCATTCAGGATCCTGGGAAAGCTGGTTTGCGGCGATTGAGCCCGTCAGTGCCACGTTACACTGACAAGCTTCTCCCTGGAATTTAGCTCTTATAAGAGCTGTTGGTTGTCTTCTCCTTCCTATCCTAGCCTGTCCCTGCCTACCCAGAATCTAAGCCCTAGCTAGCTGGACGGAAACCTCCGTCCTCGGTGAATTGCAAGCTCAGAATGACGCGAACCTGGGCGGCGCTGTTCTTTTAAATTAGAGGTCACATGTTTTCGGCAGCCAATGGGTTTTGCCTACTTTTTTCAACGTCACCGGTGTCGTAGTTCCTGTCCCACCTACCCTGCGCTGTTATTGGAGCAAAAAAGGCGCCAGGGAAGGTGGGAGGGGAATCGAGTAATGGCGCACTTTACCACGCGGTGTTCGATTCGATTCGAACATGCCGAACAGCCTAATATCCGATCGAACATGAGTTCGATAGAACACTGTTCGCTCATCTCTAATTATAATGAATCACTTTCACACTATGTACCATATGGACAGGTTATTGTTATTTATGGATTACAGAATTATTGTAACATTTGATACTTTTGTGTAAAAAGACTAAAGTATTATAGGTCTGATACCTTTATTGGCCAACCAGAAACATGTGTAAGTTTTCTAAGTACAGAGGCTCCTTCTTCTTCAGGCATTAACAAATAAATGACTGAAGACACAGCTCAACATGGGAAGAAGCTATATGAAGGTAACTAGTTTATGATGTGACATGATAGTGACCTAGGGTAGTGTCAGCAAACTGAGATCATAGGGGTAAGAAGCTGGGGGGTGATTTGGGGTCAGCGGTTAGATTGTTAGATTGAGTTCTATTGTCAGAGATTGACTGAATTTTATCATCATCTTGAATTCCCTGATTTTTCTCTCTCTGTCATTCTTGAAGAGACCTTTGCTATGGTCTGGCCCAGAGAAGCGTTTCCCCATTGGGGTATCCAGCTGAAACTTTATGATGTGCCTGCAGTTTTTGTTTTGTTTCTCCAATGTAAATCCCATTGGGTCATCTTGTACAAAGTATCCACATGTTCCAAAAATGTTATAATCCTGTACTTGGTATGTGGACCGTGTTTGCACTATAAATGAATTATTCATAGGAAGATAAGCTGATTAATTAAATTCATTGTATTAATATTATAGCTCAACAGTTATTTATTTATTTATTTATTTTGTATATAAATTAGAGATATAGATATTCAGTTTAGATGAGGTCCCCATTTTTTTATGGCTTGTCTAAGGTGGTATAGTATCTGCATCTCTTGGTTGCCTGAGAGTGAGTACAGTAGGTTGAGGTAGAATTATGTGATGCGAGTGATGCGGAGGCAGATGGCACCATATTAGTTATGGACATAGTCTGTCTGTATTGTCCTGATGTAATTCTGGATATGGTGGAGCATTAGCATGGTGGAAGGGGCATATGTATCACATATTCATCTGTATTTGTCTATCATTTTGCAATTGGAATTATTTATACTGTATGAAATTTTAAGGATATAAAGAGGTATTGCAGCTTTATCCCATTCAAGAGAACCCTGTGAAATACCCTGCACCACTGCTGTTACGCAGGTAGCATGTGAGTAGATAAACTGAAGTAAGCACTGAAACCGCAGCACTTCCACAAGCATTGCTGCCTCCATAAACAGTTGATAAACCCTTTGGAAGAGCACAGGGCCACGTCAAGATTTATGGATTTTTACAGGTGCACTTTGTATTCAGTGTAACCATAATACAGATAAGAAGCAGCACTCTGCAGGATCGGCAAAATATTAGATTTATTCACCCACATTCAAAAGGCAAAAATTCAGCTCAACAACTGAACCATTTTTTAAGTCAGTGGGTCAATTTAATTTGATCCTATGGAGCATTGCTTCTTCTGTGTATAGTAGATGGACAGCTTTGAAAGCTGGTTGAGTCTAGCATTTAGAAGTATACGCCCCTATCTTATGATATTCCTATTGTGCTGCTCCTTTTTGGCCTTGTGTTCAATGGATGACATACAACACTTTTCTACAGTAATATGAGTACCCATTGGACATTTCCTGCAGAAATCATTTCTGATTTTGAGTTTCTTTGCAATGTAAAGTGTTTGTCCTCCACTGCCCTTTAAACCTCCTACTTCTCATTATAGCAATATTTCCTCCTTGACACACTTATGTATTTGTTACTGAGAAATTGTGTATGATTGAAATTACAGTATATGCACTCTTCTTCGTAGTACATGTACTTGCATGTTCTGGAATTCAGCTGTGTCACATGACCAACAATAACACTCTCCAACCAGCACAAAATCTTATGTGTGGCTAAGAAGTCAGGTTCTATTCTCTGATGGGGCTCATATCAAAGCTTGCATAGAAATGAATAGAGAAGCTGTCTTACTGTCTATAAGTATAAGAAACACATATATATATATATATATATATATATATATATATATATATATATTTGTACCATATTAGCCTGTGGATGTGAAATGTAAAGATTGAGAGTCCTTGGTAGTGGATACCTTTTCTAATGGCTAACAAAAAATGATGACAGATTGCAAACTTTCGAGACTACTAGGTCTCTTCATCAGTCATGGTACCATGCCTGATGAAGGGACCTAGCAGTCCCGAAAGCTTGCAATCTGTCATCATCTTTTGTTAGCCATTAAAAAAGGTATCCACTACCAAGGACTCTCAATCTTTGCATGTCTATAAATAGAAGAGTTTATTATTGCAGGTTCCATAACATAGCTGAAGTCTAGTCTAGGCTCTCACAGGGCACTACCATATTATTACAGCTGTTTTAGTAAGAGAGAGAGAGGAGAAAAATAAATTACTATCCAATTGGCATATTTTGGGGGCTTATTTAAATAATTAAACAAAGTGGCAGTGAAACTAAGCATATTGCTTCCAAAGATCACATTAGATTCTATCACTATGTCCTGCTCACACAATTGTGTACAGGTGGCACTCTTCTGACCCTATTGTTTTTAAAAGGTTCTCCGTTACCGTGCTGATGTGTACAGGGGGCGTTTAGTGGGTACTGCTTGTGTTAGGGCCCCTTCACACGGCGTAAGCGCCCGGCTCATTCTGAGCTGTACACGCGAACGCTTCCGGCTTTACAAGTGCTCCCATTGAAGTGAATGGGAAGTGTTTAGAAGCGCTCGCGTGTACGGCTCGGGATGAGCCGAGCGCTTACGCCGTGTGAAGGGGCCCTTAGGCTCTAGCTGGCTATGATAGCTCTATTAGTAAATGTATTCTAATAGTACCGTGATCACAAGCATTCTGTCTGTCATTCTTTGGGTGCACTGTAGAACAATATTTTTTTTTGGTAAAAAATGGCAGCAATTATTTATATGTATATTACTGTATAATGGCATTAGTTATTTGTATAGATTAATACAGACTTAGATAGCATTGACTGTGCAGTGATACTACATTGTGTCACTCAAATGCGTGTACATTTACTATATGTCTATGTGTATTGTGGGTATGCAAACCATACCCATGAACCCAGCTTTGTAAAATCTTCTGTACATCCCTTTCATCTGTGCATAACAAACTTGTATTCATAGACAGAAATATATAGTACTATTCCAGTATAATGCAATATATTCCTGTATTTGTATAATAATATTACTTTATGAGCAAAAAAATATAATACTTGCCAATAAAACAACATATTTACAACAAAAAACAACAACAACAACAACAACAACAACTTCTATGGAACAGTGTACAGTGATCCACTTGTACTAAGTAATATGCTCAGTAGATGCCAGGCTGAAGAAAAAGATCTCATTACATTAACAGGAAATTAAAGTATAATATGAATCACTTTATCATTATGAAGGGAGAACATAATCGCTGTGTCAGGATGATAACACTTTGATTAATGCTTTAATAAACAATTTAAGAAGACAGATAAATAAAACTCATAAAAGGAAGCCCTAGTCACCCTACACATTGTCTGGCTTTGTGACCTACATCTGATGATCAAACAAGATAAACAATGTGGGGCTTTTCCGGGTGCTTTAATAACACTAGCCTGCAGGAATGTCATCCTATCCTCCAGGTCATTATACCTGTGGCGTAGCTTGTCTTAGGTAAATTGGATGTTCAGTTATTTTACTGAGGGAGTGAAATGCTTTAGAAATGTAGAAATATAGAAGAGCTCTGGTTACTAATGTATTTATTAGTATGTATTACTTATTTGTTATAATGTGCCAGTGCTATAAGATTGGAGTATCCTACCCATGGCTTCCGATAATACCACATAACAGAAATCACAAACATATGGTTATATTACCTTGTAATATCATCACCATAGCACAACTCCTAGTTCTCCTTGTGTGTGGATATGTTCATTCCTGCACTGTGTGACACTTTACTGTCTCTCTACAAATATATCATGTACTTGTCCCCCAAAATGCACCTATTAACATTGATGGAAAGGACCATAAATATGGAGGTGAGCAAAGGGAAACATGCCAAAGTCTATAGTTTGATGAATACTGGGGCTGCAGTGGGAGATTCATATAACATATGGAAGGGGGCAGGGGTGAACCTAGGCTTTGTGCCGTCTGAGGCAGACGTCAGAAAGCCGCCTCCCCCCCCCCCCCACGGCATGGAGAGGACCTGCTCTCTGTTAAGTGTGAGGGACGGCCGCTGCGTCCACAGGGCTGCCCCAATCCACCGCTCGCTTCCCGTGCTGGGCTGCCAAGACGGTGATGCTAAGCCAGTCCAGGACAGCTTGTCCTGGACTGGCTTAGGTCAGCAAAAATGCCCCCCCCCCGACCCCGGCATAGTGCGGTCGCTTCAGGCCGCCTCATGAGAGTTGCGGCACTGGAAGGGGGATACCTACTGTTGGAGGCACGTGGACTGAAATGTGGGTTTAAGGGAAGGCCTATCTGTTACTTATGCATAAGGCTGGTAGACGTTTAAGAAGCTATTCAGGTGTCTGACATGCCGCTGTGGAATAATCTATATCTGTGGGAACTGCATCACTTGGAGATTTGGAGAACTGTGGATATTAGAATTTTAAACCAAATATACACAAAGGGTCAACTTAAGAGTTTGCACCAACTCAAAGATAAATTTCACCTACCTCATACCTGTTTAATTTTCTGTATTTTCACCATGTGGTCCAGGAGCAGGAGAAGGGTATGGGACTGGGAGTGACTGAGTCTAGCATAAGGAAATACGTGGTACAAACACCAATCTAAGGACTTAATGTCCATAATATATAGTGGGATCCTGTAATGGCAAGCTAAGGGCAGTGGCAGACCTTCATTTTGAGTCTAACTGGTCATCCACAGCGAGTAGATTGGGAATTGAGGGGGGGTTCTAGATTCTCTTTTGTTTTCATATTAATAAAAACATTGGATGTGACCAGACAACAGACATGTTTTCATGCAGATTACACTGAATATCTGTATTTTCTTGCATATCATATTAAAAAACATTGCCTAATTCAAAAAAGTCTTGAAAAAGAAGGACAAGAAGCAAAACTTCAGCCTAGGACTGCCATCTGAAATATCTGGGTCCCATGTGAGTAAATACTCAGGCCTACTTCTACTCTATTACATACATTTGGTATGCACCATAAGCCACTTTACTTCTTCTGAAGCAAAATGATCTATTTATTTTGAAAGTAAATCCACATGCTATATTTATTGTGCCCATAGGGATGGGGTATAGTATAATAATTGGGGCCGGGGCATTTACCCCTTATATAAAATGAAGAACACAATGTTCCTATCATTACTAGAGATGAGCAAGTAGTATTCGATCAAATACCTCCCCGCCATACGTTTCCATGTAAGCGGCCGAACACTAAGGGCTTAAGCGCATTGAATATTCGATGCACTTAATCCCTTGGTGTACGGCCGCTTACACGCAAACCTATGGCGGGGAGGTATTCGACCGAATACTACTTGCTCATCTCTAATCATTACATCTTAAACAGGACCCTTTGATTTAAGACATACAGATTTATAGATTTCATGAGATAGCTGATTGGTATTGGTTAGTTAAAAATTGAATTTACTGACATGGGTGCCTGATAGCATTACCATGTGTACTCTCCTAATAATGGACTTGCTTTAGTCTTCCTTAGCATGCTTCCTGGTGTTGAATGAGCAAATATTAAAATGTCCTACTCTAAAAGCAGAGGAGGGACATAACCGTAATCACTCTTCTAGACAATCTAGAGGAGATAAAGTAATGTATAAGTGACAAAACCTTTAAGAGGATTACCCCTTTAGGAGACACTTTTCACTTTCAGTTATGGAGGTTTTCTCCAAAAAAGTGTCTGAATATATAACCATTTAAAAATTATGAAGGTATTTGAAATGCTTATTATGATTAATAAACAGCTATAGCACAAGAAGCTGAATGTGAAAGTCTTCGAGCTGCCGGCAAGAGGAGAGCCCTTCCACTGCCATATTATAAAAGAGAAGCGGCTGCAGCTCTAGGTGGCGCTGCTCAGTTGTTTAATGTGTTCCCCTTAGGCGATGTCCCTCCCCGTACCGATACCTGGACATGGGATATATAAAAGCTATCTTGTAAAGCACATCATATAGTGAGAATTAATGTCAGGAAGGACTCGCTATTTCATTACCACATTGTGTTAAAGTATTTAATGTAAAAGCCAATCCGTATAAGTATAGGATTCACGTAATGGCGAGATGATTGCACATACTGTACATTTGGAAATACATTAAAAGCAAACCACACAGCTATCTTTTATTTTGTGCATGGAAATGTCTTCAAGAGGTGAAAGGTAATTATAATAATATGTCATCTAAGTCTGCAGACACTGTTAGGATCCATTAGCATGTGCTGAAATCTATCTGCTTGTTTCCATAGGACCCAGGCACATGCTGATACTTTTGATTATGCAAGGCATGCCTTTAAAATCTCATTCTTCATGTCCTCAGCTGCTGATACCATGCCCAGGGGTAATCAGTCGGGGGACATCTGGATTCTCACATAATAAAGTAGGCAAATCAATTTTACATTTCAGAAAAAAAATGGAACATTTATAGAAATGAGAAAAAAAAAGACTGTCTGCCCTTGTTGAAGTTAATTCTAGTAAAGAATGGAAAGTCAGATTCATACACAACAGGTGGACTGAAACCTCAGCGCTGAATTCTAGCATCCTAAATATAACACATTTCTGTATCGGTTTTTGTTACATATAAAATATTACACCTTAAAAATATTTTCAATCTTATCAAATTAAAGCTTCGTTAAGAAATATTTTTGTAAAATCTCCTATATGTAAGGATATCCAAGTATTAGCATACTCATTCATTGGACAGCCATTTCTCCTGACCTGCCCATATACATGCATGCTTGGCTTAGTCGAACATGCTGATATTCTGAATGGGGAGAGAAGAGTAGACTGCTGTTAGGGTTGGTTCACATCTGCTTTTTTATTCCATCTGGGGAGAGTCCGCTTGGAGACCTCCCGAACGGAATACAATTGCGAGCACTGTGCTGTAAAAGCACACAGACCCCATAGACTATAATGGGGTCCATGTGTTTGCCGTGCGCTTCCCGCACAAATCACGCACAAGAAAGTATATTGTAAAGTACTTTCCTGTCTGCATGATCCCTGTGGAGATCTTGCAGCAAGCACATAATACTCTATGGGGTCTGTGTGCTTTTACTGCACCAGTGCTTGCACTTGTATTTGGTATTCCATTCGGGGGGTTTCCCATGCAGACTTCCCCGGACGGAATCCAAACGCTGATGTGAACAAGGGCTCAGACATCTATGGCAGTGGAGTATTTTGCTTGAGAACAAAAGGATGTGGCATGTTAAAGTTCAGCACTGATGTCATTTGCCCTGGAGTGAAAGACCACACACATTAGATTGTTGATGGGGCTCAGTGAAATCAGCAAGTGTGGTCGTCATTTATTTTATATGGATGACCTGCTCACATCCTGAAATCCAGTTTGAAATCATGTATAATGTATATATTGTGGGGAGGGTAGCTCGGTAGAAGCTGTGGTGCAGGACCAAACAGTCAAGACAGGGACACAAAAATATGCAGTAAATTGGTTTATTTACTAAAAAACAGGAAAATAAATAAACCTAGACTTCAGGCACAAAATGAACAAAATAAAATACAGCCATAACTTTAGGCAAAAATAAAACAAAATCCTGCTTGTCTGGGCGACTAACTAAACAGAGTTATAACCTAACTATACACGTGGCTTACTAGCAGCCACATGAAAAGCACAAGCACAAATTGGTCTCACCGGACTCAGGGTTACAGGACAGACCCGGGCACTTCCTCTCCTCCCAGGATCTGCCCTGAAGTGCAGGCTCAGCAGCCCTTTATGGCCCAATAGCAAGCCTATGACCCATACCTGGGGCGGGGCTGAAGTTTACTCCAGACCTACACTGGAGCACACATAAGTCAGGAATTTGGGGCTAATATATCTGGACTCCAGCACTTTTCTTTTCACCTTCTCACAATATATATATATATATATATATATATATATATATATATATATATATATATATATATACAGTCCTATGAAAAAATTTGGGCACCCCTATTAATCTTAATCATTTTTAGTTCTAAATATTTTGGTGTTTGCAGCAGCCATTTCAGTTTGCTATATCTAATAACTGATGGACACAGTAATATTTCAGGATTGAAATGAGGTTTATTGTACTAACAGAAAATGTGCAATATGCATTAAACCAAAATTTGACCAGTGCAAAAGTATGGGCACCCTTATCATTTTATTGATTTGAATACTCCTAACTACTTTTTACTGACTTACTGAAGCACAAAATTGGTTTTGTAAGCTCACTGAGCTTTGAACTTCATAACCAGGAGTATCCAATCATGAGAAAAGATATTTAAGGTGGCCAATTGCAAGTTGTTCTCCTATTTGAATCTCCTCTGAAGAGTGGCATCATGGGCTACTCAAAACAACTCTCAAATGATCTGAAAACAAAGATTGTTCAACATAGTTGTTCAGGGGAAGGATACAAAAAGTTGTCTCAGAGATTTAATCTGTCAGTTTCCACTGTGAGGAACATA
The DNA here is from genome assembly GCF_031893055.1 of Leptodactylus fuscus. Taxonomy (NCBI): domain Eukaryota; kingdom Metazoa; phylum Chordata; class Amphibia; order Anura; family Leptodactylidae; genus Leptodactylus; species Leptodactylus fuscus. The sequence continues at coordinate 166,630,414 of NC_134265.1, forward strand.
GTAAGGAAATGGAAGACCACAGGGACAGTTCTTGTTAAGCCCAGAAGTGGCAGGCCAAGAAAAATATCAGAAAGGCAGAGAAGAAGAATGGTGAGAACAGTCAAGGACAATCCACAGACCACCTCCAAAGAGCTGCAGCATCATCTTGCTGCAGATGGTGTCACTGTGCATCGGTCAGCAATAGAGCGCACTTTGCACAATCAGAAGCTGTATTAGAGAGTGATGAGAAAGAAGCTGTTTCTGCAAGCACGCCACAAACAGAGTCACCTGAGGTATGCAAATGCACATTTTGACAAGCCAGCTTCATTTTGGAAGAAGGTCCTGTGGACTGATGAAACAAAGATTGAGTTTTTTGGTCATACAAAAAGGCGTTATGCATGGCATCCAAAAAAAAACAGCATTACACGAAAAACACTTGCTACCCACTGTAAAATTTGGTGGAGGTTCCATCATGCTTTGGGGCTGTGTGGCCAATGCCGGCACCGGGAATCTTGTTAAAGTTGAGGGTCGCATGGATTCCACTCAGTATCAGCAGATTCTTGAGAATAATGTTCAAGAATCAGTGACAAAGTTGAAGTTACGCCGGGGATGGATATTTCAGCAAGACAATGATCCAAAACACCGCTCCAAATCGACTCTGCATTCATGCAGAGGAACAATTACAATGTTCTGGAATGGCCATCCCAGTCCCCAGACCTGAATATCATTGAACATCTGTGGGATGATTTGAAGCGGGCTGTCCATGCTCGGCGACCATCTAACTTAACTGAACTTGAATTGTTTGTCCAAAATACCTTTATCCAGGATCCAGGAACTGATTAAGAGCTACAGGAAGCGACTAGAGGCTGTTATCTTTGCAAAAGGAGGATCTACTAAATATTAATGTCACTTTTCTGTTGAGGTGCCCATACTTTTGCACCGGACAAATTTTGGTTTAATGCATATTGCGCATTTTCTGTTAGTACAATAAACCTCATTTCAATCCTGAAATATTACTGTGTCCATCAGTTATTAGATATATCAAACTGAAATGGCTGCTGCAAACACCAAAATATTTAGAACTAAAAATGATTAAGATTAATAGGGGTGCCCAAACTTTTTCATAGGACTGTATATATATATATATATATATATATATATATATATATATAAAATCACATAGTAAATACAGTAAAAGTCTCCCTGTCTATGTCTAATATACTTTCTTTAACTACAAATGTAGTCAGTTGCCAGTCAACCATGATGATACTGTATACGTAAACCCACTGATGTGCCTTCTGCTTCAATGTTTTTCCCATTTTCGGACCATGCACGGTGACCATACTTAGACAGAGTCAAACCTTATCTGAAAAATTTACCACATCAATTCATGGTCTTCTGCAGTGTATTTGTATGGGATCATGAGATCTGTATTCCTTACAACCATAGTATCTGATGTACTGCACTAACTTGTAATAAGGTTGCAGTGAAGGGAAGGGTATGTGATGATAACTGATGAAGTATTGTGTTTTTCACTACATAGCTATTCATGTTGCTATTCAAGAACAGAACTCAGGTTATTGAGGGTGGATGAACCTGTCTGTTCATAACTTGATTCAAGGATGCAAGGAGAAGTCACATCTTCCAGGGAGGGCACATCTATTGAATCTAGTAACCTCTGTTACATGTGCTCTCCTTTCTAGCAGTGCAACAAGTTCAATGGTGTCATTCTTTTATTGTAGCTTGTAGCGTCATTGCCCTAACCAGCCTCCAAATGTACCTTGATCACATAGGTTAGTAAGTCCCACAATCTTCTACATGCAAAAAAGCTGCACACTTTAACTGTTTGCTGTTTCTCAGGAAAGTAGATCTAGAATTATTGATTATTGAATACATTTTGCAAGATTGTAGCAGTATTCAAATATTAAGCTTTTTTCCAATCCACTGCAGCATAGGAATTAATCTGTGTAAAACTTTCATTTTAGCTGGGCATACTTTTTATGTCTTACTTTACTTTATGGGGAGTTAGAACCTAACCGCGTGTTGCCATTGCTACAAAGAGCTAATTTGCATATTGACAAAAACGACAACTCTCAATAACAGAGACACTGATTCATCAGGGGTCCCTATCCTATCTTCTGCTGGATGGGTTAACATGCTGAGCTCTATTGACAGACTCTATTTAATCTTAAATGCAGTATAAGAAAATGGAAATATTTTAAAGTTTGTCTTTAAGATAGATTTCTACTAAACATTATTTAAGAAATAAGTTTTCTGTTAAAGGGTACCTGATTTTGCATGAATAGTTGAAGTCTCTGCGGGGTCTTACTAAGCAGTTTGTTCTATTAGTGTATAAGCCTTCATACATGATATCCTATCAGTTTTACTGCTACTAATTTTGGCTGAAGCACATTTTGCATTTGAAAATTACCAGTGAAAATTAGAGTAAAACACACTGCATCACTGTCAGATTTTTGGAGTGACAATGGAGTTTTTTTTTTTTTTATTATGTTCTTCCAAACACTATTGCAAAAAATACTTAATAGGCAGATGAAATGTAGCACTGAAAGGGTGACCTGGCCAGTGAATATCAGAATAGAACATACTGTGTGACAGTCATAATGTATTTGTGGAGTAAAAAGGCAACATTTTGTATTTTGTTAAAGGGATTCTACCACTAAAACACTATTTTTTCTAGTTACCACGTCAGAATAGCCTTTAAAACGGCTATTCGTCTCTTACCTGTGGAAGTGCTCTCCGCCGCGCCGTTCGTTCAAAATACCGGTTTGTACCGGTATGCTAATGAGTTCTCTCGCAGCGATGGGGGCGTCCCCATCGCAGGAGCAGCGATGGGAGCGTCCCCATTGCAGCTCGAAAACTCACCGCAGCGCCGCCTCTCTGGTCTTCGGTGTCCTCCCCTTGCCTCTTCAGCGTACTGTCGGACGCCTGCGCAGTACGCTCTGTTCGACGAAGATTGCCGAACGTACTGCGCATGCGCGAAATTGCGGTCCCAGCAATAGTGCGGGCACCGCACATTCGCGCATGCGCAGTACGTTCGGCAATCTTCGCCGAACAGAGAGCATACTGCGCAGGCGTCCGACAGACGCTGAAGAGGCAAGGGGAGGACACCGAAGACCAGAGAGGCGGCGCTGCGGTGAGTTTTCGAGCTGCAATGGGGACGCCCCCATCGCTGCGAGAGAACTCATTAGCATACCGGTACAAACCGGTATTTTGAACTAACGGCGCGGCGGAGAGCACTTCCACAGGTAAGAGACGAATAGCCTTTTTAAAGGCTATTCCGACGTGGTAACTAGAAAAAAAAGTGTTTTAGTGGTAGAATCCCTTTAACAAAATACACTATTGTAAAAAGTACTAAATGAGAAAAACGGATTTAGGCTGCATGTACACGGAGTTACGCCAGGCTTGTAAAAATACTCATTCACAGCCGTACACGCGAGCGCAGTGGATGGCTCCTGAACACTTCCCATTCACTTCAATGGGAGTACTTGTAATGCCGGCAGTATGTAACATCTCAGCCTGTTCGGGTCTCTGCGCCACCCTCTGCTCGCGTGCTGTGGTGCAGGAGGCGGGTGCAGTTTGATAATTTGCTTAAAGTTTTTAGTTGCACTGTGTGAACACAGCTCTAGTTCTGTGATTGTATTTGCACCACACCTGTCTTCTGCCCTTGTTGCCTCTGACCATTCAGTGGTTAAATTTTGTCTTGCCTATGACTGACAGCCTGCTTTCCTGTCAACTCCAGGGGCAGGTTCTTCCTCCCCTATTTAGTCTTGGCTCTCATTCACACTGGTGCTTGTTATTGCTTTGTGCTTGCTGGTTTACCTTGCTATTTATTTACTTGTATTCTAATCCTTGACCTCTGGCTTTCCCTACTGACTATTCTTTTGGACTCCGATTTGGCACTGCATTGCTCGACTGTTACTGAACCCTGGCTAGCTGACCTCCCTTTGTTGTTCGTCTTGTCTGCGTTTTGTGTATCATGTATACAGGAAGGGACTGTCTTCGTGTTTGCCACCTACTACGTAGGATAGGGCCTGGCAATAGGAAGGGACAGTTGGGGGCTTCAGCTTAGGGCTCACTGTCCCTTGTGCCCCTTCCTCCAGGGTTCGCCAGCAGCTTCTGGGGAATTATCATCTGGCTATTCCCTAACACAGTACCTTTAAACTAGCCAGCTCTCTAGTTCTTCCTGTGCAGTATTCTATATGTTGGTATGACATCAGCACTGCATCCACACCACCCGCCACTCACAGTTGGCTGAAAGGCTATCAAGTGATGCCAGAATCCCACCTAGATCATCCTCCTCTGCTCTTTAAACTATGATACATATGGTGGCGGCTCAACCAGTTTGCTGCAAGATGATGCGCTCATACTAATTGTACATGAAGCAGATAGCTACAAGTTATTGCACCACAGTTTTATGACAACCTCAAGGTGGCCACTTAATACATCAGAAAAATAAAGAAAAAAAGAAAAAATTAAGAAAAAAAAACCATTTCATTTAAGTTAGGTAATTAATTTGTAAATATAGTTAATTAATTGCTTATTTTTGTTTTAATTTCTTCCTAATATAGCCTGCTCTTCAATGTGCATCATAGATAAACAGAACTTTATATTTCTCTTTACAGCAAAGGGAAACAGACTTAATTCAAGTGTTTAGTGGATCCTATCCTGAATCCTAGACATTTTAGTATTGATGTACCACTGATATACTTCCATTGTTAATATGAGGAATTTAGCTCAGAGTGATCCAGAATCATCAGATTAGGATACAAAATGGCTGAAAAGTTGGTGTCTAACAAGGACAGTGAAGGGTTACAAAAAAGTCTTTATCTTCAAAACTCAGTGAATGACAGGTGGAAATGCATAAAAGTTCAACAACAAGAAAATCTGTCAATCACCCTGTGTATATGTAGGGTGGAGAATGGTGGTGGGCACAGGACAGCTGTAGCTGTTTTTGCCCTATTCAGCTCTCCAATACACCAAGAGGGAACCAAGGGACCGATAGCATTGCTTTAAGTTCTGTGCTATTTTTAAGGTGCACAAAAACTAGAAGACAAAGAATACAGTATTTCCAGCAAATTTAGAAGACATATTGGTCTTTACCAAATGACTAATGGGAAGGTGCTGGCTTCTATCGTGCTCTATCACTACCCCATTAGTAGAAGTGAGTGTATGTATTGAATAATCTATAGTAATCAATATCCTTTCTAAGCAAAGTCATTTAGATATTAAAGAAGTTGGAGGTTGTTCTAATAAAAAATCCATTTTTAAAGGCTGTGTTGACAATTTGTTGTTCAGAGTAACCCGGCACAATGATTTTTATCCATAATCAATTGAGGTTATAACTCTGAAAGTAGGAACAGGAGCAGCAGAAGAGCAAAATTCTTCCAGCTTGTATATCACAGTACTGTACAACTGGAGGATTTCTTTTTGTTTAAACAAAGCTTAGTAATTGCATGTATAAGAAAAGTATTTTCATTGATAAGCAATGGGGGGGGGGGGATTTACTAACCTTTCTACACCATATGACTTATGTAGATGGGTGTAAAACTGAAACATCTGGCTCCAAAGAGTTATCACATTATTCCTTATGCACCCTTTTTACAAAAGTGGGGACTGCAGGTCAAAGACCAGGGAAGGCCAGGGACACCTCAGCCTAATAAATTTACAATAACTCCCATAATACCCAAAATCTATATCAGTTTCTTAAGGACACATGGGAGTGTGTCTGAGTTATTAAACTGGTGTCTCTTAATTAAGGTGCAGATATTGCCAGTGGAGGAATGGCTTACAGAACACGTCTTAATATATTCCCCTAATTGTATTAAAATTCATCACCCTTTTTAAATGTTTTGCTTGTTTTAAATTATGGAAACATTCATCATTTACATCCAGTGAAAGAAAATCCATGCCTATTATGTCCAGTTCAGACAGGTAGACAAAACATTTAAGCTACATGTGGATGAAATTTATTTGGTTCATATTTCCAATAAAATATCACAAACATTAAAATCCACAGCTTCACATATATGGTGGCAACTGACAAACAATCTCGGAGTCCTTAGTTAGGACACAGGGTTGGTGGCCACGCATGTTTCTGTTTATATTTACACACAGATTTGCTTTGATTAGAATGCTCAGCATAATCCACATGCCTGCAGTCCAGAGGAATGTACTTAGTTGCTTGTTTCTAGCAATTACTGCCGCAGTCCAGATGGAGGGAACTGAAGAATAGGAGTTGTAGTGGCGGTAACTTTGCCACCGGATAGTTTGAGTGCTGTCAACCAATCTCCCCAGCTAATGTCCCAGTCCAGAAACCAACAAGGGAGGCCTGCTGGGATACCAGATGGTGGTGGTATTAGTTCCCCAGTTGGAGAGAGGTCCTCTCTTACCCTCAGCCAGTGTGATGGTTTTCAGAAGGGCCTTGATAGTAAACTGTAAGCCTTACAGCTTCCGAATGGGGGTAGTAATCTCCCACTGTATAGTATTCCTAGCCTTTGCCTTGAGGGAATGCCCAGTTATGATAAGGCTCTAGTGCTCTAGTGATGGACAGCAGAATTCCCTGTCTCAGGGTTGTCTTTAGATGTGCCTTGTGCAAAATCTTCATCCTCAGGGGCTGTGTGGAGAACTCCAGGGCTCAATGTGGCAGAGCTAGCTCACTCTGTCCACTGCTAACTGCTAAACTAAGCTACTAAACTAGGTTTCCTGAGGACCAAAAGTCTTCTAGACCCAGACAAGTATCCTGTGATAGGCCAGGGCTGTTCCAAAGGTGGTGGACCAAACAGAGAGGAAACTAACAGGGAACTATACAGTGGGGAGAGCTGCAAAACAATACAAATAACATCAACAGTTGAGAAAAAAAAAACAAAAGAGAAACACCGCGTGGTACCTAGTGCATTACCGTTATACATATAGAGTAGTGCACAAAAAGTGAGTGGAGACTTACTTATGAACGTTGTGATAGGATCACAACACCCCAGTAGACATGTAGTAGTCAAATAAGCCACTGGGAGCAGCAGGATGCAAGCTGTATGAAAACATGAATGCCAAATAGAATCAGGACCAAACCACATGCCTCTAACCAGATACGTATGGTAAATAAAGATCCACGCTTAACCTCAGCATCTTGATAGCGTTCCATTGTTGTAATACCTCATATACATGTTTCGGGACCCTCACTAGTCCCTTTTTCAAGTGTACAGTAGGTCAGCATAAAAACAACTGTCATAGACCAAACACATATAGCCAAACCACAGATAAGCCACTCCCACTGGGCGTAGCTCATGGTGGCAGTATACAGATCTTATTAATAACCATATAATATGGGCATAACTACCATGAATTAGAGCTTTATAGAAGTGAGGTCTACATAAATGAGATATTGTACAGTAAACATGTAGTCATCATCGTAATACATGTATCAACAATCGCTCACCATCCTTGTGTCTCTAAAATCCAAATTTATGCGCGCATTTAGTTTACTACTGCTACTTCTTGGCGTTTGTTTCCTTTGGTCATTGGATTTTAGATACATCAGAATGGTGAGCGATCGCTAATACAAGTATTACCTTTAAATTATAAGGATTTACTTGCCAGCCCATCTGTAAACCGAACTCTAGTCTACCTGTCCCATTCATAAAGCAAAGGCTAAAGCAGAGTCAAGGCAATGACTTGGTTTTCCATGCATATTTCCATGAGAACACTCCTACATCTTAAAGTGATGTCAAGAATAATTTGGATTTGTTATGTATAAAGTTTTCAAATATATTCTTTGGGCTAACTTTAAATTTACTGATATTTGTAGGATGATTGTGAAGTATGTGGGTTATTCATCACCAGAAGCCGTGTAATGGGGAAGGTGATGGTTAATAATGTGTGGACCAGATCATGTAACATTAAAATCATATTTCATTAAAAAAAAAAGAGTTTTTGATATTTAATGGCTAGAGATGATATCATATTAAATATACTTGGAAATCAGATTCCCATTTGGATTTTATACATCACATAATAATCTAGGAGGGTAGATAAATGTTTTATAATATGACTTGCGTGACCTTTACTATGGAGTCTTATTGCTATACTGAACACAAGGAGCATTTAAAGGGTTTTGCTGCTAGTATCTCTGTTGTCATAGCAACTGGTTATTGAAGGCAATTTGTCAGCGGAGTGCATAGAAGTTTTTAAGCCGTATGTGCTCACTTTCTAGACTGAGGGGAGAGGGATTAATCCAATCAAAGGCCATCACCTTCTCACTCTCTACAAGAGTACTCATGAGCTCAGTGACTTCCAGACGCAGAAACAAATAGTTCACAGGGACGACGCAGGACTTTTATTGAAAACAATCAGAATAAGCATAGACTGTCATAGGATTTAACGCGGTATATGTTCCCTTTCTCTACATCATGGCTCTTGAAATAAATTATTCTTCTTTCTTATGCAAATAGAGCTTCATTATGGTATAATGACCAGTTATGCAACTCCGTCATGCCCTATTTAATTCTTTACTTGTGTGTCAGTTAATAGGTTTCATACATTAAGGAGATGCTTGTATTTGCCCTGGCTACCCATTGTACAACGAACTGCAAAGTGGCCCTGTTTGAAGGAAAGACATGGGAAAGAAATCTTTTGTTTTAAAATGTCTATTAGTGCTATTAATGAGTTAATAAATGTACCTATATACTTTTTAGTGTGTTTTCAGTGATTTCTGGTTGTCTCTGGGGGCCCCTAGTGTCTCCTACTTTTGTTTACATCATTCTGCTTCCTGCTATGTAACTTCCTAACCCCTCTCACCTCTTCCCCCCTCCTTCCTGTCTCCCCCCTCCCATACAGCCCCTCCCAGTCTTGCTATCCTTCCTATCCTAGCTATCCTATATATCCTTCACTACCTCCTCAGCCCAACCCCTGACCCATATTACATACTTACCCTTCTTCCTGTGAGACAGCCTCTTCTCCTCCTGTACTGTGTGCGCACTCCTTTTCCACCGTCACCTCTACTGCGCATGTGTATGTATACAGTAGAGGTGATTTATGGCAGCAGTGTGCGCACATTGCTAGGAGAACAGGAAAAGAGCGCACACCCTGCCAGTACAGGAGGAGGATCCGTCTCGCTGAAAGAAGCCATGGTTGGGTAAGTATGAGTGGAGTGGATGGGGGGAGTAGTAGTGATGATCCATTTTGGGAAATGGTGAAACGGATTGTCACTGGATTATCAGAAAATGTTCCTGAGACGGTCACATGACAACCCCAGGAATATGGGTGAATATACATTTTTTACTAATAATGTTATTTAGAAAGAAAGAGGGGGTAGGGTGTTTAGATTAGAGCAGGGATTTCAAAATATCCCGCACAACCTCTTTAAGTTCCTTACATATCCAGGTGGTTGAGAACATTGCAGGCAAAAAATGCGGAGACGACACTGCATTAAGGCATGACTGCTGTCCCTTATCTAAAGTATAAAATCTATACAATCTATATGGATTTGGTACCTTGATCTAGGTTTAGACACTGTTTTACTCTATGCTTGACGTCCATCAGGAATGCTCTTGGTAAATACACGGAATAGCCTTTAATGGGCCCATCATATGCCTGAGCCTTTAATAGGTCCAGCAGAGTGACCTTTTGGCAAGGATACAGGTAGTATGCCTTAGCATGAAAAATGTAGTGCATATTTGGCATCAAGTGTGGATCTAGTGAAAACTTAGGTAAAACTTTTTTTTATGGAAGAAATGTATTCAAATGTAAAACTTTAAATGATTAATCCTTGCTATGTAAATGATACATGCCAAATAAACATATATATATATATACAGTCCTATGAAAAAGTTTGGGCACCCCTATTAATCTTAATCATTTTTAGTTCTAAATATTTTGGTATTTGCAACAGCCATTTCAGTTTGATATATCTAATAACTGATGGACACAGTAATATTTCAGGATTGAAATGAGGTTTATTGTACTAACAGAAAATGTGCAATATGCATTAAACCAAAATTTGACCGGTGCAAAAGTATGGGCACCTCAACAGAAAAGTGACATTAATATTTAGTAGATCCTCCTTTTGCAAAGATAACAGCCTCTAGTCGCTTCCTGTAGCTTTTAATCAGTTCCTGGATCCTGGATAAAGGTATTTTGGACAAACAATTCAAGTTCAGTTAAGTTAGATGGTCGCCGAGCATGGACAGCCCGCTTCAAATCATCCCACAGATGTTCAATGATATTCAGATCTGGGGACTGGGATGGCCATTCCAGAACATTGTAATTGTTCCTCTGCATGAATGCCTGAGGATTTGGAGCGGTGTTTTGGATCATTGTCTTGCTGAAATATCCATCCCCGGCGTAACCTCAACTTCGTCACTGATTCTTGAACATTATTCTCAAGAATCTGCTGATACTGAGTGGAATCCATGCGACTCTCAACTTTAACAAGATTCCCGATGCCGGCATTGGCCACACAGCCCCAAAGCATGATGGAACCTCCACCAAATTTTACAGTGGGTAGCATGTGTTTTTCTTGGAATGCTGTTTCTTTTTGGACGCCATGCATAACGCCTTTTTTTATAACCAAACAACTCAATTTTTGTTTCCAAAATGAAGCTGCCTTGTCCAAATGTGCTTTTTCATACCTCAGGCAACTCTATTTGTGGCGTACGTGCAGAAACGGCTTCTTTCTCATCACTCTCCCATACAGCTTCTCCTTGTGCAAAGTGTGCTGTATAGTTGACCGATGCACAGTGACACCATCTGCAGCAAGATGATGCTGCAGCTCTTTGGAGGTGGTCTGTGGATTGTCCTTGACTGTTCTCACCATTCTTCTTCTCTGCCTTTCTGATATTTTTCTTGGCCTGCCACTTCTGGGCTTAACAAGAACTGTCCCTGTGGTCTTCCATTTCCTTACTATGTTCCTCACAGTGGAAACTGACAGGTTAAATCTCTGAGACAACATTTTGTATCCTTCCCCTGAACAACTATGTTGAACAATCTTTGTTTTCAGATCATTTGAGAGCGGGCTGTCCATGTTCGGCGACCATCAAACTTAACTGAACTTGAATTGTTTTGTAGAAAGAAATGGTCCAAAATACCTTCATCCAGGATCCAGGAACTGATTAAAAGCTACAGGAAGCGACTAGAGGCTGTTATCTTTGCAAAAGTAGGATGTAGTAAATATTAATGTCACTTTTCTGTTGAGGTGCCCATACTTTTGCACCGGTCAAATTTTGGTTTAATGCATATTGCACATTTTCTGTTAGTACAATAAACCTCATTTCAATCCTGAAATATTACTGTGTCCATCAGTTATTAGATATATCAAACTGAAATGGCTGTTGCAAACACCAAAATATTTAGAACTAAAAATGATTAAGATTAATAGGGGTGCCCAAACTTTTTCATAGGACTGTATATATATATATATATATATATATATATATATATATATATATATACTATACTAATTCAGATGTTTGTGCAATCTCACAACAGATTGTGAAGAATGGGTTAAATTTAGCCGACTGTCATCATTCCTAATCCAGAGTGAATAAATGTATTTTATCACTGTATTGTTAATAACCTCACATAATGCAACTCTACTAGATGTGATTTTCTTCACTGCCTGATCACTAGAGCTGTGGAATATTCCCTTCAAAGCTAGAGATCATGTAATAATGCCTGTAATAGTACCATCACAGCATAATAATTGTCCCCAATGTTCTTCCCATCAAGCCTCTGTATTCAGCCATCCTTCAAAGCAGCACTCTCCCTGAAGAATGGCTTCCTTTTTTTAACCTTACAGTAGATGTTAGCTGTGGTCCCCTGGAAACTCACAGCTAAGATATTTATAGTGTTTTTATGATGGTTTTGACAAATGTGTATAGCTGCAGGGTCATATAACAAAAAACATAAGTAACAATGTCACAACCCAAGTGTTTGCTCCATGTGTACTCTATTGCTCAGACACAGGGAAGCCCTTTATTCACCTATATTATATAAAGAACTATTCAAGTATTGTATTTCCTTTATAAATAAACCTGCAAGTGCAAAACTGAACCTGGATTACAGCAAACTTCACATGGTATTTTATTCATTGAGGACACATTCTTTGCCGAGCACAAGTATCATCGGTTTTATACAAGTTTACTTTTTATGACATTTTGTAATGCCCCACTCTGGGCCATGATTTTTTATTTTTTGTAACAAATGTCACTCAACCATCAAAAAGAGTGGATTCACTCCGGCTAATGTTACACGGTATAGTTCACTATCTGGGCTACAGTCCTCGATTTACTACAATGTATTATATAACAGCATTTTTCTCCGCACACTGAAATGTCAGAAAATCAAGAAAATGGCAGCAGAACGGGTTAGAAATGACTTTCGTTTCTTGATAACTAAGTACGCTGAATAAGTAATGTTATTATTACCTGCATTGTCCTGATATACAGTAAAGTGTGAGTGAGAAAGTACTGCAAACTTCTATTGGCTAATATTGGTCCCGTAAGTTCTTTCCTGTGATAATGGCTGCTAACAGAGAACAATAGTGAATGAGTGCTGAAATCCTCTGATAATGTTGCTTGTGAGTAAGGCTATTAAGCGTGAAACACATATGAGCTTCCATTAGCTAATACAGGTCATATAACTGCTGTCCTCTAATAATGGCTGATAACATAAAACAATAGTGAGTAAACACTGCAGTCCTCTGACAATGCTGTATTACAACTGAAAGTCCTTCAAACTTCTATTGGATGATATGAGCCATGGGTGATGTGACATGGAAGAACGCGCTTAATATGGAAGCCAGTGGTGCCATATTTATTTATCTTTGTGAATAAGTCAGGAACAGTAGGCCCTGGAGAGCTGAAGCCTGGTCTAAAGTCTTCAGAAGCGCTGATCTACCTATGTGGCAAATTTTGGTTGGCCACATATAAAGAACAGACACCAGAAATTCATGAATTGTTAAGCAAAGTCACTGACATTGTCAGATAAATCACTAAAACAGTCTGAAAAAAAATCATAATTAAATCACCCGATTGTTTTTGGCACAAATTGCAGCAGAATTCTGGAACTTTTCATGAATACATGTACTTGTTTGTGTCCAGTGATGATGGTCTAGTGATAAGTTGTAAAAACTGCTGCCGCACTTCCCATTGCTTGTCTTTTGCCAGATAAATCCATCTCAGTTCTGTCTTCTTAGATTTTATAATAGCAACTCCCAGTCAAACTCTATGATAGGGAAGGCTCTGCCCTCCACTTGCACCAGATGTTGTATTGCCCCCTGCTGCTGTGGACAACCTGTTAGATCTTTTATTTATTTTATACCTGTAGACCAGGGGTAGGGAACCTTGGCTCTCCAGCTGCTGTGAAACTACAACTCCCGACATGCTCCATTCACTTCCATGGGAGTTCCCAGAACAGCAGAGCCAGCATGCATGCTGGGAGTTGTAGTTTTGCAACAGCTGGAGAGCCGTACGTTCCCTACCCCTGCTGTAGACCTTCTGTTTCGGACAAGTCGGACTCCCTACAGGCTTCAGACTTTTGGTCATTGGATCTCCACTCTAGCTAACTCTATGGCACAACTCTGTTATCCAGGTAGTACACTATGTCCCGCTCTAGGAGAGGTCTCAGAAATGGTAGCTTGCAGTAGGCTTTTTACTTAATATTGAATTACACCTCTGCTAGTAGTGGCAGTACTTTGGGACAGAAGGAAAGAAGGTATACTCATCTCATTTTGCAGTATTAATAGGAGACAGTCCTGCCTTCAGCTGCATTTATACCTGTTTTGCTTTAACATTTTGCCATTAAATATATGAGAGAGAAATGGATTATGGTTTTCTTCTTTTAGAATATAAATCAATTCAGGCCCTTAAAGGGATATTCCCACAACAACAATCATACGTATATAAAAGTGCTTTATAAAGTATCACTGTCACCCTTTGAAAGTAACTAGCAAAAGTGCATATGTCACTAGTAAAAGCCCAATAAAAAAAAAACCCTTTCCCTACCACTCTTTGGGCACTGTTACCAATGGATACGACCTGCAGGTCCTCTATAGTCATGACGAGCGTGCCCAGTTTGTCCTTGACTTCCCTATAGCTACTTATTAGATCAGGGCTACATAACCATGCATGTGCAGTATAGGAATGATTTCTGATAGGAAGGATGGACAGGAAGCAGACAGAGCAAGGCGCACCTGGGAAATGTAGTTTTCACTAGTAAGCAACCAGTCACATGATCCATAGTAAGGACCACCAACTTTTTTTTTTTTTTTTAAATGTAGATTGTGAGCCCCACATAGAGCTCACAATGTACATTTTTCCCTATCAGTATGTCTTTGGAATATGGGATGGAAATCCATGCAAACACGGGGAGAACATACAAACTCCTTACAGATTGTTTTTTGCCCTTGGTGGGATTTGAACACCAGGACTCCAGCGCTGCAAGGCTGCAGTGCTAACCACTGAGCCACTGTGTGGCCCCTAGGACTACCAACTTTGTCCACGTTGGGCTAAAAATATAAAGGTGCTATTGGGGTGCAGATTTTGAAATAGAGGGCACACAGGATGTGGATGAGGTCACAGGTATAGTGCAGATGGTTTATTTATGTTCAAGTTTTATATAAAAAAAAGTTTAATTTTGGGAAAACTCCTTTAACAGATTGTTTTCCAGACTAAATGAGTCTGTCCTTGTTATCTTATCTTTTGACCTTTTATAAAAACACAAATAATTGTTATTACATTTTAACAGAACCATCTTCCACTTTTCATGTTGCTCACTTTCTGTGCTTTGTTTCTTCGTATTTGTCTTTTTATTTTATTACCTATTTAACAGTGAATACAGTTTGGATAATTGCATTTAGAAGTCTCAGATGTTCTGAAGAACTATACTAAAAGCCACACAATTATATCGCATTGTGAGAAGTACTTTTCAACCCTGTTAGAAACAAAAGGACATCCTTATCGTGCAGCTGCACTGAAACAAATTATAAGCAATGAATAAATGAAAAAAAAAAACAAAAACATTTACTGGAATAAGTCGTGTTCTTGGTTTGGATATCTCACTTCATGATCTGGCAATAACAAACTATATAACATATATGGACATCGGGTATAACATATTGTAAACACAATATTTCAGTATTCATCTATGAATGATATGATTTCATATGTTTTCAGAAAACATTGACTTTACCTTTTAGAGTGCATAGGCTTTGTGTAGAGAGTAAAAGTTTGCTTGTGTTTACTACTTGTAAAGGAAGGAAAAGTGCATAGATTACATACCATCAAGCTGGAAGCATAAAGCTGGCCATATACGTCAGACAGCTGATAGCTCAATGCTTGTTTGGCCTATCTATAAATATATATACCTTCTGAATTTAAAGGGGGTAAGTCGCTGGCCGACACCTCTGGGGATATTTTGTCTCCAATGATAAAAATATTATTGGGTATTGTTTGAATAGTAATGCCAAGGCCATATATGGCTACAATTTGCAGTGAACTACCTTGATCTGTAAAGCAAATTGACTAATGTCCCTACAAAATATCAACAGATATGATATTACATTACTGCCGGTGGACTATTAGACCTTAAATGAGAAAAACTTAAAGTTTACCATTATTTATCTTCAGATACTGTGATATGTAAATGAATATATAGCTCTGAGAGTTCCAGTAGGATCAATCACTAGAATGAAAAATTGTGTGTTCTGTACAAGTCATATGTTTCATCCATTGTTACTTAAGCAATGATGATACATATATTGTTATGGTTTTATAGTAAGGCCTAATAAAACCAATATCAGTAGATTGGCTGATAGCAGCGAGCAGTAGAGACAGCTATTTACTGTAAAACTTGCACACCTCTGCGAGCCCCAGATGCCTTCACCGGAGCCAGCCGCAAGGCAGGTTGGACTTACTCTAAATCTGGGATTCTGAATTGTCCCCAACCAGATAAATGTACTAATAATAAATGCACTGCTGGTTGGAACTAAAACAAAACCCACTATAACTTACACAGTGGATTGAAAGTATGAATAATCGTACCTGGCAAACGTCAGAATCTGGAGAGGAAGTTAGAGATCAAATAAGGAGACAAAACTGAAATCCTAAAACAGAAAAAAATCAAAATCCAAATGGGAACATCACAAGCAGAATCATTAGGCAGAGGGTAGCGTAGGCTAGGGTAACTGAAGTTCAGATAAATCTCCACTTCTCTAAAAAGAAATGCAAAAAACCACAAAATCTGGTCATGATTCCACCTAACAGACCAATGCAGATCTGATGCGTGATGGAGAATGGATTCTGGAAACAATTAGGACTTTCCTTAGGACACCTGTTATAGTGACTACACTGTACCCACATACCTGACGTTGTTATTGTTTGATACCTATTTCCTATAACTTTTCATGTTGTTTTAAATACTTGTTCGTGTACATAATTTAACCAAATTTCTTTGTATACCATAAGACACTAAAATACGGTGACAAGTAGTTGTCAGCTTTCATCCTATCTTAAATAGGGGCTTTACAAGCTTCGATTTACTATCCAACACAGTGATCAAACTTGCAACATTAAATGCAAAAGGGCTAAACTGTCCTCAAAAGTAATCATACCTTTGGAAGGAAAGTCTTTCTTTCACAACAGATGTTTATTGTGTTCATAAGGTCCACCTTATACATAAAGATGCACACAGAGTGATCCATTATCTATTCCCCATCAATCTCCAAGTCTATCACACTAAAAAAGGGGCTACTTATTGCTATCAGAAATGCCATAGTCTTCCAGGTCTCTGTGACAGTAAAAGTCAAAGATCAATACCTTATTTTGGTACATTCAGTTAATAATACTATCTCCACTATAGCTAATATGTATGTTCTGAATAATAAATCTATATCCTTTTTGAAAAAAAATAAATTATCAGACTGATTAAGAAAGTGAAATTTGAGAATATTATCATATGTGGGACAGGGCCCTCTTATTCTGAGCGAAATCATTCAAAGTGGTCTGGCAACATGCTTTTACCTCAAAATTGTTGGAACAATTTAACACCTGCCACACGTCTTTTCCATTCCAGATTCCATTGATTTCTCTGGGTGCCAGCATACGTGCGCTCCCCATTGAAATCAATGGGAGGCTTTTTTCCCCATTGCTTTCAATGCAATACACCGGCACCCATACAAATCAATGGGATCTGGTTTTTAAGTGCTCATTCTGAACGAGTTTTACGTTCAGAATGACCGGAGCGTAACTCCGTGTGCAGGCTTCCTAACACCGTTATCTTAGGCTACTTAAAATATCAAAAAGATATATAATAAGATGTGATTGAATATTTTTGGAATAATATGAGATCAGTAACAGATTCATTTGCACCTTGGAACGCTCATTTATTTGGGGAATTCTTATTATTGCCCATACAGAAAAAAAACATTAAAAAGCTGATGACTGAGACTTTGGCAAAATTGCAGATAATTGGAAACTGAAAATAATCAACATCCCACCCACAATAGAGAAATAAACTTTGAACGCTCTTATTGTATGCTTAAAACACAATACCAAAAGCCCATATTTATTTCACCACATGAACAAATCCAAAATAATAGATCTCAGTAATCTACATAAACAATTTCAATAACCTCACAACTTTTATGAATTGTTAAAAGGACTTTTAGACAATACTAACCTCCCTATCCTAAATGATACCCACTTAGGAAATCTATAACCAAATGACAAATAATTGAGATAAAAATCTCCCTAAGGCCAGGGCCCCATGGACCGGAAATGCCGCGATTTGCCCGCAGCGGAGATGCTGCGGGAAAAATCGTGGGTTGTACAGTGCAGGCAAAGTGGATGGGATTCATGTGAATCCCATTCCCACTTTGTGGAAAAGATCGCAGCATGGACAGGCTACGATTTGCAAAGCCACTGCCGCTTTGCAAATCGCAGCATGTCAATTATATCTACAGAAACACCAGCGGCGTTCCCATAGATATAAAGTTAAGAGAAAGTCCGCAGAGGAAAACTCTGTGAACTTTCTCTTAAAAGCACTGCGGAAAGAACCGCCATGCGTTCACACAGCGGTTCTTCCCGCAGCACTTTAGTGCTGTGGATACGGCCCGTGAGGCCTTAGTCTAAGGCGGGGGCATCACATGGTGTAAAACCACTGCATTTTACAGTCACAGCAAAGTGGATGGGATTCTAGGGAATCCCATCCCCACTTTCTGGAAAAATACTCACAGTGGACACTCTGCGATTTCCAAAACCGTTTTGGAAATCGCAGCATGTCAGTTATACCTACAGAAACATCAACAATTTCTCCATAGGTATAATGGAAGCAGAAAGTCCACAGACCTCTGCAGACTTTCTGCGAAGAGCATTGCGGGACGTTACGTGGGCTTTAGCCAGAAGGAGAATCTCCAGGTTAAAAAGTACTGTATAACAACTACTACATCCATTTTATTCTCTGTAACTCCTTATTATATTGCAGTCTGCTATGAACTGAAACCATTTCCCAGACAAGAAATCCTTCCAGACTTATTGTTACTCTGCCCAAGCCAATAAAACCATCTGATACTTCTCAGAATGATCAGCCAATCTCCTGATTAAACTGAGACATAAAAATAGTTGCTAACATACTAATAATAAGACTCGCATCAATCCTTCCATCTGTGGATGAGGCGAATCCACAGCTGCACTGCATGTAAATCACAGTGATATAAGGAGCAGCAAGTAAAATAAAGCCAAGCAAAGGCTGCACAAGGGAATAGTGAGTATTTAGCATTGCAGTGGATGTATTTGCAAACAATTTTTGGAAGCTGGATTAACCCTTTAAGATTGTAATCTTGGGCGAATCAACTCACAATGAGCCAGATTTGTCTTGAATATTCCAAATTGTTCAGCTTTTACAGAAATCAAACAATTTGGGATTTGTTTCAGAATAACTAAAATGGCATGATTTGCTGTAAATTAGTATTTGGAAAAAATTGGTGTAACATAGTCCAACTTACAACAATGAAGATATGAGATCTTGCTCTAGTGCTCAGATCCTCACCCTTCGGTTAAGGGTAGTAACAATACAACAAAAAGTCGAAAGTGGAAATCCAGCAGCCCAGGAGTGTCTCAATCGATTAAAGCGTAACTTTTATTAAATCCATGGTGAAGCACAAATACAAAATGTTAAGTATTGATGGGAAGTGTAATGGTCTTTTTTGAAAAACTGCAGCTTTGGGTCGGGTGCATGTAATTAATTGAATTAAGAAATGGGGATGGTTTTAGATGTCTTTAGGTGTTTTAAGTTTTTTTTTTCTTTTTTTACGGTACGCTATGAGTAAGGAAAGTTGTTTCTGAAACGCATAAGCCCAGTTATGCTTCTCTTCAATATTTAGCATTTTGGATTTGTGCTTCACCATGGATTTAATAAAAGTTAAGTTTTAATCAATTGAGATGATTGTGGGCTGCTGGATTTCTGCTTTCTACTTTTTGTTGTAAATTAGTATACTCTGAGATTTTATAAGACCCCAAGGTATAATAGGAGTAGGTTCAATGGAGGTTTAAAAAATAAAAAACCAAACATTAATACTCACCTTCCCTCAGATACTTCAGCGCCCGTAACTGCCACTATCCAGAATTCACTCTAGAAAGGGGTAAGGGGCCCCGGAAAAAAGTTTGCATCCGAGCACACACGACTTTAGTTACGACACTGTGTCTATATCATGCAAATACACAATTGTAAAGAAAAAGAGAGCTGACTTGAGAATCCAACTTCACGTGCAGATCCTCCAAGGAATGCCTGATTAACCAAGACCCTAAAATCTTCTTGCAGAACATCCACATGAGCATCCCACCAGGCTTTTCCCACTAAAGTTTACTGATTTGGGTTATCTTGTAGATTATATAGCCTACCAGACTGTATCATTTATATGGCCTGCAACAGTAGCAGCAGGGGTTACTGAGAAATTAGCCAAAATTATATATTAGATTATATGTGGTGCATTATAAATTTTGCTAAGATTACTTTATGATATTGAGATAATGTTGGTTCATAGATCATAGATGAGTAAGTGACTGTGCTAAGTATCACTGTGAGCATCCAGATATACAATCCTTTGGGTTTTATGGAAAATTGTGTGCATGTAATGTTTATATCCATAATTTATAGCTGTAGATTGAAGCTTGTGAGCTCCACTAAAAAAGCTACAGCCAATTCCATTGCCTAGCATCCAATGAGATCATACTGTATAGGACCTCCATACACTATAGAAATAAATAAGTCATTACTAAAGTGTGCCTGCTCCATCTAGTGTGATTTCATCATCATATATATTTTTTCCTTCACGCCATGCACAGAACTGTGCTGTTCTACTTTCCCTGTGGCGCTAAAGGCATAGTTAATTCATACACTTACACTACATACAAAACTTGCAATGAAAGTAAACAAGTAAGATATCACACATTATCAATCTGCAAAGTTTACTCTTACTATAATAATGATCAGTATATTCCAGACCCCCTTCTGATTGTGAACTGTGCAGGTGAGTTTGTACATAAATGTATTAGACTACCTGGATGATTTATACATGTATGCATGTAACAGTAATGTATTGGCCACAGTACAGTAGATGTATAATTGTGTGGAAACCAGTTTCTTTGTTTACCAAAGGTGTTGCAGATACAGATTATATAACTACTGTTATGTACGGCAAAAACAATCACCTTTTCTATTTTACAGTTCTTGTACATAGCTAGAACCATTAAACTAGCAAGTGCAAGCAAAGCAAGGATGGCAATGTTGGTTTTCTTATGAGAATGCCAAGACCTGCTTGGCTTTAAATCCATGATCTACTTTACAGACTACAGGTCTACAAGCCATTTCAATAGTTCTGGCACCAACTTATTCTCCTCCTCTATATAACCAAAAGCCATGTTAACGCTCATGACATCTGAATTCCCAACTGTGCACCTGTAATGGCAGCCTCCTGTGTCCGTGAGATGTGGCTGAGGTGACAAGTACTGGGCAGTGTTACTTATACTGAATCAGCTACGAGGTCCAAGTAAGGAACACTACACTTCCCCAGCTTCTTGTTGGTATGGCAAGGCTCAATAATAGTAATGAACCAAAGAGCTACCATAAGCCTAGCCGCAATATGAAACAACTATGTATTGTACAAAAGCAGTCTCCATTGTGGTCCAATCTTAGACTCCGCCTCCTCACAGATGAGCCTCCGGCAGAACCAGCATTGATTGGCCGAATGCTGTACACTGTATAGCATTAGGCCAATCAACGCTGGTCAATACATTCCTATGAGAAAAAG
Source organism: Leptodactylus fuscus (assembly GCF_031893055.1). Taxonomy (NCBI): domain Eukaryota; kingdom Metazoa; phylum Chordata; class Amphibia; order Anura; family Leptodactylidae; genus Leptodactylus; species Leptodactylus fuscus. The sequence goes on from NC_134265.1 coordinate 166,651,709, forward strand.
TCATCTCCCGCATAACCGCAAGCTGCCAGCTCTCCCGACTAGCAAAGACGAGCCTGCTGCAGAACCAGCATTGATTTGCCGAATGCTATACAGTGTATAGTATTCGGCCAATCAATGCTGGTTTTGCAGCACGAGTAAGGGCCAGTTCACATTAGCGCTTGCCTCCCGTCCAGAAGGAGTACGCAGGAGGACCTCCCCGAACTAAATATTAGCGCAACTGCAAGCGCTGTGCAGTTAAAGCGCACGGACTCCATAGACTATAATGGGGTCTGCCTGCTTGCCGTGCACTGCCCGCACGACTCATTCGTGCAGGCAGTGCGCAGCAAACACACGGACCCATTATAGTCTATGGGGTCCGTGTGCTTTAATTGCACGGCGCTCCTCCTAAACACTCTCCTCCTGCTACTTGCGGACTTGGTGATTCCTTTAGTGGAATAGTGGTTTCCCCTGAAACGAGAATTTTTTCCCATAGACTATAAAGGGATTCAATATTCATTTGAGTAGTTGAATATTAAAGCTCTACTCAAAATGAATATTGAATCTCGAATATTTCAGTACTCGCTCATCTTTAATCTTTACTGAAATTCATTAAATACATAAAGATCACTCCGAAGACAGGAACCAGGGACAGTTTTTATTCTGGTGTTCATGCCTCTTTTGTGTTTTGTATAGTTATTAGAGATGAGCGAACACTAAAATGTTCGAGGTTCGAAATTCGATTCGAACAGCCGCTCACTGTTCGAGTGTTCGAATGGGTTTCGAACCCCATTATAGTCTATGGGGAACATAAACTCGTTAAGGGGGAAACCCAAATTCGTGTCTGGAGGGTCACCAAGTCCACTATGACACCCCAGGAAATGATACCAACACCCTGGAATGACACTGGGACAGCAGGGGAAGCATGTCTGGGGGCATAAAAGTCACTTTATTTCATGGAAATCCCTGTCAGTTTGCGATTTTCGCAAGCTAACTTTTCCCCATAGAAATGCATTGGCCAGTGCTGATTGGCCAGAGTACGGAACTCGACCAATCAGCGCTGGCTCTGCTGGAGGAGGCGGAGTCTAAGATAGCTCCACACCAGTCTCCATTCAGGTCCGACCTTAGACTCCGCCTCCTCCGGCAGAGCCAGCGCTGATTGGCCGAAGGCTGGCCAATGCATTCCTATGCGAATGCAGACTTAGCAGTGCTGAGTCAGTTTTGCTCAACTACACATCTGATGCACACTCGGCACTGCTACATCAGATGTAGCAATCTGATGTAGCAGAGCCGAGGGTGCACTAGAACCCCTGTGCAAACTCAGTTCACGCTAATAGAATGCATTGGCCAGCGCTGATTGGCCAATGCATTCTATTAGCCCGATGAAGTAGAGCTGAATGTGTGTGCTAAGCACACTCATTCAGCACTGCTTCATCACGCCAATACAATGCATTAGCCAGTGCTGTTTGGCCAGAGTACGGAATTCGGCCAATCAGCGCTGGCCAATGCATTCTATTAGCCCGATGAAGTAGAGCTGAATGTGTGTGCTAAGCACACACATTCAGCACTGCTTCATCACGCCAATACAATGCATTAGCCAGTGCTGATTGGCCAGAGTACGGAATTCGGCCAATCAGCGCTGGCTCTGCTGGAGGAGGCGGAGTCTAAGGTCGGACCTGAATGGAGACTGGTGTGGAGCGATCTTAGACTCCGCCTCCTCCAGCAGAGCCAGCGCTGATTGGCCGAATTCTGTACTCTGGCCAATCAGCGCTGGCCAATGCATTCTATTAGCCCGATGAAGTAGAGCTGAATGTGTGTGCTAAGCACACACATTCAGCACTGCTTCATCACGCCAATACAATGCATTAGCCAGTGCTGATTGGCCAGAGTACGGAATTCGGCCAATCAGCGCTGGCTCTGCTGGAGGAGGCGGAGTCTAAGATCGCTCCACACCAGTCTCCATTCAGGTCCGACCTTAGACTCCGCCTCCTCCGGCAGAGCCAGCGCTGATTGGCCGAAGGCTGGCCAATGCATTCCTATGCGAATGCAGACTTAGAAGTGCTGAGTCAGTTTTGCTCAACTACACATCTGATGCACACTCGGCACTGCTACATCAGATGTAGCAATCTGATGTAGCAGAGCCGAGGGTGCACTAGAACCCCTGTGCAAACTCAGTTCACGCTAATAGAATGCATTGGCCAGCGCTGATTGGCCAATGCATTCTATTAGCCCGATGAAGTAGAGCTGAATGTGTGTGCTAAGCACACACATTCAGCACTGCTTCATCACGCCAATACAATGCATTAGCCAGTGCTGATTGGCCAGAGTACGGAATTCGGCCAATCAGCGCTGGCTCTGCTGGAGGAGGCGGAGTCTAATGTCGGACCTGAATGGAGACTGGTGTGGAGCGATCTTAGACTCCGCCTCCTCCAGCAGAGCCAGCGCTGATTGGCCGAATTCCGTACTCTGGCCAATCAGCGCTGGCCAATGCATTCTATTAGCTTGATGAAGCAGAGTGTGCACAAGGGTTCAAGCGCACCCTCGGCTCTGATGTAGCAGAGCTGAGGGTGCACAAGGGTTCAAGTGCACCCTCGGCTCTCCTACATCAGAGCCGAGGGTGCGCTTGAACCCTTGTGCAGCCTCGGCTCTGCTACATCAGAGCCGAGGGTGCGCTTGAACCCTTGTGCACACTCTGCTTCATCAAGCTAATAGAATGCATTGGCCAGCACTGATTGGCCAGAGTACGGAATTCGGCCAATCAGCGCTGGCCAATGCATCTCTATGGGAAAAAGTTTATCTCACAAAAATCACAATTACACACCCGATAGAGCCCCAAAAAGTTATTTTTAATAACATTCCCCCCTAAATAAAGGTTATCCCTAGCTATCCCTGCCTGTACAGCTATCCCTGTCTCATAGTCACAAAGTTCACATTCTCATATGACCCGGATTTGAAATCCACTATTCGTCTAAAATGGAGGTCACCTGATTTCGGCAGCCAATGACTTTTTCCAATTTTTTTCAATGCCCCCGGTGTCGTAGTTCCTGTCCCACCTCCCCTGCGCTGTTATTGGTGCAAAAAAGGCGCCAGGGAAGGTGGGAGGGGAATCGAATTTTGGCGCACTTTACCACGTGGTGTTCGATTCGATTCGAACATGGCGAACACCCTGATATCCGATCGAACATGTGTTCGATAGAACACTGTTCGCTCATCTCTAATAGTTATGTGTTTTATGAATTTCAATAAAGATGTATATGCTGATTCTATCTCTATGTGTTGTAATATGTGGTGTTTTTATATTATCCACAGGATAGGTATATAGTTATTGCATTTAGCCCTTATTTAAGTAGGTTAGTCATATCCACAATAGTAAATTTGGGCCTTTGTGTTTCAGTGTACAAACTTTGCACGTATGGAAAACTAGGCATTAAAAAAATGATACCTTATCAATCTGCATAGTGAAGTCTGTGCCCACATACTGAATGACATGATGGAAATCACTTCAATGATGTCAAATCCTGCTGATTTATTTGCAGATGCTTTTGCATAAGACAACATTCATGTGAAGGCGCTTAATCAAATTTTTCCTTTCTTTATCTAGCACAATATGTCTAGGAAACAAAGTATTAATACAGTAGCCCCCACGTTGCAGAAAAGTAGCATTTTTTTTTTTTTTACAGTACCACCAACGTGAGTAAGATTCTGCCTTACCCCATCCACACATTGCGGAATAAAACATCCGTGGAAAATGCATTTGTGAAAACACAGCATGTCAATTTTACCTGCGGTAACGCAAGTATTTTTGTAACATCTCTGCCTGTTTAGGTCTCTACGCAACTCGCTGAGGTATAGGAGGCATCTTCAGTTTGATTCATAGTTTAGTGTTTATTGTTGCACTGTGTGAATACTGCTCTATCTCAGTAATTGAATTTTCACTACACCCGTCTCCTGCACCTTGATTCCTTCTGCCTCTCTAAGGCTAAGTTCAGATGGAGTATTTTGGATTGGAATTTGACGCGGAGGCCGCCTCAGGTTCCGGTCCAAAATACGGGGCAGCGGCGACTGGATGCCGGTGCACCCAGATTAAGCCCAAATGAATGGGCCTAGATGGTAGTGTCTTCAGGCAGTTTCATGAGGCACAATCTGCCTGAAGAAAGAGCATGTCTGTTCTTTTTTTCAGGAGCTGGATCAAATGGCTCCAGGAAAAAACAAACGACTGTCTCCCATTGAAATCAATACAGCCTCAAAATCCTGACCAAAATACCCCATGTGAACTCAGGCTTATGGTTAATTCTAGCCTTGACTTTGTGATTGTCAGTCTGTCTTCCAAAGAGGTCTGGGGCTAGTCTTGGGCTTTCTATATACAGGCTATTGGCCCACACAGACTCTCTGGCTATTGTGACTCTGTCCTGTGAATTTGTCACTGCTAAGCTCCTCTTCTGCTTCTATTATTGCTTACCTCTGACCTCTGTCTTACCCTTGGCTAGCTGACCTTCCTTTGTTGTTGTTTGTCTTGTCTGCATTCTGTGTTGCCACCTATGCAGAAATGGCTTTGTAGACCAGTTGTCCTCTGCTGCCTAGGGCAGTCAGGCAAGCAGGTAGGGGCAGTGGTGGGTTCAGTTTAGGGCTCACTATCTTGTTGTGCCCCTTCCTCCAGGGTTTTCCAGCAGCCACTTTGGAATTGCTGCTATAGCAATTTCCTTACAGTTTCGCTATATATTTAATAAGGGAATAAAAACTGAAGATAAAATGTCTTAAAAACACAAAGAAAAATTAGTTTTTATCAACTGTGGTTCTCTACGTTGGACCTTAGCCTTAATGTCAGTATTAACCTTCTGATTTCAGAGAAATTCCACATATCTTGGTGAGAAGCCAATTCTAGGCCAGGATGTCATATTACATGGTATGAGGCTACTACAGTAAAACCTAAACAAACATTGCCAATGATATTATACTTTCAGAACAACACTTCGAGCCTTTCATTCTTCCGACTCCATGGCCGCTGTCACTAAGGAGTGATTGGGAATAATTAGAGAAGTGAAAGAACTCCGCAATCAGGAATCTCAATAGCGCGCTCCACATTCTCCAGGTAATTCACATGGAACACTTCACAAGCCGAAAAATTACTAGCAAGCATAAGAAGGGGCAGCAGCTAAAAGGAGGGATGTGGCAGAAATCTTTACCAGGCTAAGCCGTCAGACAGAAGGCAGAGAGGTGTGATGAGTTTTACAAAAGATTTGCAGAAAAATTTAGAAGGTCAAATGACTGACTTGTACTAATGTACAGTATGTGCTTTGCTATTTGGTTTTTGAAGACTTTTCTTAAGCCTGAAAATGAAGGAATGTGGAGCTGAGAAAGTAGGGTAATGTCAATTCGGTTCTGCAAATATACATTAAGTGATCTACAGGAACTTTGCAGCTGCTCATCGATGTAATAAAGAACATGCACTCTGTAGTACCAGCTTGTAAGGTATGAGCGTATTCAGCAATGGTTTAAATACGGCCCTAAAAAGGACACCTAATACAGATATACGTATATACATGCTTAGTTTTTAATTGTTCTAGTTTGTCTAGTGCAGTTTCCCCCATATTGCAGGTACATACATCAATGAAATACAGGCATAAATATGGAACATGGAAATATAGATCAGAGTAGTGACTGCATGCTGGAATGAAGAAAATATTCAAGCAGTATAGAATTTTAACAATTTTTATTGTAAAAATAAAATAAATGTATAATATACAAGATATAAAAATATGCATTTATTATAGTATATACCCAATATGCTCCACCTTCCTGAAATGTAGCAAAATATAGATAATAGTTCTTACGAGTCCAACATTGACACAATCAACCAAAAGTACATACAAGTACATTGCAAATTTTTTCTTAGGGGACGTTCACACTAGCGTGGGTGTCCGACAGCTAGTGTCCGATGCTAATGTCCGCGGAAGATTTTATCATCGGACACTAGCTACGTCCGTTTGTAATTTGCATGATTTTAAATGGGACATTATGTAGTGTCCCTTAGTGTCCGTGGGTGCCTTGAATGTCTGTTTGCAAAGATGTCTGATTTTTCAAGCGGACAGCAAAATCCTAGGATCGGACATCTTTGCAAACAGACACTTAAGGACACCCACAGACACTAAAGGACCCTACATGATGTCCCATTTAAAATCATGCAAATTGCAAACGGATGCAGCTAGTGTCTGATGATAAAATCTTCCGTGGACATTAGCATAGGACACTAGCTGTCGGACACCGACGCTAGTGTGAACCCTGCTTTACTTTGTAAGCTGTGTGCAGATTTTTCAGTCCTTTCAGTGTGCAGACATGTCTGTGCATGCTGTGAAGAAAATCAGCCCCTCCCATTGTTGAGGTAGTGACCTCCGCCAGAATATGGGTCACTTCCAGTGGTCAGTCACCTGCTCCAAATCAACCATGCATGTGCGCGCTGACAAAGATAAACACTGACGTTGATGCAGTTTCCATCTCAGTCCATGCAACTGGGCGCTCACACAGTACTGAGGTTTATTGAGGAAGTTACAGTTTTTATACAGGAATGCAAGAAAGATAAGATAACGGCAGGCTGTAAGCATATACGTCTTGTATCCGAATACACTGGCGATCAGTCATTGGCTCTTAAATTTCAACATCTCTTAGCTTTCGATTTCCCGAGAAATGATACTGTCTTTCTTGTAAACCACATGACGATCATGTGCGTCAGCATCTGGGTGCGGTACTGGATACAGGCGCCATCTTAATGTATAAACGTTGCACAAAGAAAAATATAATTTCTTAAGCAGTATAAAGCATGTATAAAAATAAGAATGGACATGGTTTACCTTCACACCATTTGCAATCATTGTGTAAATAGATAAAATGCCTCCCTCCTCACCTCACTTTTCTTCTTGCTGCTATTCTCCTGGTAACAAAGCAGTCGACTGTAAATTATCTAGACGGGATTCTCCGAGTGAAAGGAATTTTTTCATGGAAAAAGCAGCAACATTTTTTAATTAAAGTGCATTACATGTTGGCTCAAGAAACATTAGCAACCATTTAATTGGAATACACTGTTTATCTACAGCCTTCCAAATACCAACTTACTGTATGTTCACAAGGAGGAAAAGGTGGCGGAAACCTTTTCCACCTTGTGAACATTCCGCGCGGGTAGCCACGACAGAATGCTGATGCAGCATCGGCATTCCGTCGCAGCATCCCACTCCTGGTTAGGCCCGAATAAATGGGACTAAACAGAAGCGTGTCTTGAGACACATACGCCCTGACTGAATCAGCTGCAGAATCCGTGGCAAGATAGGTAATGTTTCTTTTTTCAGCTACTAGCTAGCAGGGAAAAAAAAGCGAGTGGCTCCCATTGAAGTCAATGGGAGCCATTTTTGCAGACGGATTTTGAGGCGGATTCTGCGTCAAAATCCACCTGCAAAAAACTCTGTGTGACAATACCCTTAGAAAGGGCCTTTATCCCAATCATACGCTTCACAATAAGGGGGCATTCACACAGAGTAACGCCGGGCGTGTATTACAGCCGTACACGGCGGCGCTATGGCAGGCTGCCGAACACTTCCCATTCACTTCATTGGGAGCACTCGTAAACGCCGCTGTTACGAGCGCTCCCATTGAAGTGAATGGGAAGTGTTCGGCAGTCTGCCGTAACGCCGGCGTGTACAGCTGTAATACACGCCTGACGTTACTCTGTGTGAATGCCCCCTAAGAGGTGGCCAAAAGTCTCCCTGTCTTCTCAATGCAGTCCCTTTTTTCTGATCTTGCTTTCCGGTGGTTATGGGCACTGCTGCTATCCTGCAGTGGTGGCCCGCTTGTACAGATGAATTTGTTTCCTTGGTTTGGTTCTCCAGTGCATATGTATATGCAAATCAGACACAATAGCTCCATAGAGGTCTCTGATGGGTCTTTAAAAACCTGTCCTGACGACTGGATTCAATGTTTTTTCCTAATCAAAGTACTTTTCTATAGATAAAATAATACATGGATGCTGCAAATTCATCTTTAATTTGATATAATTACTCTATTATTCCAAAAATAATTTCATTCTCATAGATTTGAAAGTACTTATTACTAAAACCTTCCACGATAATTTACATGTATTTAGAAGGATTGACCTCTGTTATTTTACAATAGTCTTTCTATCCCAATACATCTCTCAGACACTGCCTGTGAAGAATACATTTTAAAAATAAGTGATTTCTAAAATACAAGCAAGAAATATTCTAAAATATCTACTATTGTAGGATTGCCAAACAGGAAACACTTGACTTTTCACTAAGACATATGTCTACAGTCTGTGCTATTAAACTTATATGAATCCACATTGAATAACATCATGTACAAAAAATCCTCCACAATGACGCAGGAAGGAGATAGCAAGTCTGCCCTTTTAAAATGAACTGAAGATCATTGATCTAAAAAAAAAAATAGTGAGAAATTAGTCACCGGGGGCCTCTCTTGGTGTCCTGTGAGAAATCCCCTTTCGTGCTTTCATCTACTCTTCTAAAAATGCCTATGCGCTTCAATTTGTTAAAAGCATTTCTAGTTTATGGAGGTCTCTACAGTATCAACATCCCGAGTACAAGCAGTTCATAGCTACAAGCAGGCTATAGAAATAAAGAATATCATTGAATGTGCAGAAAAACAATATAATAATTAATTCTGTACATCCATTTCATAGTTACCTTTTATACTTTTATTAAATCAAATAGCTTAATGCTAAAAATATAAAAAAATAAATGACAGAACACAGTATATATTAGAATATAATTGGATATTATTTTATTATTATTATTATTATTATTATTATTATTATTATTACAGCACCATTATTTTGATGTTGCTGTACATTTGATGGTTTATATACATTATACAAAATACACAAAACAAGTACAATACTAAGAGTGACCAACTGGTATAATGGGAAAGATGGCCCTGCCCATGAGGGCTTACAGTCTATGATGGAAGAGGGATAGAGACAGAAGGAGAGAGGGGAGACTGTACAGATGGCGGTGTGGTGATAGTGTTATTGGAGGTTGTAGGCCTTCCTGAATAGGTGAGTCTTCAGGGCCTTCTTGAAGCTTGTGATTGTGGGGGTCAGTCTTAGGTGTTGTGGTAGCAAGTTCAAGAGAATGGGGGATGATTGGGAAAAGTCTTTGAGGTAGTTGCGTAATGAGCGAATAAGAGCAGAGCAAAGTAGGAGATCTTGAGTTAGAATCAAAAGTTAGCCCAAGACAATGCACCTATGGGACTGTGATAAGTGTGATACCACTAACTTTGATAGACAGGTAAGGTATGGAGGCAATGCCAGATGAGGATAGATGAGTTTGAGAAAGTGGGAAGAGACAGGAGGTTATGGCTGCTACTGGAGGTCTGGACAACAGAGAGGTTATGTCTGGTCCACAAAGCTATATTTGAGTGCCATTGAAAACCATGGGATTCTTGAGTTGGCCAAGTGGGAGATGTATATGAAAATGATCTTCAGTAAGAAGAAGTACACTATAGTTCCAATTATGGCAGATACTTTATATAATTTAACTTCTTTCTATTTCAAACCAGTACTGATCAAAATGTGATACAAATAGACATAATTTACAGACAAAAGAAAGAAATTTATCATATATATATATATATATATATATATATATATATATATATATATATATATATATATTCATCTTCCAGGGAGTATTAGCTAAATGTAGAAAAATGAAATTTATTCTTACTAATAGGGCCATATTTACACACTATACATTTCTACCTTAGAGGGAGTCTGTCACCTCCCAAATGAGCATTATCTAATAGTCCTCTAGGTAGTGGTCGCACAAATACAATCACTGTTTGTTTCTCCATGTGTTAATTCTGTCAAAAAAATCAAATTTATTGATAAGCAAATTAGTTACCTAGTCACCAATAGTAGAGATTAATAAGCTTGACATTGCTCACTTCTTGTATTCAGTGCTCCAGATATCTATTGTGCAAATCAATAACATTTAGCAAAATTGTATAGGTATGTAAAAACAGACAGCAGATATGAGTGTCTATAGTCCTATATACTTAGTAACTGTTTGTTATCTTGACACTGTTGGCACTGCTGTAATACTTCTATGGGGGAATATCTTCATACTGCAATGGAACATTCCACAATTTCTTATCATGTTTTCCATGAGTGAAAAAATATTTTTTATAAATTCAGCAGGGGAGGTACAGTAGGGGCCGATAGTAAACTACGGAGGCATACAACATGGAGAAATGATAAAGATAAGTTGCAGAAAGAGCTTAGTCATATAAATATGTACTGAAAGGAGATCCTGAGGGTTGGTTCCAGACTATGCAAACTAATATGTCTGTTCACAGCTTATTTTTAGAAAATACATGAGCAAACACATAAATGAATACATATGGTTTGACATGGTAAACAATGCATATCTGTACTCACACATTAATTAATTAACTGGTAATTTATGTAACACACCACACTTTATGACAGGTCTCCTCAGGCGTTACACAGGGATCTCATGCTATGCAATTTACCATTTTCATGATACCAAAGTTTTTGAGGACTTTACATGTACATTTACTTCGCTGTAAACAAGGATTCCATTGTTGCCTATTGTAATGTATACATAAGGCAATTCATAGCAGTATATGATATCCAGATATTCACTTGTATCAGGTATTACCTAAGGTCTTTGCTTTGTTCTCACTTTCTATAACGCAAAAACATGGTAATTTTAATACTCTAAAATTAATTTCTGCCACTCAATTGCTGCCATCATTCTGCAGTGATCACACCGCATATACAGGTATCATTCATGTGAGCATTGTAAGCAGCAATCTCTAGTCTCAGCAGTAACGCTTGCTTGTACTGTCCAGTATAGCATAGGACCATTGTAACTAATGAATGGGCAAGTTAGTGATTATTGTTGCATATATTGAACCCAGTCTGTGTCCATAGTTACATATGACTGACACTATGAGTGATGTATGTGATGTCATCACTGTAGGATTGCCAGAAACACCATAGCATTGGAACAATGGAAGATTTAAAGAGGCACTCCAACACATTTATTTGTAAAATCCACATGTAAAAATCCACACAGAAATCTGAATCTGTGAAATATCCACGCCGGATTTCTGTGCATATACATGGAGATTTTGGTGCAGATTTTCTGCATGTAAATTCTGATTGTGTGTATGTAGCTATACAAGGACTAGAATAAATGCCTTCCTTTCCACACATAAAAAGCTGTATCAGTGGGAGAGTCTGAGTATTGGGTACGTGACACAGCGGAGGACCAGAAGGGAGTGGATAACTCACAAATACAACTAATAGTAAGATTAATACCCTTACTAAAATTGATATAATTTACCATTATAACATACCTGGGAATAAAACATTTTCTTGGGGTGCATCTTAGTTCTGGTTAGTTCTTTATATTATACCATTTCTAGCTCTTAAAGTTTCACGAAATGTTGGAAAACCTCTTTTACCACCATTATAGAAAGCTTGAAGCCCCATGTTAATAGTTCCATTATGCTTTATTACCCAACCATGTATGTAAATGAGATATTGTACAGCTGCAAGCATAGAACTATTTTTTTTTTTAATCTTGCAAATAGCTGTTAAATGTAAACCAATAAATGCATTTATCATATTTGAAAACTATTGCAATAGATAGTTATATATTGTTAAATTATTTTTTTGCACAAGAGTACTAAAAGTGACCAGGACCCGTAGGCTTGCACTAGTAGGGATAGTGACATCATATAATATTAGAAGGTCAGATCAACCAGCTCAGTAGGCCAGAATGTACTGTATTCCTTTACTAGTAATGGATATGAGTTGTCAATTGAGCAGTTGGGCCTCTCTACTTGTCCAATCTTTGTCCTCCCTTCCACATATGTATTGTATACTGCAAGACCATTTTAACACATTGGTGGGCCCTGTGCAAAGATTTCATAAGAGGGCCCCCCATCACCACCACCTAGAAATACCTTACCTGCACAAATTATAATGCTCCATCAATGGTATAGTATAATGCTCCCCACATAGTATAGTATAATGCTTCTTAGAGGCTCTCACACAGTATACTGGCTCCCCAGTGGCGCCATACAATATGTCCCTTGTAATGTCCCCCTCCAGGTTGCCCCTCACAGATTCATGTCCCTCCCCACCCCCCTGGCTGCCCCCACTGTGTGACAACCTCTACTGCCCCCACTGTATCACCCCCCTCAAGTTGCCCCTAGCATGCCCCCCCAGGTTGCCCCCACAATATCATGTCCCTCCACACTAACATGCCCCCCTGAGTTTGCCCCTACAGTATCATGTCCTGCCCTCCCAGGTTGCCCCCACAGATTCATGTCACTGCATTGCGCCTCCTGCTCCCAGGAAATTGGGAGCAAAGAGAGTGGTCGGGTATTGAAGCAGGGAGCGGACAGCTCTATTACTTCATCACTGGCTTCAACTCATCAATATCCAGAGAATGCCAATGAGTTGGGGTAGCTCGGACCAACTGCCCTGGACAGCGGGACAGGAAATGTAGGACTATCCTGCTGTCCATAGCGGGCCCCTGCTACCATAGGGCCTGATGCAAGTACACTGTCAGCCCTATGGTTAAAGCGGCTCTGGTACGCTGTAGTAGGTAATAGATTTTATTAAAAATGCAAACCAGAACAAAAATCATTTTCTCACTACCTCAAAACCCATAAATTCAGAATAATGTTTCACATACTCGTGTAGATAAAATATCTCAATTTAGATTATTTCATAACATTATGTCATTTTTGATAAAGAATTTTCTTTATGAAAGAGTTAGAAATATGTTTATCCTAATTTAGTGCTAACACTTGTATTGATTTTCACTAAGGTTATCTTGGAAAACCACTAAGCAAACGTTCAGTTTTTTGCATTAATCAAGATAATTATGTTGATAATTGATTTTTTAATAAATCAATATCTGGCCTAGATTAATGTTCTTACAGCAACTATAGTTTTCTACAATATGAACATTTATTTTCATAAGAATATGGAAGCATGTATTCCTTGGAAAATTAGAAATACACTTCAAATTATTTTGTACTTTCTTATGGGCCAAAATTAGACCCAAATAAATGACTAGAGAACCATACAGTCCAACATGAGTGTTAATTATGAATTCTAGAAAAACTGTATAACCAAATGGCTACAAGACGTCCTTCATATTCAGAGAATGGAGGACATGGCAGGGTCATCTGTTACCTGCCCTCAAGTGTGTAGACTCTGGTGGGAAATCCAACTGTCTCCGGAGTTTGCTTCCTACATATAGGCCACCTAAACTCCCATCCCAATTCCTAAACCCATTACTGACCCTTCTTGAGAACAATAGGGTTTTGGGATGTGCGGCCATAGTGATATCACATACAGTCCTATGAAAAAGTTTGGGCACCCCTATTAATCTTAATCATTTTTAGTTCTAAATATTTTGGTGTTTGCAGCAGCCATTTCAGTTTGATATATCTAATAACTGATGGACACAGTAATATTTCAGGATTGAAATGAGGTTTATTGTACTAACAGAAAATGCGCAATATGCATTAAACCAAAATTTGACCGGTGCAAAAATATGGGCACCCTTATCATTTTATTGATTTGAATACTCCTAACTACTTTTTACTGACTTACTGAAGCACAAAATTGGTTTTGTAACCTCAGTGAGCTTTGAACTTCATAGCCAGATGTATCCAATCATAAGAAAAGGTATTTAAGGTGGCCAATTGCAAGTTGTTCCCCTATTTGAATCTCCTCTGAAGAGTGGCATCATGGGCTACTCAAAACAACTCTCAAATTATCTGAAAACAGATCATTCAACATAGTTGTTCAGGGGAAGGATACACAAAGTTGTCTCAGAGATTTAACCTGTCAGTTTCCACTGTGAGGAACATAGTAAGGAAATGGAAGACCACAGGGACAGTTCTTGTTAAGCCCAGAAGTGGCAGGCCAAGAAAAATATCAGAAAGGCAGAGAAGAAGAATGGTGAGAACAGTCAAGGACAATCCAGAGACCACCTCCAAAGAGCTGCAGCATCATCTTGCTGCAGATGGTGTCACTGTGCATCGGTCAACAATAGAGCGCACTTTGCACAAGGAGAAGCTGTATGGGAGAGTGATGAGAAAGAAGCTGTTTCTGCAAGCACGCCACAAATAGAGTCGCCTGAGGTATGCAAAAGCACATTTGGACAAGCCAGCTTCATTTCGGAAGAAGGTCCTGTGGACTGATGACACAAAGATTGAGTTGTTTGGTCATACAAAAAGGTGTTATGCATGGCGTCCAAAAAAACAGCATTCCAAGAAAAACACTTGCTACCCACTGTAAAATTTGGTGGAGGTTCCATCATGCTTTGGGGCTGTGTGGCCAATGCCGGCACCGGGAATCTTGTTAAAGTTGAGGGTCACATGGATTCCACTCAGTATCAGCAGATTCTTGAGAATAATGTTCAAGAATCAGTGACGAAGTTGAAGTTACGCCGGGGATGGATATTTCAGCAAGACAATGATCCAAAACACCGCTCCAAATCCTCAGGCATTCATGCAGAGGAATAATTACAATGTTCTGGAATGGCCATCCCAGTCCCCAGACCTGAATATCATTGAACATTTGTGGGATGATTTGAAGCGGGCTGTCCATGCTCGGCGACCATCAAACTTAACTGAACTTGAATTGTTTTGCAAAGAGGAATGGTCCAAAATCCCTTCATCCAGGATCCAGGAACTGATTAAAAGCTACAGGAAGCGACTAGAGGCTGTTATCTTTGCAAAAGGAGGATCTACTAAATATTAAGGTCACTTATCTGTTGAGGTGCCCATACTTTTGCACCAGTCAAATTTTGGTTTAATGCATATTGCACATTTTCTGTTAGTACAATAAACCTCATTTCAATCCTGAAATATTACTGTGTCCATCAGTTATTAGATATATCAAACTGAAATGGCTGCTGCAAACACCAAAATATTTAGAACTAAAAATGATTAAGATTAATAGGGGTGCCCAAACTTTTTCATAGGACTGTATTTTGTTTTTATTTGTGGTTCCGATAATGTTACTGTCACTTTGTATCCTGTGTTGCCTCACTTTCTTGCCTACTCCCTCCACCCCTTTCCCTCCCTTTCCCTTAAACCCCGTTACCCCCCCCCCCCCCAAAAAAAAAAAGAAAAAACAAAAAATAAAAACTCTATCAGTGTTTTCCATCCACTGGAGCCCACATCCATGAGTCTTCCATTTCAGGACACACCTGTTTTGCCAGGAATCTGGGACTTCTCCAACACTGAGTCAAAGCTCCCTTTGGATGCTCTACTTTTAACTCAGGAGTTACTGCATCTATGGACTTTTGCATCTGTGATATCCCCCGCTGGTCTACACTGATTTGCCTTACCTTGTTCGCCTGATTACCGCCCTCCATTTGTCTAATCTTTGGGTTTTTCGTTCTGATCCCAGCCACATGTTTAACATCTGAAATTCGAAGTGGAAAATTAAGGCCTGTTTGTTTTGAAATTTTCTTAAAAAATTCTTTTTTGAGGCACATTTAAAATGGGCAAGATTATCTCCTGTTCACTTTGATAATTTGTTTTTCAGTTTAGTGCTTTTTTAATGGGACCTTACAGTGCAATAGAACACTTAAAGAACTGAGAAGTGGTGATATTTATTCTCAGTATTTATATAGAAAAATACCATGACTGTATATATTCTACAGTATATTCATTCATTGTATTAAAACCAATTATATCTGAAATGAACCCGATAAAAGACGATTATGATTTAATTTCCGATTATCTTTAGGAATTTATCAGAAACACAAGTCATCGGCTGAGATGTTCCAGGGGAATAGGTACTAAATGGAGAAGTATGAGCTAGCCTAGTCAAAGGCCAGCAATTGTTTTTATGAAGGAACTGTAAAAGTATAATATGGCAGTTGAACATATTAGGGTAAGGCCACACATAGCGAGCTGCAGCCAAAAAAAAAACAATTTTTGGCTGCAACACATTGTGTTTTTTTTTTGTTTGTTTGTTTTTCCGCAGCATTTTTCACTTACAGTCAACTGAGTTTTGCTTTGGTGTATTCAACCAGTACAATGTAGCTTGCAATAATCTTAAAAAAACACAACTGGGACTAGAAATTTCATGTTGTTCTTTTTCCATTCTGGTCTGTGTCCATACACAGTGTGTACAATCCTTGTTGTAAATCTGAACAAAATATTTTAAGCATTTCTCTGTATGAGCAAGTAATTCTAGATATGCATCACACACAATATAAAGTAGTAGTGGTGGCTGTGATACTATTAGTAATGCAATGTATTTGGTGAATTAAAAATTAACAGGAAAAAACAAGACAGGCAAAAGTAGAAGGAGGCAACACTTGTGCAAGTACTATAGTACTACAGTTAAAATGTGAGTGGCAAGAGCAACATTGCTTCTGGTTTTCGTGGCGCTGTCAGTAGCTGCAGGGTTGTTGTATTTCCTGAAAATGTTGTTAAAGTTTTTGATTATTTAGCTGGCTCAACTCAGTCACAGGACAATATTACATCTAAGAGTGATGTGATCTTTAGTCAGGCTTCTGTGTGTTTCTCCTCCTACATAACACGTAATTTACCACAGGGCTTTTCTGGACTGTCAACCATGTCTCCTTCACATTCTTCACTGACACAGATCCCTGGTAGTGTTTTGGCACTTACTGAACAATCTTTTTCTCCTAGTCATAGCATTCTTCCTCCTCTTTTTTATAAGCTGGATGGAAACAAACAGCATTGTCTACAAGCAGAAAAGGAAGACTTGATGATTGTGGGTGGAGGTAGTAGTGGCAGAGGGTGTAGTATGATTACTACTGGTAGTCATTCTTTTACGAGAATGAGGAGGACATCTGGAGGTGAAAATTCTGAGAGTGTGCATGGCCATGATGATGTGTTAGAAAAAAGCAAGGAAGATGATGATAATGATGATGATAATGATATTGTTGATGATTAGAGATGAGCGAGTACTGTTCGGATCAGCCGATCTGAACAGCACGCACGCATTGAAATGAATGGACGTAGTCGGCACGCGGGGGGTTAAGCGGCCGGCCGGCGTCAAAGAGGAAGTACCAGGTGCTTCCATTCATTTCAATACGTGCGTGCTGTTCGGATCGGCTGATTTGAACAGTACTCGCTCATCTCTATTGATGATGATTCTCTTGCAGATAGGAAACCAGGTCAGGATAACATCAGATGAAGAGGGTGTTGGCAATGGTGATTAGAGATGAGCGAACACTAAAGTGTCCGAGGTTCGAAATCCCATTCAAACAGCCGCACACTGTTCAACTGTTGGAACGAATTTCGAAACCCATTATAGTCTATGGGGGGAAATGCTCATTTCAGGGGTAGGCAACATTCGATAAAATCATACTTACCAAGTCCACGAGTGACAGTCGGGCTGGATTCTGTTTGAAGTCTTCTCCCGGCGCAGGGTCCCCGCATCCTCTTCCGGGTGGAATTCACTCTGCCTAGGCATCCGGCCTAGGCAGAGCCAACTGCGCATGTGCGTGCAGCTCTGCCCAGGCCCGACGCCTGAGCAGAGCCAACTGCGCATGCGCGTGTATGCGCGGATGCCTAGGCAGAGTGAGTTCCACCCAGAAGAAGACGCGGGGACGCAGCGCGGAGAAGACTTCGGAAAGGTAAAAGAAGAACCAGCGTTGATTGGCAGAATGTATAGCATTCTGCCAATCAACGCTGGTTCTGCATCGAACATTAAACTTCGAACAACTAGTAGTGTTCGATCGAGTACGAGTATTTCGAATACTGTAGTATTTGATCGAACACCTACTCGATCGAACACTACTCGCTCATCTCTAATGGTGATATTATTTCTGGCCATTGCGCAGGCTCAAAAAACAAAAAACCTGCCTGCAGGAAGATTTATTGGGGCCTCTTAGGGTGGTGGTGGTGGTACTGATGGTGGTACTGGCAGACATATTTCCGCTGCTAATGATATGGTCATTTCCCGTGAAGAATTTTTTTTTTTACATTACCAAATGATAGATCTATTGCAATGTACAAGATCTGCAGGCAGAATCTTAGCTGTGGCTGTGCAGGAGTAAATGTAGGAATGACATCTCTATGTACTCATCACAGTCTTATTTAGAATTGACACTGGCAGGGGACATGAACAAGGCTGACTACTCCACCCCATGATCTTGTATGCAGGCCACATCTACAAGTAGCACTAGCACATGGCCATTATTATCAACATTATCATCAACTGTTACTTCTCTTCTTTCACCTCCTCCTCTATCACACCAATGTCAATCATCTATAAGGGAATATGTGGCCAGGATACTGCTATATCATCATATACAAGTCATCCAGAAGTTGTACAACTGAACTCACACCTGGCCAAACTGATAGTGGTGCAGTTTCTGCTGTACCACTTAGTGGACTCCACTGCATTTTGACAACTGATGGCATGTGCAAAACCTCTATTGCCTTTGTTTTTCTAGGAAAGTTGTCTGTTTTATATGTGTTGGAGAACATGGGCCTTTCCTTGGATATATCAGTCTGGGGAAAGGCTAGGTGCTAGTTCCACCCTATGCGGTGCCCATCCGCCTCCTCTGGATCCTCCTCTCCAGAACATTTCCCACCACCATCTTCACCAGTGGTGAATGAATGGCACTATGTAAACAGGACTGCTGTATGTGAAATAAATAAGCAGGACAAAAGCACACCCTGTGCATAACCTATTAGGTTTCAATAATGGCCCAATCAACGCTCTTTCCCTTGTGGTTTGGAGCTCAGCTTGTGCAGCTGTGAGAAGTCACAACTACTTTATGCATGCATCAAAATGAGATAATGAAGGCTACTTCGGCTAGTCGTTCCTTGGGTATCTTCTGGATTCCAAGTATAGGTAATAGTAGAGAGAACTTCCACACTATGCACAAATACTCATATGGAAGAGTAGTAAAGACAGGATATACTGTTCCTCACCTGGTAATCATTTTCTGTTTCAGTTATCAGTATTAAAAATGTTTAAAAGTTTTTACTAGTTGGTTTATTAGGTTAAAAAAAGAAATAAATTGGATAAAAGCTCTCCTGGTTTAAAGATTCTATCATTAGAATCCCATTTTTAGCTAAAGCCATGTAGGAGTAGCCTTAGGAAAGGCTATTCTTCCCCTACCTTGAGATGTCCTCTCTGCACCACTGTTCCTTAGATATCCTGTTTTTCGTCCATATGCTAATGAGTCTTCTCCTCGGTCCCCAGCGCTCAAACAGCACTGGAGGTATCCCCTGTGCTGTGAGAAAGCTATCAATCACCGCCTTCTTCTGTTCACTTCTTCCGCCTCTTCTTTCCTGTTCGGCCACAATTTTTGAAGACAACGTGATGGGACAAGGAAGGTGGAGGTGGTGAACAAGAAGAAGACAGTGCTGTATAGTTTATCGCAGCACAAGAGTCACCCTTGTCAGTGCTGTTTGAGTGCTGGGGACCACCCCCAGTGCTGTGAGAAAACTAACTAGAATATGGACAAAAACCGGGATATCTAGGGAAGACATCTGAAGGTAGGGAAAGAATATCTTTTCTTAAGGCTATTCCAATGTGGGTTTAGCTTACAATGGGATTCTGATAATAGACTCCCTTTAACCTGCCTTGTATGTTGTTGCTGTTGTATTCTGGTTTGATTTCCGTTTTGGAGTGCATTGATTTCTTGCACTAAGCTTTTAGGGCAAATTCAGCAAAGACCAACTGGCCTTGCAGGGGCTCTGGTGAAGCAACCTTTGCCTGTATTTCAAAGAGTTGCATGGGATTTAGATAGCTTGCTTTATTGCTCTCTGTTGTCTGACAGTTTTTTGAATTTTTTTGCAAATGGCCTCATTTTATAACAAATACCTCTTGTTATGGAAACTGATGTTTATATGCAGATTTGTCGATCCTTACCTGTCCTCTTTACTGGGCTTGTGTGTAACACTTTAAGTTAAGCTTTAAGTTAACACAAAGTGATATGCTAACAATCCTATTTGTATCTATGTGGGGATGTATATTGCAGACTTTCAGGGCTTTTGTTAGTATGCTGTCATATTGTGTTGAATTGGTTATATTGTATGTACAACAAAAGTAAAGATCATCACTATGTCATGGCTATCACACTGACACAGAAGCAGGACCGCTTGATCACTCGAGGAGTCTGGAAGTGATTGACAGCCAGGCTCCTGCTGCAATGGCTAGAATCAAAGATAACTTCTTCATTTTTTTCTATTGCCCACTGTGATAACTTAGCAAAGCTGCTTGTACTTGAATAAAAAACCTCCAAATGCTACTTTATTATATTTTGACAGATTTTGTCAAAAGTAAAGCTCAGATCTGACTAGAGATAGACTCACTTAACAGGGGGGAACCTCTTGACGCCATCCCCTGGATCCCAGCAGGCTTATTAATCAATTAAGCATACAGATGTAGCCATCTTTAGCTTGAATCGGATAACTCACTGCACTGTGGTAACGCACAACAAAAGCCATTGAATGCAATGTAAAAGAGTTGAGTTAAAATTATAAGCAACTGTTGACTTAACATGTCGGCCTTCTCACCCAAGCATATTCAACTACCACCACTGCATTACAGAGCACACTACAACATACCTCTGTTATATATGTCACTTTTTTAGATTTGGAGCAACATAGATTTGATGCCATATGCAAATGAAGCTGTTTATGCAATCAGAGTGTTCCTTTAGCTCCTCTCCAAGAGGCCCGTTCCCAGTGCACCAACTGTCTTATTTGCATATGGCTTCAAACCTATTTTTGAATATGTTTAGGAGGTTGTAGACACCCTTTAACAGTCATGTTAAGCTTGGCTACATCTGTATGATATCATGATATAGTTTAACTTTGGCATAGTTCATCTCACATAGTAACAAACAGCTTTACCCTTTATGCTATGGTCACATTTTCAGGGTGTCTAGCAGTGTGTGCTCACTTTAATAATAACAAGTTCTGTTTTTTTAAGGGTTTGTTCCATCTCAAGGATCTTATCTATACTGGTAGCTTATGTAAATTGAAGACTTTTCCTAAAAATATTGCTTTAGAAATGATGCTTTGTTTGCCTGCTATTTGAACTTATCCCCCCCACACACACACACACACACTGTTGCTATAGCACGGACCTGTAAAATAGCAAAATTGTCATCACTTACTCAGGACAAACAGCTCAGCTAATTGCAGTTTACTGATAAAGCCTGGTCAGGGGCCACACGGTGGCTCAGTGGTTAGCATTGCAGCGCTGGAGTCCTGGTGTTCAAATCCCGCCAAGGGCAAAAAACTATCTGCAAGGAGTTTGTATGTTCTCCCCGTGTTTGCATGGATTTCCATCCCGTATTCCAAAGACATACTGATAGGGAAAAAATGTACATTGTGAGCTCTATGTGGGGCTCACAATCTACATTAAAAAAAAAAGCCTGGTCTGTTATGTGTCCATGTTAGGCTTGAGAAAGCGCCCACAGTTGGCGTGAAATGGCTGTTGCCTTCGCCTCCATGTCATCTCTCCCTCCCTAATTGATTTTACATGAAGTACTGAATAAAGGACTGTTTTTAAATGAAGACATTTGATACTTATATAAAACATATCTCACCATTAAAAACAAGTCACATTTGTAAACTAATAATACTAAAAATCTAAAAAGAATAACTCATGGTAAAATTTTATTAAGAAAAATCACGGCCATTTTGTTAATGGAAATGGAAAGTATTGGTAATTGCTCGAATGTATATGTTGTTTCAATAAAAGTTTATTGTATGCAATATTCATCTCTGTACAAACACCATAAAGTTTCCGCTATACTTTCAGATAATGGAATTTGATTATTACATTAAAACGGTTACGAGCAGGAGTTGCTGAACATCCATTAAGTTAACAGAGGTTCGAGCATCAAAATGTATATCTAAAATGTATTCTACAGAAATACAATATATAGACAAAAAGATTAAACTGCTAATAGTTTACTGGATAACCACTACTCTAATGTGGGATGGACAAAGGGAACATATAAGAACCAAATTCACAGAATTGCACCTTAACAGCCCATGGAAAAGTCAATACTGCCTATTTGGATCTTGTACAATGAGAAGTATAAAAATGGTGACCTGGCGCCCGTCTGGTGGAAATAGTAGATTCCAGTCAGGAGCCCACCAGGCCAATTGCAGCTCTTACCCGGACACCATCCCACACAGTGGGTGGTGAGGCAAAATGGAAAGGATATATAGAAAAACCGGGAAATGATAGAGCGTTAATGGCAGCAAAATCCGTAATAAACTTGAAAATAAAAATCACAATGTGGATGATTAAGATGAATTGGTTCAGTTTATTGCTCCAAGGACATAAACAACAGCTTAAAGGGGCTCTATCAGCAAAATGTTGCTGGATGAGCACCACATATGCGTGAATAGCCTTTAAAAAGGCTATTCGGACACCGGTAATCTTATTTTAAACCCCGCTCCCGTTTTAAAATAAAACTATAAAAACATACGTGTAAATCAACCTTTGTATGCACAGGGGGCGGTCGTGCACGATCCGCCGTCATCTTCGGTCCCGCCTTCCTCTTCTTTCTTCTTCCAGCGACGTCCTCCTGTCCTGGCTCTTCTCTGCCTTCATCTTCTGTTCTTCCGGCGGGTTGCATTCAAATTCTGCGCGTATGCATTTATTTATTTATTCATCGACTAAGTCTTATGATGTTTTTGAGTATTGATTTTAATTCTAGTATTTGTCTGTTACTGTATATTTTAGTGGCCTGAAGAAGACACCCGCCCGGTGTCCTTGGAGCAATAAACAGAACCAATTCATCTTAACCATCCACATCGTGATTTTGCTGCCATTAGCGCTCTATCATTTCCCGTTTTTTCTATATATCCTTTCTGATCTTGTACAATGACAAACAGAGTTACTATGAATCCAGTACACAATATACCATTTTGTGGTAGCTTTGTGATATACAATATTCTTCCCTTGGAGCAATGATTCTCATTTGTAGCAAAGCATGTGAAGTAATAGTACATTATTTTTCTCATGGATTCATACAGAGACCTCTTTATGTTTTATACATGGAGGTGTAGTACAGCATACATCCATAACAGAGTATGCTGCCATATTGATGATGCAAGAGTCCTAAAAATAGGGGTAAAACTCACTTCCATGATCTCTAGAACCAGCTTGAGGCTAAGGCCCCAGATAGTGAGCCTCAGCACCATGTTTATCTATGTCTCTGCTTCTCTCTCTCTTTCTCCATACACCTTGCACTGTCCATACACTTCTATGGGCTCAAGTTATCTGATACATCAATGAGCTGACATCCTATCTTGTGAGAACAATATGGATTCAGCAGAGATTTCATGGAGAATGAAGATTTGGGGGGCTGATAAGTGGAGAAAGGGAATTTAATCTGGCAGACTACATTACAAGTTTCATAATAATAATAATAATAATAATAATAATAATAATACATTTTATTTATATAGCGCCAACATATTCCGCAGTGCTGTACATTTTGTAGGGTTCAAATACAGACAAAAAGATACATTACAAAGAAAGTCATTTCACACAATGGGACCGAGGGCCTTGCTCGCAAGAGCTTACAATCTATGAGGTAGAGAGGATGACACAAGAGGTAGCAGGGGCAGCATTGCTTATGCAGAGGTCAGACACTTTTGTAATAGAGGTGACTGACATTACACAAACATAAAACTTTATGAGCCATCACTAGTGGTGTCCTGTAACATGTAGATGGTGCTTGGACATATAAAGTTAGCATGAGATGACATCATATCATGTGTGGAAATGTGGGAGCGGGGACAGAGGAGGGTTCAATTTTGGGGATTCTAATTATAGTATGGAAGGGCTTACGCTAGAAATTGTGATAGGCTTGTCTTAAAAGATGTGTCTTTAGTTTGCGTTTGAAGCTGTAGAAATTGGGAGTTAATCTGATTGTCCGGGATAGAGCATTCCAGAGAAATGGTGCAGCTCGGGAGAAGTCTTGTATACGAGCGTGGGAGGTTCTGATGATAGAGGAGGTAAGTGTTAGGTCATTGAGTGAGCGGAGAGCACAGGTTGGGCAGTAGACAGAGATGAGGGAGGAAATGTAGGGAGGTGCAGCATTATGGAGAGCCTTGTGGATGAGGGTAATAACTTTATATTTTATTTATTATGCTGTAGCATCTAGCCTGGTAGATGAGCCTGGCCGCTGCATTCAGAATAGATTGTAGAGGGGAGAGTTTAGTGAGGGGAAGACCGATTAGTAAGGAGTTACTGTAGTCAAGGCGAGAATGAATCAGAGAGACAATAAGTGTATTTAGTGTATCTCTGGTAAGGAAAGGGCGTATTCTGGAGATATTTTTGAGATGGAGGTGACATGAACGTGCGAGTGATTCAGTATGAGGGGTGAAGGAAAGGTTTGCGTCAAACATGACCGCGAGGCAGCGGGCCTGCTGCCTAGGAGTTATAGTAAGGCCTGAGACTACAATGGATGTTTCTTATATTTGTGCAAAGTTTGTAGAAAAGTTATATGTAAATTATACTTCTCTGCAAATTATTTCTATTGCATTACTGTACTTATAATTATTATTGGACTTTATACATACTGATCATTTACTCATGTAAACCACTAACAGAATTCTGTAGAAACAGATGTGTCTGAATCTGTTAGATTTATTCTAAGGAATAACACTTGCTACAATACATCCTCTTAATAAACCAGAAGTTATCTTTTGAGTAAATGTATGACTTGTATAGATCAATTTCTCTCGACTGAGATACTGATTCTAATGAGTCATAAAGGTTCTGCAAAACAGTAGCCACCTTTGTGGTTAAATTGAAAAGCTTCATAATGGCAGAAGTTAGAGGGGCATGGGGGCACAGTTTGTACTTGAAGTGCATGAAATGAAATGTGTGAAGCCATAATCACACTTCATCCAACAATTAAATTCATTGTGGTCGTTAACCTCCCGAGAATAAATTATCCTGATGCCTAGAAGAATATGGAGAAAGGCACATTAGTCATAGATATAAAACCAAGTGACCGGAACAATCCGCTGCTCTCCTCCTGGCTCTATGAGCAGAGTGCTACAAAATCCTGATCCAGAATTGATCACAATAATGTAAGCAGCTAATGAGATAATTCCATGTCATTTGGAGCTGCAATACTTTCACAAATGCAAAGTAAAAAATTTACAGCAAACACTTTACTACATATTTTCAGGCAAATCAAATGTTCTTATCTATTATACACTTATATCTTGCTGGAAAGTATGCATTAAGTCATGACTTAAAGGAAATCTATCATTAGATCTATGCATTTTCAATAAGCACATGTTGGAATAACCTTTAGAAAGTCTATTCTAGTCCTACCTTCCTTCTTCTGTTCCTGTCAGCTGTTTTTGAATAAAATGTTTTTAACTGATATGCAAATTCAGCTCACGGAGTACAGGGGCCTTACCTCTGTGTTCAGAGCACAGCATTGTCATGGCCTGCATCCTGCCTCCTCCTTGTCTCAGGTATGCCCCTTCTTTGTAAATGAATCCTCTTCACTGCACTTTCTTCATGAATGAGTGTTCTGCGCACTGAGCTCTGATCACAGGTGTTAAACCTTTAGATTCTACTATCAAAAAATGTTACCTGATCACCCACACCATTTCCGGGGGAGGGAGCATGATAATTTTTTTGCCCCAGTTCTGTGGTCTTTTACCTACATCTCTATCCTGCCTCTGGATCGATTAGTTAGACCTGCCAGTCTGCATATGCATAGGCTAACAACTAGAGATGAGCGAATTGATATTCGATCGAATATCAGGCTGTTCGAGGTGTTCGATTCCAATCAAACACCAGGTGGCAAACTCACTAAAAATTCGGATCCCCTCCCACCTTCCCTGGCGCGTTTTTTACACCAATAACTGTGCAGGGGAGGTGGGACATGAACTACAACAACGGAGGCAGTTAAAAAAATTGAAAAAACCCATTGGTCGCCAAAATCAGTTGACCTCCAATTTAGACGAATGGTGAATTTACCATTCGCTTAATTTGGAGCAGTGAACTATATGAATGTGAGACAGGGACAGATCTACAGGCAGGGTTAGCTAGGGATAACCTTTATTTAGAGGGAATGTTACTCACCTAGCTCTTTGGGGCTCTATCTTGTCGGGATCCCTGTCAGCTTTCGATATGCACAAGCTGACTTTTTCCCATAGGAATGCATTGACCAGCGTTGATTGGCCGAATGCCCGTAAAACTGGCCAATCAATGCTGGTCAATGAATTCCTATAGCGAGATATAGCAGAACCCGTGCAGTTAGCCTTGCTACTCCAGACACCAGAGATGAAAGAGCTCTGCACTACTCCCAACCATCCCTCCAGCTACTCCTCCTGTACTATCACGACTAGCTCAGCTTGGCTATTCCTTAGTACTACTAACACGCTCAGCTCGTCTATTCCTTAGTGTAATAGTTGAGCTGAGAGTGTTAGTAGTACTAAGGAATAGTCAAGCTGAGCGTGTTAGTCTGCTGCATATCTGCCAGCTCTCCTACATCTCCTACACGCTCAGCTTGCTATTCCTTAGTACTACTAACACGCTCAGTGCTATTCCTTAGTGTAATAGCCGAGCTGAGCATGTTAGTACTACAAACGGGACCCCACCTTCTCTATAATACTAGTCGGGGAGAGGGGGGCAGGGTGCTCTGAAACCCGGACCATGGACCAAAGTGGACCAAGAACAGGGAGCTGCAGGTAAGCGGACACTGGGGGGGGGGGGCTGTTGGGGTGGTTTGGGGTTTGTAGTACTAACACGCTCAGCTTGCCTATTTCTTAGTACTACTAACATGCTCAGCTCGGCTGTTACACTAAGGAATAGCCGAGCTGAGCGTGTTAGTATTACTAAGGAATAACAAGCTGAGTTTGTAGGAGAGCTGGCAGATATGCAGCAGACTAACATGCTCAGCTTGGCTATTCCTTAGTAGTGCAGAGCTCTTTCATCTGTCCGGAGTAGCCTGGCTAACCGCACGGCCAGCTCTGCTATATCTCGCTATAGAAATGCATTGACCAGCGTTGATTGGCCAGTCTACGGCATTCGGCCAATCAACGCTGGTTCTGCCAGAGTAGACGGAGTCTAAAATCGGACCAGAATGGAAACTGCTGTGGATCAATTTTAGACTCAGTCTCCTCAGGCAGAACCAGCGTTGATTGGCCGAATCCCGTAGACTGGTCAATCAACGCTGGTCAATGCATTCCTATGCGAAAAAGTCAGCTCCGGCATATCACAAGCTGACAGGGATCCCAACATAATAAAGGTACTTGATGCCCCCAGACATGCTTCCCCTTCTGTCCCAGTTTCTTTCCAGGGTGTTCGCATCATTTCCTGGGGTGTGATAGTGGACTTGGTGAACCTCCTGAGTCGAATGGTAGGATCCCCTGTAGCGAAGCATTTTCTCCCATAGACTATAATGGGGTTTGATATTCGATTGAATAGTCGAATATTGAGCGGCTAATCAAAACAAATATCGAATCTCGAACATTTTACTGTTCGCTCATCTCTACTAACGACCATTATATACTTCACTTCAGTATTGGAGTATATATGGTATTGGAGTA
The DNA here is from genome assembly GCF_031893055.1 of Leptodactylus fuscus. NCBI lineage: Eukaryota > Metazoa > Chordata > Amphibia > Anura > Leptodactylidae > Leptodactylus > Leptodactylus fuscus. The sequence goes on from NC_134265.1 coordinate 166,679,324, forward strand.
TACAGGGTGTCTGGAAAGTAAGTACACAAAATGAGAGGGTGGACTTTAGCCGGTATACGAAGCATTTTTTATTAATGAACATTTGACCGGAAATGCATCGTGGCGGCACTGCAGGTAGACAGACACAGTGCATTTCTTCAGGATGATTTGCCGGTGTTGCTCCAAGACATGCCTTTGAACATGAAGGCAAGGATGTGGCTCCAGCAGGATGGGGCACCTCCAAATTTTGGCCGCATCGTCCGTGAACACATCAACAACCGATGGCCAAATCAGTGGATCGAACGAGAAGGACTTGTGCTGTGGACCCCTCGCTCACCGGATTTGACCACACTTTCTTGTGGGTACATGTCAAGTCCATTGTGTACGCAACGCCTGTGTCAACCCAGAAAGAACTCGTGAACCACATCCAGGCTGCGTTCATCATGGTGAGGGGCCATGCCAGGAGTCTGTGAACAGGTGCGTCAATCCATCTCTCGGCGTTGCACTGCTTGCATCGAGGCAGGTGGCCAGCACTTTGAGCATTTCTTGTAATAAGTAACAGTTATTAAACTGATTTCCCATTAAAGCGCTTTCTCTTCTTCATTTCTCCTTTCACATGGCGCAGTGAGGGATAGGAAACCAACATCTCGGTCTACCTGCAGCACCACAATGGTGTATTTCCAGTCACATGTTCAATAATAAAAAATACTTCATATACCGGCTAAAGTCCACCCTTTCATTTTGTGTACTTACTTTCTGGACACCCTGTATAACTCTGAACCAGCTATTGGGACAAATAGCTGTTAATAAATTCTGTGAAAAGCTGTGGGATCAGAATATACCCCTTTGAGAAATTCCTTGCATACACCCCCTCCCTGTTTCTCTAGCTATCCCGTCCACTACTAGCCTTCTCTACCTACTCAGCCCAACCCCTACCCCATTATATACTTACCTCTCGTCCTTACAGTTTTCCTTCTGTGTGATGACCCATCCCTCTTTTCTGACTTGCACTGCTCTGCGCTCTACAGTTGACAATCCACTTCTACTGCGTAGGCGTGGGAGTTGCACAGTAGAGGTGGATTATCAACTGCAGAGCACGGAGCAGCGCTGGAACAAGTGGCTGCAGTCAGAAAGCAAGATAGTTATGTATGATAGGATAGGGGGAGTAGTAGTTATGTTCTGTTCTGATCTGATCGTCATCAGATAACCAGCAAATATTGGTGAATATACATTGTTGATAAATTATATTATTTAGAAAGTAGGCGGTGGGGAGGGTGTTTAGATTTATGTTGGAATTAGTTTTTATCCCAGCAGATTTAAGAGGACTGGTGTTATTACTGTCAGTCTCCATAACCCATCGCTAGAGGAGGGTACATCCCTTTTGCTTATAAGGTGTTTTGCAGGCAGTATCGGATCTGTTGGCTTTCTATGCATGTTTTACATATGTTGCTATGTTTACAAAAATCCTGGTTTATAAGCCACAAACTTTAAACAGGCAACTTGCTGTTGAGCATTGTCACTTCTTACATTCTGTTTATTCAGACAGATAACATGCTCATGACTCTTGAATAAAATGAGATGAAGCATTGTCTCTGCTTGGTGAGCCATCCATTAACACTGCTGAAATGCTGTGAGGCAGCATATTTGCTACTTTTCAAGCTACACTCGCTACATCAGAGGTCTTTGCTCTGTAGAAATAACAAATCTTACCTATTTTTCATGCAGATCTTATCTAGAATCCTAGCGAAAAATCACCGCTGCTTGCATGATTACCCATCGTTTTCTCATCAAGGAACATTGAACAAAAAAGGATCGTTTAGAAATCAGTATTGAAGTACTTGCATCTTCACATATGAGAATGATGCTGATAATACACTGGATTTCTAAGTGCAATACTATGAGGGCACATACAGTAACATATTGGCAGGTTCTGACCAAGGCTTTAGCTGCAAACAGTTTATTTTTCTATTTGTTGCCTATATGACGGTAATGTTATTCATAGTTATAGGGCAGCAATTTACAAAAATTGTTATGATGTACACATCCTGACCATGGATCATAATCTAATCTCCCAGTCTCAGATATTTCATAATCCAAAGAACATGGAAGAATCTACAAATAAATTCTATGCAGTTGTTGCCCATGGTCAGAATTTGAGTGTATATTGTTCTATAAATGACTACTTGACGCATATAGAGTGCAGGTTTATGATACTGTAGGTATTTCACTGAATAGTCATATAATCTAAAGGTTACATTGCCTTTCTTCTACTCCTCCTTCTGTCAAATAGAATTTAATAAAAAGAAAGTGAGAGGGTAAATGAGAAATTAATCTACAGGAGGAGGGTCCTCATTCCCATTGTGTGAAATGACTATTTCTTTGTAATGTATCTCTTTGTATTTTAACCCTACAAATTGTACAGTGCGGTGGAATGTGTTAGCGCTATATAAATAAAATTTATTATTAGATATAATGCATCCCTCACACAACCCTATGCAACTCCAGCCGTAATCAAAAAAAGTAGTAGGATGTAGTAAAGTAATATTGGAAGTGTCAATAAGAAGACATGCTTATCAGAATAAAGAAGACACAAAAGAGGATCCAGTTGGAAGAAACTGTCTACCCTTTTATTTTATTTTTTTTAACAAGTTGCGTAAGCAATTTAATATGCGTATGCTCTCCCAACTTTTATAACCAGTGCCATTGGTATCACATGTAGGATCAGAACCCATTATTATGTCTATTATTACAACAAGAATTCCAAAGCCTCTCTAGGAATCTAAATATATATTAATTGCATCACAGCCAGAAATATGTATTATCTGCATTTTTTTGTTTGTTCACTTTCTTTCCCTCTGCTGGTTATCTACATGCACATCATCTCTTTATATGTGGTTGGCTCTTAATGGTGACATATCAGAGCTGTCCTATCTGCTTTCAGTCAAGCTGTGACCCCTTTATGCTCTCTGCTAACAGCATGAGTTTTGTGTGACTGTATGGTGGGGCGTTTTTTGGAGGAGTCAGTTTCCTGACCAAATTCCTGACCAAAAAACTCTGTGTGAACTCAGCCTAACTCTTCCCTGTTTTCATCTTGCGCCATCAGTCTTGCAAAGACATTCCCTCTTTCCTGTATAGTATTCCCTACTGTACACTAGATGGATTTTAAATAAGTAGGGAGGTCTCTGAAATTTTTTAGAAATAGCCTGCAGGAAGTGGTGTAAATGAGGCTTTACTTTTACTTTTTCCAGTGAATCCCGTGTATACAAATAACTGCACATAAACATATAAAAGTAAGGGTAAAAGGAAATAAGGAATAAAGTTGGCTTCACCATTTATCAGCCTGTACCATTTTCTGATTCATCTTGATTAGGGTTGAGCCGATCTTGACTTTTCAGGATCGATTTTAAAATCCGATTTCCGATCATTTTTCATTTGAACCCGATCTCGATCCCAATTCCGATCCCAATGCAAGTCAATGGGATTTTTTTATTAATCGGAGATCGGATTTTAAAAGCAATCCTATTCACTATACAGCATGGAATCTAACAATTGAACGCTTTAATTGTTAGAATCCACGCTGTTTACTGAATCACTAAGTAGCCAGAGGATTTTTTTTAATCCTCTGGCTACTTAGTTCCCCCCTGGTGTCCACTTACCTCCAGAGATGGCTGCTCCGCTGCTCCGGTGTCCTTCTCGCTGCCACTCCACGCTGCAGTCTTCTTTGCCTCGCTGCCCCCTGCCTCCCAGGTTAGGAGAGTGTGGACGGGTAAGGAGAGTGTGGGGGGGGTACTGGGAGGGGAGACGTCACATCTCCCCGCCCTGTACCCACCCACACTCTCCTAAGCCACAAGCCCCGCCTTCCTAGCTCTTTAAACACTAACCTGGGAGGCGGGGCAGTGAGGCAAAGAAGACTGCAGCGTGGAGTGGCAGCGAGAAGAACACCGGAGCAGCGGAGCAGCCATCTCTGGAGGTAAGTAGCTACGAGACATGTTAGTTTAGTCTCCCTTTAGAATGAATGGAGGCAGCCGGCGTGCAGAGGGTTAAGGCTGTGTGCCAGCTGCTTCCATTCATTCCTAAGGAACCGCAGCGGAGCCTTCAAACTGAGTATACACTATATACTCAGTGTGAAGGCTAAGGGGAAATAGTGGGGATATAATCCTCGATCTCGATCCCACCTAAATCCGATTTTTTCCGAACACGATCGCTCAAACCGCCAGCTTTTCTGTAGGCATAACTGACATACTGTGATTTCCAAAAACGTGTCAGTTTTGGAAATCACGGCGTGTCTGCACTGCGGTTTTTACCACAAAGTGATCATGGGATTCGCTAGATTCGCAGTCTGCCATTACTGTAAAATGCCGCAATTTTGCCCATGGGATTTCTGCCACGGGCAAATTGCTGCGTTTCCATCCCGTGGGGTCCCAGCCTTAATTTCTGTTAATATCCTGCTGATCTTTTCCATGTTTTGGGAGTAGACTGACAGAGGGGTGTGGCTTATTCAAGGAATGGCTCAAGATCTTTGTCTCCTATTAATTACAGGGTCCGCAGGGAAGCTCCTGCTGCAGCCAGTTTTACTGTCTATCATAGACCTATGAAGAGGGGAAAGACATGGCTGAGTACCAGGGACACATAGAGAATATTCCTTTATATATTTCTCATTTTCAATTGTAGAATGAGAAAAAACAGGACCAAGGTAAAAGGATAGAAGTGATGCAATATTTCTTAGTACATTTTATGTCTTTCCTGAAATGACAAGTGTAATTTTACTTTTCAATTGATCCACTTGTACTGTTTGATAACACTCTTAGTTCTTATTAGACGTACAGTAACATATAAATGGGTAAGTCAGGTTAAGAAAATCATGGTGAAAAGTCCAAGAATTACAACATATACACATGCCTGAAAATAGAACTTCAAAGGAATTTAACCTTTAGTTTGACTGTGCAGTATATTCATCTCCCAAGGTGTTCAGATTCAAAGAAATGTGTCAACTGTGTTATACTTTCAAGCTGTTAACCATTCCATTAATATTATGTAAAATCACTGTCCTATATAAGAAAGAAGATCATACACCAAACATGATGAAATTAAACTTATGCTGGTTGTAAAATTAATTTAGCTACCTAATATATTAGATCTTAGGTGGGAAAAAAAACATATTGTAAATCAAATGTCGCATAGAACCACATCAGAGTGAAAATATATGAAAATAATAAATAAAACTTAGTTTTTATTGTATCCAGTTAAAATATAGGTTTCAAACTAAAGCAATGTAAAAAAGTACCCTAGTAGGAAATACCCTTATGAGACATAGAGTATTACAGGGGAAATCCAATAGTGATATGGTAGATTTGGTAATGAAAAAATCTGTATCTCCTAATAAACCCAAAAATTGCTCTTAGAGAAAAAAATCTAAGGTCATTCCACACAACTCCACGTCTAAGAGCCATCTGTTACTGTTACCACGCAAGTGAGTGAGTGCTAAGTCACTGGGTAAAAAGTACTCTGATGTCAATGGGTAAAAAGTAACTGATGTCCTCCTATTGGAAAAGGAGCCTTATTACTGTTGTGCTCAGTATACACTGTCATGTATTACTAGTGGGGTTGAGGCAATCTTGAGATTTCAGGATCGATTTTAAAATCCAATTTCTGATCATTTTGCATCCGATCCCAATTGCGAACATGAAATTTACTCCATCGCTGATCGGAATCCGATCTTTTCCAATCCCGATCGCTCAACCCTAGTTACTTTATGTTTATGGAGTAGGTTTGAGGTGATCTTGAGATTTCAGGATCAATTTTAAAATCCAATTTTCGACCATTTTCCATTCGAACCCGATCATGAAATTGACTTGATCGCCGATCGGAATCCGATCTTTTCCAATCCCAATCGCTCAACACTAAATACTAGATAAAGAGCCTATTGCTGATGCTCAACTGCTTAACGCATTTCTCCCGCTATATAAGCAGATTCATCAGAAGAATAAACCTGGGGTGATGCAGAGAGGTTTGCAGTTAGAACTGCATTTCCTGGTGTCTTGATGGTGGACTCCAGCACTATAATAGCCAACACTGTCTACTGGATTCGGTGAGGTTTAAATAGCTTGCTCCTCTCTGCCAGCCCCGCCTCATAATAACGTCACGACTGACTAATGGAAGAGCCGGACATATGTCCAATGGGAGGGACTTTTTTATACATTACTTTATTTTCAGATCTGTATTTTAACTGGATACATTAAAAACTTTATTTTATTTATTATTTTCATTTGTTTTTACTCCTATCAGTTTTTTTGTGACAAATATATTAGATATAGAATTACTGAGGAGGGGACTATCAACCTCCTTACAATATCAATATCTACTTGTACACCACCATTATAAATATAAGCAAATGATAAAGCAAAGGTAAAGAAGGAAGGGACAAGGTAATCTATGAGGCAAACAAGGTCTACCTGGCCCCTTCTTCCTTCTCCTTTACTATATGTGCCTGAGACATAACTGCAGCATTCCGACATATCTACCAGAGTGCGTATATATATATATATATATATATATATATATATATATATATATATACATATTCCTTAATCAATGAGTGTGCATTATCACTATACCATCTGACATGTGTATATAAGATGGACAATGGTGTCCATATACCTTAGAAGGCTATTGATTTAATAATTGGGCCAAGAGCTATCCTGCTAGACCCCCAATTTCAGCATGTATGGGAATAGGGAAAAAAGCTATCACATATCACATATTTGCGGAGCCAGCTTATCTCCTTGAACAGCAATCATGAATCAGGCATGTTAGAATCCAAAATGCTTAACCTTTCTCTCTGTAAACCTCCGCTTTCAAGAGAAAGTCAGAACATCCCCTGCATATTAGAGGGTTAGCCAGTCTTACAAAAATCTGTGAGATCAGACAACATTCCTGTAATGCATGTGGCCAACTTAACCTTATGGTACAGTACTCAGCTTCTCCAGTTACAAGAGATATCTCTGATATCCACACGTCTGTAATGTCAAATGACACACAATACAGATCAGCCTCACTGTTGCGTATACAAATTTATAGAAAAATATAGATACAAAGGTATAGAGCCCCTCTCTGGATACAGTGAATAAATAATAGTGATATATTGTATTTATATAGCATCACCATATTCTACAGAAGTTAAGGTTCAGACAAAAAGATACATTTCAGATTGATAGCCACTTTACACAATGGGACTGAGGGCCCTGCTCACAAGAGCTTACAATCTATGAGGTAGAGGGGGTGACACAAGAGGTAGCAGGGGTGGCATCAGAGGTAGCATTGCTGATACAGTGGTTCAGCCTTTTTTATGATAAAGATTATTATAATTTTACAAATACATATAACTGTATAGAATCTTATGGATTGTCTGATGAAGGAGCAATGTTTATTTTAAGACTCTGTGAACTGATTCTCCTAATATTGCAATCTATTGTATATGACAGAAGTTTGCCATACTTTGCAATGCGTTGAGATTTGAAAGCTTACAGTTAGCAGATGGCTTGCTTTTTTAATGTACATGCTAAGTTCCTAGTGTTATTTTCAGCTTACACGTGAAGTAAGTTCTTGTTTTCATAATGATGTTATTTTTTTATGTTACTGACCTCATCATTTCCATAACACTTGGGAGTAATGACACAGATGGTTGACTACAGCTATATCAGCACTAAAGGGTTATCGGAGATTAGGCTGCGAGATCCGTAAGGTAACAGTTTAGGTTTACCAAGCCAAGATTTAGAATTTAGTGTGATGCTCCGAGCCAAGTTCTGCTGGTAAACCTTGTATCCTCGCATTATGTAGATGACACATACTGTGATACATACATTGTTGGAGATCACGTTTACCCCTTTATAGTAATGCTATGGCATCTTACAGCAGGATAATGGACCTTGCCATACATTTTTCAGGAATGATTTATGGAATATAACAAAGATTTTAAGGTGTTGACTTGGCCTCCAAATTCCCCAGATCTCACACCATTCTACACTTTGATATAAGTAGCGTATCATTCATCTCCTGCCTCTATAAACCATTACGTTTTCTATGGGTAACCGTAGCCCTGTCCAGTTATACAACCTAGTATAATACAATAGATGGATGACATGTGTATGCATATGAAGTCTAGGCCTATTTGTATTCCTACTGTGCCACTGTTCTGGTGGCTTATTTCGCTTTAAACAACACATGCGGGTCCTGTAATTTAGCTGTAATTTCTTTCCTATCCTTTTCTGATTAAGTCATGTAACAAAAGCTGTCATTTTACACAAGCTACACCATAAATATTTATGACCCCTGACTTTATTAGAACCCTTTTTGACAGATGTTTCATTTGTTGACAGAATATTATTTATACCTGTTAACAACACCTGCTTTTACATTGGAGTGTGATTCGGAGGCTTGTCTCAAAAGATGAAATGTTTTCTTCATACATTCTTTTCAACACCTCTTGCTCAATTTTCATTTAACACCTTATGAACATGAACCATCTTCCTAGGATATTTTACATCTGCAAGGTTATTTTGGTTTCTAAATTTCCTAGGAAATACTATAAAGTCAATGTACATAGATAGATAGATAGATAGATAGATAGATAGATAGATAGATAGCTAGATAGATAGATTATATGAGACAACCATAATGTCATGCTTACATCTTTAATAATTTTTTGAAATATAGCATTTTTGCGTTTTCTTTTTTCATTCTTGAGATTACATTTTTATCGTCCATAGGTATCAATTTATGAACCACAGGGAGAATTATTAATATATACTGTATATTTGCTACCACTTGTCCTGCAAAAAGCTATGTCCTAACACAGCTGCATTGGCACAAAAATTAGGACTTAGGATGCGACAACTAAAAAAATGCAAAAAAAAAAAAAAATGGTTTGGTCTTTGAGACCTGGAAGAGGCTGGTCAGTAAAGGGTTAAAAGAAAGATGGACATAAGAAATACATATACACACATAATAGATTCTGGGAAAAGGTAGCGTGTTAAACCTAGGACTGGAGACAAAGACACCATACACTGCACTAGTACCTCTACAATTGTGGTTTTTCTGTATTGAAGTTGTACAAAAGAGTTTGTATTTTTTCCTTCCCAAGCACCAGTTATACAGTTACGTATATTCAACTATGTCCTCTGCAGTTGAGTTTTGTTGGATATAAGTGCCTGAATAAAAATGTCTGATACGGTTGCAAAGGATGGGGTAATTTAGGAGAAGGAAATACTTGTGTCATGTCATTCACCTCTGTCAATAATAATGTGGGTGAAAGCCATCGACCAACTAGTAATAACACCAGACCACAGTTATCTGTTACCCGCAGTAGGTAAAGGCCTTCATTGTGGAGAAAGCAAGTAAGATCCTGGTGTATACGGCTCAATCATTATCTCACAGCAGGATCATGATGACAGTAACATTGTGACTTTAAGCCAGGGAGGAAGTTGGACTTTCAGAGTTACAGCATCCATTGCCATTAATTTCTATGGGCTCATACACATGACCGTGAATTACAAGGTCTGTAAAATATAGCACAGGTCCTATTGCTGCCCTATTTTGCGGTTCTTGCTTCCATGGCTCCTATTCATTTAATGAAAGGGGCTACAGAAGCACGGCCAGTGCATGGGTGGCACATGGGTGACATCATTGTGTCCCCCATGCGCCTTTTGTGTTTTTCATTCACGGTCATGTGCAACCGACATTATGCAAAGAAACTTTAAAACACACTTTAGTGACTTGTTGTGTTACTAAAAATGACAATTCCACAAAAGGTACCAGTAGGGGAAGCGTGGTGGGGATGAATGATGCCTCATAGTGACTTTTTAGGGCTTATTATTTTTTACGTTGTCTTGTTACCCTACTGATTTCATAATTCATTCAGATTATCTTAAGCACTTTTTTTCTTTTTATAAGGGTGTACCAATATGTCCTGCTAATTATAATACTGCATAAAGAAAAGCAGATGTGGGAAGGCCTGTAAAACATACTTTACATTTTGTAACTCCATCACTTGAGCTGAAGTGTTTTGCCTGAGGTTATGAGAAGAGCTGACAGTGCTTCAGTGAGAGATCAGCTGCTTCAGTTGTCACACGTCTCCTCTGCTACTCCGCAGCAGATGTGCCGCTACACTAGCTTCTCATTTATTATTTTATCTTAAAATGCCAATTTCCTTGTTTAATTAGCCCTTGTTAACCTCTGATGTTTTTTTAAGTAACGCCCAAGTCTTCCACATTTGCGTTGATTCATCCATACCAATATTTATATATTACAGCATGTTTTATCTCATTTTTACTGTGTGTCTTTTACAAAGCTCGAAAAGCTTTGATTCATGATATGTGTGAACATGCTCATAATTAACATCAGCAGACAAATGTCTTGTGCGGGTCATATGCTTTAAAAAGGCCAATCCTAAGTAAAAGCTTTTAATTTGTAATATGACCTTTTATATTAATGAAAACCTCTGAATAAGGATAGTAGAGTATAGTAAAGCCACTGTAAAATCAGAAGTAAAAGCTTTTAATTTTTAATATGACCAAACAACAGAAGCATCTAAACAAAGGTAATGTGGAAGTGTAAATATTAATGCAAAATTTTAGACAACTTTACAAAGTTGTATCCTAATGCACATTGAGGGTAAGTTCACATGACGGAAAATGAAGAGGAATTCCTTTGCATTTTCCGCTGCCATTTTCCGGCCATGTTCTATATACACAAAATAGCATTCATTCCTTTAGGTACGCTTGCATGTAGCTTTTGAAGGCACTTAGCAGGTAGATTGTTCTACCTTTCTGCAACATCCATGGTCCAACAACACACTCATTATATGGCACCCCGGCCAGCTCTTGAGATGCTCGAACAATCACAGGCATGGTGCAAGGAACAAGTTCAGGAGCAAGACAGCTTGAGAAATGCCAAAACACCGGAACAGGAAAACCATCAATGCCAACAACATGAAAACGAAGTCGCGGGCAGAGGCTAGTGTTTAAATGTATAAATATATATATATATATATATATATATATATATATATATATATGAGACCCCTATTCCTTTGCCAATACAGGTGATAGGTCTAAATGCACCTGGACCATCCTTTACCATACTGGGACCTGATGCCGCTGTCACTATTAAAAGCTATTATGTACACTTGCCCCCCTTGCCCCTGGCACAATCGAGGACAACCAGATTGGTTATTGCCCAGTACTAGCCTGCTATCTTTTGATAATGATTCACACTTCTTTCCTCTCCATCATCTTCTGTTAAGACTGCAATATACTGCCCATCATACGGGAGCCATATCTTTTCCACCCATATCAGCTATCAGAAAGGATTCTGCCCTCTACTCTCCCCTTACCTATGATAGTTGATGTCCACCTGCTCCCAGAAGCCCAAGCACCGAAAACCAAGAGAGGGATCCACATCATGGCATACACACCTGGAGCCGTCCTAGCCACTGTGTTCATCTGGTATGGCTGAGGCCAGCTCCCCTCATGATAGTATGCCATTTCTGCCTGGTTCTGAACATGACCCACCATTCAATAACAGGAAAGTTGCTATGGAACCAGAATAACATTAAGTAATTGTTCTCCACTGAACTCACAAAAGCCATAGTTGATTTTACTAAAGAAATTCATGACCTCAGATCCAGAGTGTTAGAGGTGGAGAATGAGAATGAGTGAGTTGCTGATGCTCTTTAAAGGGATTCTACCACTAAAACACTTTTTTTTCTAGTTACCACGTCGGAATAGCCTTTAAAAAGGCTATTCGTCTCTTACCTGTGGAAGTGCTCTCCGCCGTGCCGTTCGTTCAAAATACCGGTTTGTACCGGTATGCTAATGAGTTCTCTCGCAGCGATGGGGGCGTCCCCATCGCAGGAGCAGCGATGGGGGCGTCCCCATTGCAGCTCGAAAACTCACCGCAGCGCCGCCTCTCCGGTCTTCGGTGTCCTCCCCTTGCTTCTTCAGCGTCTGTCGGACGCCTGCGCAGTATGCTCTCTGTTCGGCAAAGATTGCCGAACGTACTGCGCATGCGCGAAAGTTCGGTGCCCGCACTATGGCTGGGATCGCAATTTCGCGCATGCGCAGTACGTTCGGCAATCTTCGTCGAACAGAGCGTACTGCGCAGGCGTCCGACAGTACGCTGAAGAAGCAAGGGGAGGACACCGAAGACAGGAGAGGCGGCGCTGCGGTGAGTTTTCGAGCTGCAATGGGGACGCCCCCATCGCTGCGAGAGAACTAATTAGCATACCGGTACAAACCGGTATTTTGAACGAACGGCGCGGCGGAGAGCACTTCCACAGGTAAGAGACGAATAGCCTTTTTAAAGGCTATTCCGACGTGGTAACTAGAAAAAAAAGTGTTTTAGTGGTAGAATCCCTTTAAGCACATAAGTTTCATCTGGAGTATTTGAAAAATAGATCCAGGGGAGAGAACATATGCATAAGAGGTGTACCTGCAACTAAAAGAAGTTGTTTCCCAATAGTTCTCATTCCTGATTCAGCAAGCTGACCCTGTGTCGCTATGAATGGTCCATACACACAGAGAGTTCTTGGTCGCCCTAAAAATCCTAATATACTTATAGACATCATTCTCAAACTGCACTACCCAGAACCTCGCAATCATCCCCTTCCTGACATGTAACCAATGGTCCAACTTTGCACATCTTGCACCAGCTACTCTGGGTAGGTGCAGAACCATGCACCCGATCACACTGGCATTACAGAAGATACAAATCAGATACTGTTTGCGCTTCACCATTTAGATTATATGCTCACTTAACAACATGGAATTCCTTATATGTTCATGAGGGAAGGCATTACCAGCCTCAAGCAAGAAACCTCCAGGTGGACATCATAGGTCCTACAGATCCACTCCCCCAGAAACCTCTCCAAGTGGGGAAAACCAAGTGAAAACTGGCATCGACCATTGCTTGACCCCCCATTGGGGGACACTGTACCATAAGATCAGTGTATTGACTGTCAAAGACTATTCCTAAGATGTTATCTGGTGTGGTACCCTCCAGTTCAATTAGATGCCATATTTGATTAGAAGTACTTATCAAGATTTATCCACAATAGACTTTCTGGCTGTAGATCATTTGCTCTACCCATTGCTTATGCTCACTACAGATCTGTTTTATTGTAATGCTGTTTCAGTAGATTCCTAGTTCATTACATATATTGTAGTGAAATGGTTTAATATTCCAAATCTGAAATCTTGCATTGTAATATTTCCAATGCAACTAGTAAACTCATTTTCTTAAATTTTGACTTTCAATCTTAAAATATATATACTTTACTTAGGTGTTAAAAGCCTGTGATTCTATTAACAGCTATTTAAATGGAATTATACTACTTTAATCCCAAAGCTTACTTATCACTTTACAAAGCCATTCACAGCACCTATTTTCCTGTTAGACCTTAAATCCACTGGCCTCTGGTTTGCACCCTTCAAGCTGTTAAAATACATCTTAATGTCCGCCAAGATTCATTTTGCATCTAAATAGTAGTCGCCGAATATCTCTGTCTCAGAAATCATTAAACATGTTGATTCTCTTACGCTGTTTAAACAGATCAATACTGTTACAAACGAACTTTAGCGATACTTATTTCACTATATATTGTTTGACACCCATTTAACCATAGCGTTGTATTGCTTGATGAGTTTGCATTTCATAATATCATTCAATAAATACCTTTGAAACTAAATGGTCACTAAATTTTCAGACAGCTTAGGGAGGAATTCACACTTGCGGCCCTGTCCGTCCGCCATGTTTCCATCCTAATCCCCGGAGAAACTGGATAAGGGATGGTTTGCCAGTGGTCATTTTTAAAACCCATTCATTTGAATGGGTTTTTAAAGCAAACTGTTGGTGTCCAAATGCAACCTCTCTGCCTTGAAACCATTTTTATTTTTTTTTGCACAGACACAAAGTACTGCATGACCAACTTTGTTTCCGTGCATATAAATTGGTTTCACAATGGAGAGGCTTCATTTGGACACTGGTGGTTTTGCTGTTAAAACCCTTTCAAATGAATGTCTTAAAACTGACCACCAACAAGACGTCTACTATCCATTTTCTCCAGGGATTAGGACAGAAACACGGCGGATGGACACAGGCGCAGGGTCATCCATCTGTTCCATAACATTACATTTATGCTCAGGTGACTACTACAGTCACTGTGGTGACCTTTTCACTGATAGTCTGTCACTGACTGGTCTGTTATGTGTTATTGAGTAACAATATTGTGGCATTATTCAGTTATAGTATGGTGGTGTTATCAAGTCATAGTATGGCAGTATTATTCAGTGACACTGTAGTGGTATTACCAAGTCACTGTAAAGTGATATCACTTCCCATATGGTGGTTTCATTGAGTAACAGAATGGTGTATATATGCTGTAGTATATTCAGAATGACTAAGGACCAGTAGTCCATGAAGAAGTATCTTTTATTTGGCGTTCCTGTCTTAGTAAATAGAATTTGCAGAAAGTTCTGAATTATTAGGGAACAGTGGTCTCTGTAATTAATAGAAGGCTGAACATCATGACACGACTTATGGAAAAAAATATGAAATGACCTTTAATGCAAACTAATTCACATTAATGTCAGTTACATTTTCATAAAAATGGTCAATAAAAAAAATGTAAATTTTCTTATTTCTCAGATGGACCACAAGTCTAAAATTTAAGCAATCAAGTAATAGGCAGCTATAGATAACAGCATCTGTAAATTCCACTTTTGTACAACATTAACTATAAACGTCAGTCACCTCGCTTCGTCTTATCTGACAGTTTCAGTCACAAGATCGCTTATGTTGATTGATAGAATTGCTGTATCAGAGAGAGTGTGTTATATCCCTATTGCAGTACACACAATTTACAACAGACCGTACACTTTGATGGCAATTCTACTCATCACATAGTGATATATATACAGTATATATACAGTCCTATGAAAAAGTTTGGGCACCCCTATTAATCTTAATCATTTTTAGTTCTAAATATTTTGGTGTTTGCAGCAGCCATTTCAGTTTGATATATCTAATAACTGATGGACACAGTAATATTTCAGGATTGAAATGAGGTTTATTGTACTTACAGAAAATGTGCAATATGCATTAAACCAAAATTTGACCGGTGCAAAAGTATGGGCACCTCAACAGAAAAGTGACATTAATATTTAGTAGACCCTCCTTTTGCAAAGATAACAGCCTCTAGTCGCTTCCTGTAGCTTTTAATCAGTTCCTGGATCCTGGATGAAGGTATTTTGGACCATTCCTCTTTACAAAACAATTCAAGTTCAGTTAAGTTTGATGGTCGCCGAACATGGACAGCCCGCTCTCAAATGATCTGAAAACAAAGATTGATCAACATAGTTGTTCAGGGGAAGGATACAAAAAGTTGTCTCAGAGATTTAACCTGTCAGTTTCCACTGTGAGGAACATAGTAAGGAAATGGAAGACCACAGGGACAGTTCTTGTTAAGCCCAGAAGTGGCAGGCCAAGAAAAATATCAGAAAGGCAGAGAAGAAGAATGGTGAGAACAGTCAAGGACAATCCACAGACCACCTCCAAAGAGCTGCAGCATCATCTTGCTGCAGATGGTGTCACTGTGCATCGGTCAACAATACAGCACACTTTGCACAAGGAGAAGTTGTATGGGAGAGTGATGAGAAAGAAGCCGTTTCTGCAAGCACGCCACAAACAGAGTCGCCTGAGGTATACAAAAGCACATTTGGACAAGCCAGCTTCATTTTGGAAGAAGGTCCTGTGGACTGATGAAACAAAGATTGAGTTGTTTGGTCATACAAAAAGGCGTTATGCATGGTGTCCAAAAAAAACAGCATTCCAAGAAAAACACTTGCTACCCACTGTAAAATTTGGTGGAGGTTCCATCATGCTTTGGGGCTGTGTGGCCAATGCCGGCATCGGGAATCTTGTTAAAGTTGAGGGTCGCATGGATTCCACTCAGTATCAGCAGATTCCTGAGAATAATGTTCAAGAATCAGTGACGAGGTTGAAGTTACGCCGGGGATGGATATTTCAGCAAGACAATGATCCAAAACACTGCTCCAAATCAACTCAGGCATTCATGCAGAGGAACAATTACAATGTTCTGGAATGGCCATCCCAGTCCCCAGACCTGAATATCATTGAATATCTGTGGGATGATTTGATGCTCGGCGACCATCAAACTTAACTGAACTTGAATTGTTTTGTAAAGAGGAATGGTCCAAAATACCTTCATCCAGGATCCAGGAACTGATTAAAAGCTACAGGAAGCGACTAGAGGCTGTTATCTTTGCAAAAGGAGGATCTACTAAATATTAATGTCACTTTTCTGTTGAGGTGCCCATATTTTTGCACCGGTCAAATTTTGGTTTAATGCATATTGCACATTTTCTGTTAGTACAATAAACCTCATTTCAATCCTGAAATATTACTGTGTCCATCAGTTATTAGATATATCAAACTGAAATGGCTGTTGCAAATACCAAAATATTTAGAACTAAAAATGATTAAGATTAATAGGGGTGCCCAAACTTTTTCATAGGACTGTATATATATATATATATATATATATATATATATATATATATTTATATATATTCATGTTTTGTATAAAATATGTTCATTGTAAATGTGGACATATTTAAAACTCAAGAACTGGTGTTCTATAAATATTCTTTCTGCTTTTCAATCACTGGAGACTTCCTATCCTATGAGATTTACTGGTGGTGAAATCAGAATCGACCTGAAGGAAATGAGGAGTGACAATCAGATTCCATGAGCTCTCAGGCATGAATGTGACCATATTCTCCCATCAGACCCACATATAATTGTTCATTAATTTTAACAGAGCTATGATAAATTAGATGCTTATCTATATACAGTAGGTTCTTGTCTGTAGCTACAGCTCTGTTCCTTAAAAAAGGAAGAAACCCTGAATATATGACTATTGTAAATTAGTTTATAGAAACTATCACTTTAATCTGCTAGTTAATGAAGAAGACCTCATTTGCACAGTTGTATTAATATATGGCTGACAGACAGTAGTATAGTCGTGGAATATGGACATATATGCATTTACACACGTCATAACTTTGTATTTGTTCACTTATTTTATGCCCATAACTCGCTTTTTCTTTCTCACCAACCATAGTGATTTGTTCCATTGCTGACCAAGGAACACTGTTTGTTTGTTACAGCGACAGAAATATTTTGTTTGATAGGGATGTGAAACTGTGTTTGACAATGCCATTGGTACTTGTGTGTACTATAAGTACAAATCTAGAGACAACTAGCCATTGAGAAGCTTTATAGAGTGGCATATCAGGACCTGTCCAGCTCAGTGGCGTAACTACCAGGGTAGTAGGGGTAGCAGCTGCCACAGGGCCTGGGACATTAGGGGGTTCGGCAACAGCCACTACCGCTGCGTTTTTTGTTTTTTTTTCTTAATAGGCCATTACCGGCTGGAGTAACTCCAGCCGGTAACAGGCCCTATTTACTTAATGATCCTGGCAGGGGGCGAGATCGGTAAGTGACGCCGCCGGCCCCACAAGCACTATTATTATACTCAGGGGTCTTTTCAGATTCCCGAGTATAATGATCCGAGGCCTGGCAGAGGCAAGGAAACATAAAAAACACAGTTACTTACCTCTCCGCGCTCCATACAGGCATCGAGCCTAGTTGTGTGACGTGACGACATCCCTGACGTCATTTGACCGGGACATGTGACATGCGTCCCGGGTCATGTGACATCCAGACGTCATTGAAGATGGCCGATACCACCGAGGATTGCAGCGGAGCTGGGGATAGGTAAGTGACAGTGTTTTATATGTTTGTATCCCCCCTCGGTCACCGATTATTATACTCTGGGGTCTACTGTGTGCAGGGTTCACTATGGGGCATCATACTGTGTGCAGGGGCCACTATGGGGTATAATATTGTGTGAAGAGGACACTATGGGGCATAATACTGTGTGCAGGGGCCACTATGGAGCATAATACTGTGTGCAGGGACCACTATGGGGCATAATACTGTGTGCAGGGGCCACTATGGGGCATAATACTGTGTGCAGGGACCACTATGGAGCATAATACTGTGTGCAGGGGCCACTATGGAGCATAATACTGTGTGCAGGGGCCACTATGGGGCATAATACTGTGTGCAGGGGCCACTATGGGGCATAATACTGTGTGCAGGGATCACTATGGGGCATAATACTGTGTGCAGAGGCCACTATGGGGCATAATATTGTGTGAAGAGGCCACTATGGGATATAATACTGTGTGCAGGGGCCACTATGGGGCATAATACTGTGTGCAGGGATCACTATGGGGCATAATACTGTGTGCAGGGACCACTATGGGGCATAATATTGTGTGAAGAGGCCACTATGGGACATAATACTGTGTGCAGGGGCCACTATGGAGCATAATACTGTGTGCAGGGGCCACTATGGGGCATAATACTGTGTGCAGGGGCCACTATGGGGCATAATACTGTGTGCAGGGGCCACTATGGGGCATAATACTGTGTGCAGGGGCCACTATGGGGCATAATAGAGTGTGTAGGAATGCGGGGGAGGGGTCGGTCAGTCGAAGTCTTCAGTGTCGGTCAGGCAGGGTGGGGCCATGTCAAAAGTTCGCCATAGGGCCCTGCCATTCCTAGTTACGCCACTGGTCTAGCTGTATCTGACACTGGGTGACAACCACAGACAAAAACAGAGGCTCTGGCAGGGCTTTGCCACTTGTAGGGAGCACTGAACAGTTCATTTGCATATGGATTAAAAGTTGATTTTCTCTGCAGCACTTTGGCATAAAAAGGTATATTCACTATCCAGCAAAAGCAGCATGTAAGTGGTTTAGAAGCACCTTTTAATTTTAATTTACAGTCAATATTTTATTATTGTATTCCATTTTTTATGGTAATATTTTAAGCTGACAGATTAATTTTTAATGATTTTTTTTTATCTTGCTTTATCTAGGTTGTTTATTGCTTTCTTGAGCTTGCTGGTGAGCTGCTAATATGCAGTTATCTGTTCAGCAACTGACAGTATATGAAAATCTAATACATTAGTACCAATAAATACCTACAAATATATCTAATTCTCCTCCTAATACAGAAAACAGTCTTTTTGGTCTAGAAACCCAAACAATGCATAAAGAATGAAAGAATAGAAGGCAAAGCCAGAACTACTATTACTTAAAGGGAGTATGTCATCAGAACCCAGCATATCAACCCAGCCCCGCAGATAGATAGTTTAAGGTCATCGAAATCAAACCATGTTTTCTCCTTGTGAATTGTTACCTTCGTGACCAAGATGTCTACATTTTCAACATTTTATGGACCGAGAAGGGAGAATCTACTTTTTTTTTAATTGGGAGCAATGGCAACACCCACATTTGTTTTAGGCTGGGGCTCCATGTTGCAGAAACGCTTCCTTTATTGTTGCAGCTTTTGCTGCATTTTTTTTAATTCAAAGAAATGGAAATGGTATCTCTATAGGTATAATTGAAGCAAAATACGACCCGCTATGAGGGACCTTAGCCTTAAAGAGGATAATTAAAGCCCTAGCTAAGAAGGAAGTGTTAGGCTGTTGGGACCCACTTCCAAGCTGTAGAGAGAAGAGTATAAAGGTAGCTTCTACTTTTTCTATATAGATTGTAAATGACCCACGTCAAAGACTAAAAATGACTTGTGTATGTTATGTCCATTGCCAGTATGCGCTCTCTGATTGTCACACATAGAGTTATTTTTTTTAAAGGATTAAGAAAATGAACACTTTCTCATCTAATCGCCCCTTTGTCGCTAATAAGGCCCTTAGTCAATGTTATGAACCAGACATTTACTAGGGACCAGATTGTGGCACCAATAAATTTGCTCCCGTCATGCTACATACACTGTCTACCAATAAGTATTTGGACACCCATGCAAATGAAGATATCTGCGGTCATGATGTACGTCAATCCTTTCGCTGTTAAATAGGAAACAGCATTGACATTAGTGCATTGGCATTAGTCGCATGCAAGATGCCACGAAGTGCAGAGTTGTCTGATTTTGAGAAAGGGGTAATTGTCGGGTACCACAGAAATGGTCGATCCTTAAGGGACATAGCAAGTGAACTGAATTACCTAAAATCAACAGTGGCCTATGTGATTACAAAGTGAAAGGTGAACTGTGATTGTGGGAATGTGCCCGAGGCGGCAGACCCCCAAAACTGGGAGATAGAGCCCGACTAGTGCTGGCCAGAGAAACCGTACCCAACCGATGGTTCACATACACCAGGAGTTTCAACAGGCATCCAGGAGTATTGTGTCCATCAATACCATTCGTAAGGAAGCATCTGCTGGGTTCTACCAAATATTGGATATGAAGAAATGTTGTTGTTCTATTCTACCACAGGTGTCCAAACACTTATTGGTAGACAATGTAGAAATACAAACATCAACTAAGTTTATTGCTTTGTGCTTCAATTATACCTACAGGTATAGGGAAACCATTGGCGTTTCCGACCCACTGCGATTTCCAAAATGGTTTGGAAAATTGAAGCGTGTTCACTGCACGTATTTTCCCGCAAAGTGGGGATGGGGTTCGCTACAATTCCATCCACTTTGCTGTGACTATAATTTTTTTTTTTTTCTGTGGCGTGTCTGCGGCTGGCTACCGGTAGTGTTTAAACCACATGGGACCCTGGTCTAAAAATTATTTTATAAAGATATGTGCATGTAAACACAGGCCTAAGTGATAAGTATGAACTTTGCCCAAATTCATCTTTAGGAGGTGTGGTGCGTATAACTTTCTGCTTGAGTCACTCATACCAATACTGAATTAAAATAGCATGAATGTGTCTTTGTATATAAAGTGCTAAGTCGAATGTAGCAGCTGTCTACTTTCAGAAAATACATGGGTATGAAGGTTAGTATGATGTTTCTATTTATTTCAGTCTTATTTCTACATTTCCAAAATCTAAACTCATCTAAGCTACTGGAGGTGCAAAAAAAAGCAAAAGTGATATTACCAATACATTAAAGCATATACAAGAAGAAACATTTAAAAACATGTAGAACAATATGTCGATGATATAATATTCCTGAATGGAAAGGCAGATCACCTAATGGTGAATTTTCAAGAATTCCGTAGGAATACAAAAATAAATAATGTTTCAAACACTTGGAGGCATCACTATAATCAATTCTACAATGTTTTACATAAAGATAAGAAAAATCTAAAGCAATAATAGATGAGGGTATATAGCGAGGTTACTCAGTACTGACTTTCTCCTATTAACAGTTTAAATGTACTATGTGAAATACAAAAAATGGATTAAGATATGTGTAATAAAGAAAGGATAAAACCCTTGTGATTGATTGAAAAAAAATGTTAATATTACATTATGTCAAGGTACTTATTAAATATATGCTATTGAAAATTCCTCTTACTGTATGGAGCAGTGCTACAGTAGTCAAGGTTGCTTATAGTACAGAGGATTATATAATGTTTCTGATGTATTCTATTTAAAAGGTCCTGAGTTTCATCAAAAATTGAAATATCTGCAGAGTCCTGAATCTGTTCTGTGGCAGCATAAGCCATTGTATGTGGTATCAGTTTTATTTCTGCTGACCCAGATGGAGGGAACCAGAGGATGAGAGTAGAAGTAGTGATAACTGTTAACTGGATAGGCCAATTTCCCTTAACCAATCACCCCCCCCCCCAGTACATCTCTTAGGCAAGACACTAACGAGCGGTACCTGCATGCTATCGGATGGTGTTGGTTGTAGCAAACTTACTTACAATTGGAAAGTGGTCCTCTCTTACCCTGAGCTGGTGTGATGGTGTTTAGAAGGGTCCTGATGGTATAGCAGGAATGATTCAGGAATCAAAATAAAAAGACTAGTACCGAGCAGCACATAATGTAATACAGTTATGGATAACACAATCTATTCATAGAGAGAGATTTAAAAAAAAAAAAAAAAAAAAAAAAAACATAACAAAAGAAAATGATCACAACACCTAAAAACACTCTCATAGACCACTTCAGGTGAAGGTGGCAGCAGGAACCTCCAAATGTACATAACAGAAAAGAAACTCCAAGATGATAGGAGTTTCATGAACACCTACCAGTCAAATGATACAATAATGTTTATTGAAGACAAGATAAAGAAACAGCATAGCACAACACGTTTCAGGGTTTCTCTACCCCTTTCTCAAGTGCAAGATTTATAGGAACATAAAACATATTTGCTAGCTTGCCACTTTATATATCTAAAACTTAAGTGATGTCACTTCCCTTAGGGGAGTGTCTACAAGACAAAGGAAGCATAAAAATATACATAATAGCTCATAATTTGGGGTCCCCCAGTGTGTATAAATTGTTGAATAAAACATATATAATAAATACACACTTACAGACTGAGTTTAGTGTTTTTTCAAACGGCAAACACTTGCTTGTAGCGTTCCTCGGATTCAACGGCACTTGCGTGGCTTCATAAAGTGCTAGCGCACTGTGTAAGACCGTGAGATGTAAATAAGAAATGCACTGTGCGGAATTGCGAAATGTAAACAGTGAAGGACGCGGACATAATGACAGGAGTAAGTTTGGTGTGCACATGTGTACCAAAGTGTTATAGAAGTGTATTCAGCAAAAACAGCACGCTGAGTTCAGAGAGTGCTGGCAAAGACATAAGTATATATGTATAGGCTCTGGATTGAACTATTCATTGGAGAGTTGGCTATACGTACATATTCCAAATGGTAATAGGATAATATATATAAATAAGTAAAAATTGAACACAAGAATAAAAGTAGAATAGAGATGAGCGAGTAGTGTTCGATCGAGTAGGTGTTCGATCGAATACTACGGTATTCAAAATACTCGTACTCGATCGAACACTACTAGCTGTTCGAAGTTTAATGTTCGATGCAGAACCAGCATTGATTGGAAGAATGCTATACATTCTGCCAATCAACGCTGGTTCTTCTCTTACCTTTAGAAGTCTTCTCCGTGCAACGTCCCCGCGGCGTCTTCCGGCTGGAATTCACTCTGCCTAGGCATCCGGCCTAGGCAGAGCCGACTGTGCATGTGTGGGCATGCCCTCGCATGCGCAGTCGGCTCTGCTCAGGCGTCGGGCCGAGTGAGTTCCAGCCGGAAGAAGACGCGGGGACGCTGCGCCGGGAGAAGACTTCAAGGTGAATCCAGCCCGACCATCACTCGTGGACTTGGTAAGTATAATGTTATCGAATTTTGTGTACCCCTGAAACGAACATTTCCCCCCATACACTATAATGGGGTTCGAAATCCGTTCGAACAGTCGAACAGTGTGCGGCTGTTCGAATCGGATTTCGAACCTCGGACATTTTAGTGTTCGCTCATCTCTAAAGTAGAAATATATAAAATATATAAATATGCCTAAGGGTGCATTCACACTAAGTATACACTCATCTCATTCTGAGCGTAAAACATGTTCAGAATAAGCGCGTACAAAGCAGATCCCATTCATTTCTATGGGAGCCGGCATACGTGCGCTCCCCATAGAAATGATTGAGCTGTTTTTTTTCCCTGTCGCTTTCAATGTGATATGCGAGTATGCTGGCACCCATAGAAATGAATGGGGATCTGTTTTGTACGCGCTCATTCTGAACGTGTTTTACACTCAGAATGAGATGAGCGTATACTTAGTGTGAATGCACCCTAAATTAGGATAAATACATATGTATAAAAAATTACTTTACTAACGTTTGCTGGCTAAAAAGATGTAAATATAAATTAAAATACATTGGGATATGTTTTAGTAAGAACAGAGTGTGAATGATCATTATATATTAACATTTTGTGACATTCTCAAGGGCTTCATTTAACCCAGATGGCACCAGAGTGTCCAATTTATAGATCCAAAACATTTCTTGTTTTTTAAGAGCGGCGAATTGATGCTGTATGGTATTTAGAAGTTGATCTATGAGTCACTGTAAAACCCTCAAAACTGCAATAATGGGATACTGCTGCATGTTTGGATACACTATGTTTAGTATAGCCATTGTGGACATTTGAACGATGTTTAATGATATGATTGCGTAAATTATTGTCCTCCCTGCATATTGTAATCCACATGGGCATGTGAGGAAGTAAATAAGATATGAGGATGAACAATTTAAAAGATGTTTAATAAGGAAGTGTTCACCTATAGAGTGACTAACAAAATGTTTAACACAATGTGAATGTAGTCAAATAACATTTACATCTATTAGTACTACACCTGAAGCTACCTTGCATAGTACCTTGTGTAGTAACTTGCACCAAACATAAAGACAATAAAAGCAGTGACACTCTGGGATGCTTCACTAATAGCTCCATTATGGCTACAGCACATTTTCCTTTTTACCCTGAGGCAGTGGGATGCACAATGTGGAGCATTCTGCACTCCTTCCCTATACATTACTACTATTGGTTTCTTTACATATAATAGCTGAGAAAAACCCAAGTAGATCCAGGGATGCTGACTACAAATACAGGGTATAATGCAGTTAAAAAGACCTGTGGTACAGAAGAAGAGAAATATGACCACAATAAGGAAATCTGCTTATTGTCTATGACAAAAATCCCATCAGCAATAGGTAGATACAAGTATATAGTAGACTTTTCATACATTGTAAGGCCTCGTTCACATCTGCGCCCGGTCTCCGTTCTTCAGGTTTCCGTTTCCTGCACAAAACAGAGGCAGGAGATGAAAACCTGCAGGACTCTTTCATACCCATTCATTTGAATGGGTTTGAAAGATGTCCGGCCATGAGCGGCAGTGAGCGTTTTATGCTCTCCGCCGCAAAACCAGTTTTTCAAAATCGGACACAGAGTTGGACATACAGTACTCTGTGTCTGATTTTAAAAAAATGGTTTCGCGGCAGAGAGCATAAAACGCTCACCGCCACTCATGGCCAGACCTGGTCTGACAGCTTTCCGTCTTAAGCATGCAGAAGACGGAAAGCTGAGAACGGAGATCGAACGCTAGTGTGAACCTAGCGTAAGCTGCGAGATGCTCCAGAATCTTTTCAGTGCAGTGTACAAAGTAAGCCATGTACAGATATGTATAAACTGTGAGGAGATATCAAACCTTTCCCTTTTCATTTACTGCGAGAAAAATCAACCCCTTCTCTTTCCACTTACTGTGAAGCCATCTGGATTTTGAAGATGACTAAAGATGACTAAAGACCGAACATTCCTATTAACAGGGAGCAAACAGCAAATAACGTAGTAGGGAGACACCTAGTGGCAGCAATTTTAGATATAAAAAGGCATAAAAAAACCAATATTTTTTGTCCAGATCTCATGTTCTATTAAATTAAGCTAAGTTGTTTGAAAACTTAATGACTATGTAAATTACTGATTAGCAGATTAAGCAGATTGTGTAAAATTCCGACTAACATAGTAGTGGATTTTGCTAGGATTGCCTATTACAGTCTTTCAACTCGTTCAAAAATAGATACATGCCATTGGGGACTCCTGAAGAAGAAGAAGAAAATAGACTTTTAGGTTACTTTCATACATTTTAATTGGTATTTTGTAGCAGTATTTGTAAGTCAAAATGGAATATGTCCCCCAAAAATATATGTCCAAAACAAAGTGAAAAATGATGGGGTGAGGGGTATCCTCAGATTACCCTATCCTTTTGCTAATCACACTTCGTAGTTGTGATTGACATCTCCTTCACAATCCCTGATATCACCAGTGGGATGTCAATCAAGCCCTAGAGTTCTGATTAACTAAGGGACACCATGTCTAGGATGAAACTGCTCTGTGCCCAACATGACTTCTTTGGGTAATTTGCTTTGACTATTTTATGCTTTCAAACATTTATAATATCACTTGGCTGCAGCACAAAAATTACAGTGGGATACCAATGGAAAGGTTATTATTTGATGCAGCCCATCACAAGTCCAGTTTATGGTGGAAAAACCACCTAACATATTTACTTTAAAGGGGTTTTACCACTTTGGCCAAACATGACTGAGAAGGAAAAACAGGGCTTGTTCTCTCTCCCATCAGGTCAGGAGATATCAAATCTGCTGGGCATGGCTGTTGTATGTTGCTTTGGTAACTCCTACAACGGTGCTGTAAGTACTGCAGAAACTGAGGAAACAGTGTGGCAGAGCCAGCTACGCTGTTTCTGTAGCTTCAGAAATTATGGAAATAGCATAGACGACCGCGTTACACTGTTTCTATATTTCCCATTTTCTTCTATAGAAAGTGGCATTTGGATCTTTGTATCTTCTGACCACATTTCTGCCATTCCATCTCAGAAAGGCTGAGTTAGGAATAACCCATTAAAAACATAAGAAAGAATTATCTGCATTATCTCTATATCTGGTCAGTAACCTTGAACAAAACCTGGGAAGAATTTTATACTTTGTATAAAAAAATGAGTAGACTATTTATTTATTTATTTATTATGATTACTTATATAGCGCCATCATATCCCACAGCGCTTTACAGACATTGACAGTCACTGTCCCATATAGGGCTCACAATCTACAATCCCTATCAGTATGTCTTTGGTGTCATTGAAAGAGAGATTCACTAACATTGCAAATAACCTCTCTCTAATATGATAATCATCAACAAATGAAAATGGCTTTGATATCTTCATCTATCTATCTATCTATCTATCTATCTATCTATCTATCTATCTATCTATCTATCTATATTAGTCAATTGTAAAAAATGTTGCACAGTGGTGCTGAACAATCAAGCTACAAGATAAAATGAAGTATTGATTCACACACCATGAGAGCAAACTCATTCTGTCGTATTTGATTAAGAAATATCTTCCGGTGGAGAAGATCTTTCGTGGGTAGAAGATCACTGGGGGGAAGATTCACATGGCACAAAGCAAAACCACTGTCACCAACTGTGACTGCAAAATGCTTATCACTGATAAGAATACAGCAATCTTAAACCCTGTGTTACCAAATACAGTATTTATAGATTTGCCAGAAAAGCAATTTGTCTTATTTTTACTTAAACTTTTTCTTTTTATTAGTAATAGTTTTTTTTTTTTAATCTACATTTATAAATTAGCAATATATTATCAAAAAAGCAAGTACACAGATGTAGCCAAGTTTAAAATGACTTTTATCACATAAATAAACAGTTATTAGTCACTTTACCTCAACTTTTTCCATTGATTTTAAAGTCTTGTTGTGATTTATGGTGAAACAAGAATCAGATTAAAATTGAAGATGGCAATGTTTTTACATTATGATGACTGGGAATAAGAACTTGTCTTCAAAAGTTCACTAATTTATCATAATGTAATCTATGTTCAGCACATAATTGTTACCAGTATTGTTTCTTATCATAGGCACTGGTATGACTATTTTTTTTTTTTTTTTTTTTTTTTAATGTAGATTGTGAGCCCCACATAGAGCTCACAATGTACATTTTTCCCTATCAGTATGCCTTTTTTCGGAATATGGGATGGAAATTCATGCAAACACGGGGAGAACATACAAACTCCTTGCAGATGGTTTTTTGTCCATGGCGGGATTTGAACACCAGGACTCCAGCGCTGCAAGGCTGCAGTGCTAACCACTGAGCCACCGTGTGGCCCCTTGGTATGACTATTTTGTACAGTAAATTATTTAATAACAACCCACATTATATCAGTAAAAAACAGAGGTCTATGAAAAAAAGCAAGATGTGCACTTAAATTTCTTTTTAGATTGTGAGCCCCATATAGGGATTAGAGATGAGCGAGTAGTACTCGATCGAGTAGGTATTCGATCAAATACTACAGTATTCGAATTACTCGTACTCGATCGAGTACTACTAGCTGTTCGAATGTAAAAGTTTGATGCAGAACCAGCATTGATTGGCCGAATGCTATGCAGTCGGCCAATTAACGCTGGTTCTTCTCCTACCTTCAGAAGTCTTCTCCGTGCAGCTTCCCCGCGGCGTCTTCCGGCTCTTCATTCATGCTTGTAGTGCGGACATGCGCAGTCGGCTCTGTCCAGGCCTGATGCCTGACAGAGTGAATGAAGAGCCGGAAGATGCCGCGGGGAAGCTGCACAGAGAAGACTTCTCGGAGGATCCAGCCCGACCCTCACTCGTGGACTTGGTAAGTATAATCTGATCGAACATTGCCTACCCCTGAAATGAGCATTTTCCCCCATAGACTATGATAGGGTTCGATATTCGATTCGAGCAGTCGAATATTGAGGGGCTACTCGAAACGAATATCGAACCTTGAACATTTTACTGTTTGCTCATCTCTAATAGGGATCACAATGTACATTTTTTTCTCCATTTAAGTATACCTTTGTAGAATGGGAGGAAATCCACTCAAACACAGGGAGAACATACAAACTCCTTGCTCATGTTGTTCCTGGTGGGATTCGAACCCAGGAATCCAGCACTGCAGTGCTAACCACGGAGCCACCGTGTTGCCTCTTGTGCACTTAAATTTCATCCAAAGAATACATAGGCTTGTTTGGAAACATCTCAAAAAAGAAAGTTAAAGAGGTCTTTTCATGTCCTCGGGCACATGTGGTGTAAATTCATAGGCTTTTCCATTCTGTGCCCCCGCTGAAGAGCTATCAGTGCTGTTACCGTAGAAGGGCACTCAGGAGACAGTCTGTCCGGAACGCCCCTCCTCATGGTAATGTCTATTGCAATGTACTGTGAGAGCGGGTGTTGCTTACCGCCGAGCCACTGACACTGAGCGGCGAGGAACGCCTCCCTTACTCCTGACAGTACTCGTTCATAGAGGGAGTACGAGGGAGACGTTCCTCACTGCTCAGCATCATTGCTGGGCGGCAGGGAACGCCTCCTCTCACAGAACAGCGCAATAGATGCTACCATGAGGAGGGGCTGACTGTCAGAAATGCCCTTCTGACACTTAAGGGGCCGTTCACACGGAGTAACGCACCGCGCATTGTGCCCCAAATACACGTGTAAAAATACATGTGTAAAATCAGTTTTTTGTATAAGGAGCGTAATTTACGAAACGAGCGTAATATACGGAAAAAAAAAACACCATTGAACTCAATGGCTAACTGGATTTTACATGTGTATTTATACACATGTATTTGGGGCACAATGCACGGCACGTTACTCCGTGTGAACGGCCCCTAAAAGCTACAGTAAAGGCACTGATAGCTCTTCAGCGGGGCAAAGAACGGGAAAGCCGATAGCGCGAATGTGCCCCAGAAGGTGAAAGGTCCTCTTTAATATGAACTACTAGCTGGTACCCGTGACTTCGTCTGCGGTGATTGTAGAAGTGGGTATATACAGGCGTGGGTAAGGTTTTCGTAGTGTGTATATGGTATGGGATATGAAATGTAACTTTGTATCTTGTTTTTGCTATAATTCAGAGAATACGTGAGACTTTTGTGTTGCAGTTACTTTGTATTTGAGCCGCTATATATACGGTGTTGTGAGAAACTTTACATAGTGACTTTGGGACAGAAGTATTTGAAGTTAACCCTTTCCCGCCGATGGCATTTTTTGATTTTCGTTTTTGACTCCCCTCCTTCTAAACCCCATAACTTTTTTATTTCTCCGCTC
The DNA here is from genome assembly GCF_031893055.1 of Leptodactylus fuscus. NCBI lineage: Eukaryota > Metazoa > Chordata > Amphibia > Anura > Leptodactylidae > Leptodactylus > Leptodactylus fuscus. The sequence goes on from NC_134265.1 coordinate 166,708,896, forward strand.
CCAGAGCCATATGAGGTCTTAATTTTTCCTGGGACAATTTTTTCTTCATGATGCCACCATTATTTATTCTATATAATGTACTGGGAAGCAGGGAAAAAATTCTGAATGGGGTGGATTTGAAGAAAAAATGCATTTCTGCGACTTTCTTACGGGCTTTGGTTTTACGGCGTTCACTGTGCAACCAAAGTGACATGTCCCCTGTATTCTGTGCTTCATGACGATTCCGGGGATACCAAATTTATATGGTTTTATTTACATGTTGACCCCTTAAAAAAAATCCAAAACTGTGTTAAAAAAATATTTTTTGAAAAGTCGCCATATTCCGACAGCCGGGGATGTATAGGGCGTCTTTTTTTGCGGGAACGGGTGTACTTTGTAGTTCTACCATTTTTGGGAAATGTTATTGCTTTGATCACTTTTTATTCAAATTTTTAGCAGAATCAAAACAGTGAAAAAATGGCAGTTTGGCAATTTTGACCATTTTTCCCGCTACGGCGTTTACGGAACAGGAAAAATATTTGTATAACTTTGTAGAGCGGGCAATTTTGGACGTGCGGATACCTAACATGTATGTGTTTCACAGTTTTTAACTACTTTTATATGTGTTCTAGGGAAAGGGGGGTGATTTGAATTTTTAATCCTTTTTATTTGTTTTTATATTTTTTTTTTACTTTTTTTGCATTTATTAGACCTCCTAGGGGTAATGACATGGGTGGGCGGTGTCGCAGATTGTCAGAGTGGTGGGGGTCGGCAAACATGGCTGCTCCGGAGCGTTAAAGAGCGCCTCCTGGAGAATTGTTAAGGTGAGGGGCAAAGTGGTAAAGTATATGTATATGTGATTGTGTGGGGTTAGGGGCGAGGCTGTAGAGGGCAATATGAATTTTGTGGCTTGCTATGGTCCAAAGTGTGTGAGATTGCAGAGATGGTGGTGTGAGTTTGGGTTTTGTGGAGGTGCTGGCACAAACGTATGTGCGCTATTGTGACGAAAAGTAGCCTATTGTTTAATCGAGTGTAATGACTATGTTTGTGGAAAATTTCAGCCAAATCGGTGGAGCGATTTTTCCGTGATTGAGGAACAAACATCCAAACATGCAAACATCCAAACACACAAACCCACAAACCCACAAACTCACAAACTTTCACATTTATAATATTAATAGGATCAATATATAAATACAGTAAATATCTGAAATAACAATGTGTTTAAAAAATAATAATAATATAGAATGGCACAAAAAAAAAAAAAAAAAAATAGGCAGAAGCCCATAGGCATATCTTACCACATGAGTCCTTTCCAAGTTTTTAGGGGTACATTCCGTTGTCCTTATAAAGGTTTCACTGTGAAAAACTGTAGTTTAGAAGAATTCTGTCTTGAGGAAAGTAACTGTAGGCCTGATAAAGCCACATTAACTATCAAGGTAGGCTAAAAAGAAAAACTGAGACCTAGTTCCCACATAGCGAACTGCAGCCTAAAAGCGCTGCGGAAAAGACTGTTTTTTTTCTGCAGTGCTTTTCACACAAAGTCTGCAGAGGTTTCCTGTCTCTATTACCCTTATACACCAGCATTTTTGTAGGTGGAAATAACATTATGCAATTGACAAAAAAGGCAGTAGCTGCGGACATTTTTCTGCAATATGTGGATTTGTTCAAGTCTTTTAGAAAACATCTATCAATTATGATCTCTATTTCCAGTGTTGCCTATAATACTATTATGCTATTATATCTCCAACACAGAATGTAGAGCAGAAACTGTTCCCTAACTCTCTCTCTCACTCAGAAGCATCAGCAGGATTATATAGAATGTATATAGAGAAGTACTTACCGTTATTAATGTGAATTAAGCTTTTGAGGTGAGATAGAAATTGGGTACTTAGTATGTAACCTAATACCTTGATGAGTCTAGTTCATCTTGCTCTAACAAGATAGACTAAGCAGAGATTTCAGAGAGAATGTAAGTGTGAGGTGGTTGAGAAGAGACAATTAAGTGGAAAAAGAAGCATTTTTTTTCTCTAATATGGTACAGTGCATAGTTTCATATATTTGCCTTTACTATATACAGTATGTTTAAAGTTTGTTAAAGGTTAGAACACGCATAGCACAAGGGAGTTTCAGAGTTACTTAAATGCATATAAATGAATAACTCCCACCAGTAACCCCAATTATGAGAAGCATACTTCAACCAGAAAAGTGCATATAGACAAACGGTTCAGGATATAAATAATCCCAAAAAAAGGTATGAAGTATTCAACATACACAAAAAGTATTATAAAATGACATACTTTATTACCATTAATAAAAGGTTATATAAACATATAAAGACACATAGAACACCAATAATTCAAACGAAAAGGACAACCCACAAATACGGGTGTAGCACTGTCAGACCACTAGAGTGAAAATACACAATGACACTGAGATACTATCTGTTACCCACATGACAAAATGGGCACATATACATATCTAGGTGTACATCATCTCCCTCCTAAAGTATGTAAGTATATGCAGCATAAGGGAGGAGAGAAAAAAAAAAAAAATATATACTCACAAAAATTATATACCAGGGGGTAGGGGAGACCCAGTGTAATCATGCAAAGTAAATGCTATACATGTTCATCCATACCCTTACATGGCATATCTGAATAAACTCGATAGTAAAGAGACATAAAAGGTTAGTCCTCAACATAGATTGGTAGAAAGCCCAACAGACATGCCTAAGGGAAAGAACATAAATCCCCTTACCCATAATAAAGTGATCTGCAGGAGCCCGTAGCTGTGGGGAGTCCTAGCCCGACGCGCGTTTCGGCCGTATGACCGGCCTTCTTAAAGGTTAGTAGCCTGTCAGGAATTTCAGTTCACTTTTCATTCTTTTAAGGTTACCATTAGAGATGAGCGAGTAGTGTTCGATCGAGTAGGTGTTCGATCGAATACTACGGTATTCGAAATACTCGTACTCAATCGAACACTACTAGTTGTTTGAAGTTTAAGGTTCTTCTCTTACCTTTAGAAGTCTTCTCCGTGCAGCGTCTTCCGGCTGGAATTCACTCTACCTAGGCATCCAGCCTAGGCAGAGCTCACTGCGCATGCGCGGGCATGCCCTCGCATGCGCAGTTGGCTCTGCTCAGGCGTCGGGCGTGGCAGAGCCGACCGCGCATGTGCAGTCGGCTCTGCCTAGGCCCCGATGCCTAGGCAGAGTGAATTCCAGCCTGAAGATGCCGCGGGGGCTCTGCGCCGGGAGAAGACTTCAAGGAGAATCCAGCCCGACCGTCACTCGTGGACTTGGTAAGTATAATGTTATCGAATTTTGCGTACCCCTGAAACGAGCATTTCCCCCCATAGACTATAATGGGGTTCGAAATCCGTTCGAACAGTCGAACAGTGTGCAGCTGTTCGAATCGGATTTCGAACCTCGGACATTTTAGTGTTCACTCATCTTTAGTTACCATGCTGACCTGAGAAGCTTCTACAGTACAAAAGTTCCCTGGACTATAGGCTGAGAGGCATATAAAAACCTTTTCCTGAATCAGGTACCTGCTTGATCGGGTACTCTTATTTGCCTCTGAACCCTCAATGTGTATTGGATTGCCTTATCTGTCTCCTGATTCTGCCTGATGTGACTGCTAAGAACTGAATCTTGGCTTTGTATTGGATATCCATTTTGTCTCCTGATTCTGCCTCTTACATGGTCTCTTGGTGCTGACCATGTGCCCGAATATTTATTCTCCTATTTAAAATCTGCACTGTAAGTAAATTGTGGGCTCTGGTTTTGACTTCAGATAAGGGAGCGTTTATTTCTCGTATGGTTTCTGGTGGTGATTAGGGTTGAGCCGATCTTGACTTTTCAGGGTCGATTTTGAAATCCGATTTCCGATCATTTTTCATTCGAACCCGATCTCGATCCCAATTCCGATCCCAATGCAAATCAATGGGATTTTTTTACTAATCGGAGATCGGATTTTAAAAACGATCCTATTCACTACACAGCATGGAATCTAACAATTGAAAGCTTTAATTGTTAGAATCCATGCTGTGTAGTGATTAAAAAATCCCCCGGCTACCTAAGTCCCTCCTGTTGTCTACTTACCAGCTGCCGCTACAGATCCGCGCTGTTCTCGCTCCTCTTCTTTCTACTGTGCATGTCTTCAGAGCACCGTATGTGCCCTCACCTCCCAGGCTAGTGTTATTAATGCTGGGAGTAGGCGGCGCTTGTTGTGGCTCAGGAGAGTGTGGGCGGGTACAGTACCCGCCCTCACTCTCCTGAGCCACAATCCCCGCCTTCTTCCTAAGACTGTAACAGTAACCTGGGAGCTAGGGGCTTGCACGGACCGAGAAGAGGCAAGAAGAGAACAGACGGGGAGTGGCAGCGGTAAGTGGACTTGTCTATCGACTCTTTATTGTATACTCAGATACTCAGATTGTAGATCTCAGATGTAGCAGAGCTGATGAGTATAGTAATGAATGGATGCTGCCAGCACAGGCCGCTTAACCCCCTGTGCGCCGGCTGCGTCCATTGATTCCTACGGCATAGCAGGGAGGAAACAGAAGAGTAGATACCATCGCAAACAACAACAGCTATGAAGGTATCCAGAAGTCGCACAGTTCTCCCCAAAAGGAACTGAGGGGAATCATCAACTCCAACAACATGCTCATTATATGGCTTCCCAGCGAGCTGCTGAGATGCCAGAACAATCATGGGCACAACGCAAGGAATGAGTTCAGCAGCAGGCCAGCTTCACAGCTGTTGAAATGCCAAAGCAGATGGATCATCAACACCAACAACACACTCATATGGCATCCCAGCGAGCTGCTGACATGCCGGAACAACTACTGGCACGGTGTGAGGAACAAGTTCAGCAGCAGGACAGCTTGAGAGCTGCCGAAATGCCGGAGCAGGCAAACCATCGATGGCAGCAATTTGCTGAATATAGGCGGATCATAGACGTCAACAACCTGCAGACAAAGTCGCGGGCAGAGGCTAGCTGTATAATATTTAAGCAAGCAGTATTACTGCTCCCTGTTATCAGCCAGATCCTGCTATATGTAATATTCAATGTAGATTTTTTTTTGTTACCCCAATGAGAAGGCTCTCTATACTAAAGGCTATTATTATACATAGTGGTAAGGTCCAACATAAATCAATTCTGTTATGGCTGTTAGAGAATACAGCTCATCATTGGCTATCATTTACATGTAAATCAAGTTATTGTGCTTTACACTCCTTTATTTGCTGGTGGCATGCATATGACTTCTGACTCATTCACAATTCAATTTCTTTCCCTTGTAGAGTTGCTTCTTATAGGTGTTGGTTGTGTTTACTGATTTAATGGTAACCATTCCCTATGGACTGCTATTAAAATAGGATTTGTTGTACAGAAGTCTGCTGCTGAGTGATTCAGATGTTTCCACCTGGGAAACCACCATGAGATCAGTCACTCCCTTTGAACAGTCACTGAGGATGGCACATCTGATATTCAGGTTGTTTATTACACAAACAACGTTATCTGCTAATTAATAGAATAGCTTACAGAGGAACGGTATTCACTTCTACTCTTGTAATTAATAACCAAACATAACATAGTCTAGAATTTAAATAACATACAAATTTTTATGAATTATTCTGAAAATGAAACATAAAAGGGGATAGGGAGTATTAGTTGGTGTGCTCATAAGAGGCTGCAGAGTCTCAAAGGGTAACAGTTGTTTCTATCTTTGTAAAATAATAATTCGGGTGAATATAAAAAACTTTGTAATATCAGAGGAAAATTTCTTATCAGCCCAATTCACTATTCAATTCACTACTCGAATCCCTCTCCACTAAAGACAGGATAGAGCCCACAGACAGATCAGGTTACATAAAAGTGTATGGAAAAAAAGAAGCACTATTCATAAAACTGCCCAAACTGCACTTGAAACCTTTATTGATGCTGTCCAAGGAGTTCCGGCTCCTCCACAGGGACTTTGATAAGCACCAATAGATTTGAAACCTCTTACAGGCCCAAGATGTCTGCTTCTGTACGTGGGGGATCCTCGGTTTTCTATAAAACTTTGACTCACCTGTTGGAACAGGCCAAGCCTCACTGCCTTGCTTGATGGGAAGGTGACCTTTATATAAATCTCCCTACAGGACTTGTATAAGGTCACAGGTTTTGGTGAAAGGGGAAAGTTATTTCAAAAGGTGCTTCCCACTGGGAGACGACTTGTAAAATTGCTCTTAGGTGGTGCCGCACTCCATCACAGATAGATCACATTGATCCAAACTATTATAACCTGTGCTGAAGAGATTGTAATGAAGGAGTACCCCCCTTCATATGTGGTGGGAATGTCCTCACTGTTCTTCTGGGCTGCAGCTTTCCAGCTGCTGTCTCTATAGCTGGAATTGATATCCCGGGGTCTCCTGGTTTATCATGCTGTTTCTTAGATACTGACTTCTTCCCAAAAGCTATGGAAGTGGTACTGGGACAGATCATTCTTGCACAAGGTCCATGATAGCCTGATAATGGAGTACAGCACAATGTTTAATTACTACAGAACTTGTTCAGCATGTACAATTAGCCTTCAATATGGAAACAATGTTAGCAGTCAGCGTTAATTATCTCCCTAGCTTCCAGTCAAAATGAGCATTATGGTTAAACTTCACATTGGGACTCCCTTTTCATTACTCTCTCCCCAGACCTCCCTTATTCCTTGTAATTACAACTTTTATTTCAATGAGACATGAGCCATTTGTTATTTGTTTTTTTTTTGTTTTGTTTTTTTTGTTCTTTTACGTTTTTTCTTGTTTCTGGTTGTTTTGTTCATTGCCGATATTACTTTTCTAGCACCTGAGGATTCTGTAGGGTCGGCAGGCTATGAGCTTTAGCTTTCTGAACTGTGTCCTATTGCGGCAGATATCCGTACCCCGTGGTCATTCTTCTTTATGACTTCTGCGCGACCTACTCCTGACTTCATTTGTTGGTTCTTACTCCTACCTTCATAACTGATCCTCGATTTTAACCTCTTGCTTGGAACTCAACCTAATAACACACTGAGCTATTAGGGAATGTGAGAACAGGTTGTAATTTGTAGTATACAAGAAGAAAAAGATTTTTCCTGCACCAGGAGGGAAACAGTAACAATACAGTTACATGACAAGAATCTGCATACCTAATCATGTGCTTAGTAGTGCAAGCAGTGGCGTAACTACCACCATAGCAGCGGTAGCAGCTGCCACAGGGCCCGGGACATTAGGGGCCCGGTGACAGCTGCTACCGCTGCTATCATTATGCTCGGAGGTCTTTTCGGACCCCCGAGTATAATGATCGGGGCCCCCTGTTGGTGGAATACTTTCCACCAACAGGGGGCCCCGAAGCTGCAGCAACGGCTGAGACACAGGAGCTGCAGCTCTGGCTCCTGTCAGCGCTTCAGGACGCTCCCCCTCTCTCCCCCCTCCCTTTCTCTGTCTGTCCTCTGCCCACCAATGAGAGGAGGAGGCGGGGCTTATCCCTGCCGAGCTCCTGCCGTCCGTCCTGCACTGGAGGAAGAAGGAAAATGAAACTAAAGCTACACAGGTACGTCCTGGGGTTACTTATTAATATCAGGCATATGGGGTGATTAATTGTGTTTTAGTAACTCCATGTGCCTCATATTAATAGCAGTTAACCCCATCATCTCCCTGACATTAACCCCTGTGTGCCTCACCATAAGAGTTACTGATGTGTGAGACATATGGGGGTAATAGTAATGAAGATATTTTATTATTACCTCCATGTCTCTCATATATCAGTAACCCTTATGGTGAGGCACACAGGGGTTAATGTCAGGGAGATGATGGGGTTAACTGCTATTAATATGAGGCACATGGAGTTACTAAATTGTAATGCACATGACCAGATTTTATATCCACAATTTGTCCTGGTATAGCGGTCAGCGGGTGACGTGACACGTGACAGTATTTAGTCCTGTAGGGGCCACTAAGGGACATAATACTGTGTGCAGGGGCCACTATTGGGTATAATACTGTGTGCAGGGGCCACTATTGGGTATAATACTGTGTGCAGGGGCCACTATTGGGTATAATACTGTGTGCAGGGGCCACTATTGGGTATAATACTGTGTGCAGGGGCCACTATTGGGTATAATACTGTGTGCAGGGGCCACTATTGGGTATAATACTGTGTGCAGGGGCCACTATGGAACATAATAGAGCGCGCAGGAATGCGTAAGAGGGACTCGGTTGAGATCTTCGGTGTCGGGGGGCCCCCATGTCAAAAGTTCGCCACGGGGCCCCGCCATTCCTAGTTATGCAAGTCAAATTTATGTATGAGAAAGCCAAGATTATTGTCTATAAAATGATGGTAGCCTCACATTTGAAGCTGTAGTGGATGGTGAGATATGGAGCCTGATAGTCAAAAGTTCAAAACATTGTCACTAGAGATGAGCGAACACTAAAATGTTCGGGGTTCGAAATCCGATTCGAACAGCCGCACACTGTTCGACTGTTCGAACGGGTTTTGAACCCCATTATAGTCTATGGGGGGGGGATGCTCATTTCAGGGGTACACAACATTTGATCAAATTTTACTTACCAAGTCCATGAGTGAGGGTCGGGCTGGATTCTTCTCCCTGTGCAGCGTCCCCGCGTCCTCTTCCGGCCTTGAATTCACTCTGCTAGGCATCGGGCCTGCCCAGGCCCGATGCCTGGTAGAGTGAATGCAGAGCCGGAAGAGGACGCGGGAGCACTGCGCAGGGAGAAGACTTCTAAAGGTAAGAGAAGAACCAGCGTTGATTGGCAATGTATAGCATTCTACCAATCAATGCTGGTTCTGCATCGAATCTTAACTTCGAACAGCTAGTAGTACTCGATCGAGTACGAGTATTTCGAATACCGTAGTATTCGATCGAACACCTACTCGATCGAGTACTGCTCGCTCATCTCTAATTGTCACCCTTTTGGTCATCAGGATACAAAACTGCTACACGCATCAATAAATGTTCAGTTACTTTGGCAGTCAGAATTCTTCTAAAAGTGCCCAAAATGCCATATTATAGTCTCTATTAAACCCTGCTCAGGCTTTCATAGGAACATAAAATATTTTTTTAAAAATCAATATGTATTTTCCCCATTTAAAAAATAAACAAACAAAACTAAAAATTTTAAACACTTTTTCTCACCACCACAGAAAAAATTAAATAAATATTTAAAAAATAATTTTTCCCCAAACAGTATCAATAAAAAGTACAGCTTGCTTATCAATAAAAGACCACTAACAACTCCATAGATGGAAGTATCAAAAAAAATTACAGGTATCAGAATTTTTTGTTTTGCCTCATATGGCTATCTGAACATAAAAATTAAAAAGTCAGGGAGTAATGGCAGTGGCAACAGGATTTGTGGGACCTTGGACAATGAATCCATCTGATCTATTTTATTGACTCTGTCATCAGCCCTGAACAAATAAAGTGTGCAACCCAAGATATTTATAATGCCTGACTGAAGGTATATGTGTCTGATGACCATTTCTTTCTAGATTTGGAGTTAAGAATGTCAGTCAATAAGGGCCAGAAGGTAACTTTTTGTATCTAGGATACTCATTGTTCGGTTGGTTTCATTTGTCTTGCCTATGACAAGTTAAATTTTAGCTTAGGGAATTATGTGTATCTCCTTTAGCTCTTCTTTGTACGGAAAGAAATCTTCTTGTAAAAGAAATAATTCACAAATATCAACTCCAAGAAGTGCCAAGAGCCAGAGGAACAGACTCATGGACAGAACTCATGTCACAGTCCATCAATGTTGCCTATTCCTCTGGTCTGTCCCTTCTTGCTTACCAAACCAGAAAACATTATTTTTCTCTATTTTCCCTTGAAGGTTTGTGCCTTTTCATTGCATGAATACAATTTATTGCTAATTAAGCTTATTATTCTTCTGCTTCATCATGAAAAATAGAGTTTCGCCAAAAGAGTTTCTAAAAAAAAACAATAAAGATGCATCTAAAAATGACAAACCAGTTACTAGTTAAGATATTGACCAAACAGTGTGGTCTATTTCTTAAACATTCATGCTTTTTATCTTATATTCTCCTATGAAAATGAAATCATCTCCTTTTATTTAGATTGGATATATAATTTTATATATCTTGCATCAATTTAACTGAGTGGAAAAAAGGGGATTTAATCTTGAAATAAAATATTTAATTATTCACGTACCTTTAGAACAAAATGAACAACTAGCAGAAAATTTCAAAAGACACTGAACCTGAAGCAGCAAATGTATCAAAATTATGCATAAAAATTATGTATCAAAATTATGAGTGCTACATTTTATATGTGGCTCATACTACACACAACAAAACTAGCTACAGCTACCCACACTGGCTCTGTTTAAACATTTTTATCTATATTCTGCACATGTTATATGCTGGAAAAACAAATGCGGTGAATGTTTCAAATGTTGCACATTGTACATTTTCTGCTTTTTCCAGATGCAGAATATGTATACTGCTGTAAGGGAATTGCTAAGACAGCAATTCCCAGAACAGTTAAACCCTGGGAGGGGCACAAGAGACAGTGAGCCCTAAGCTGAAGCCCCCCGCTTTCCCTTCCTATTGCCAGGCCCTATCCTAGGTAATAGGCGACAACCACAAGGACAATCCCTCCCTGAATATGTGAAACACAAAACGCAGACAAGACGTACAACAACAAAGGGAGGTCAGGTAGCCAGGGTTCGGTAACAAGAGAGCGATGCAGTGCCAAATCGGAGTCAAGAGAATAGTCAATGAGAAAAGCCAAAAGTCAAGTATAATAGTATAAGCAAACAGGGACAGTAAGAGCAGGTATGCGCACGGCAATAACAAGCACTGGTGTGAATGGGAACCGAGGCTAAATAGGGAGGAAGAACCCGCCCATGGAGTTCACAGAAAGGCAGCTGTCAATCACAGGGCAAGGCCAGATTAACCACTTAATGGACAGAGGCAACCTTGGCAGAAGACGGGTGTGGTGCAAATCCAATTAAGGACTAGAGCCGTGTTCACACAGTGCAACTAAAAACTTTAAGCAGATTCTCAAACTGCACACGCCTCCTGCGCCGCAGCATGCGAGCAGAGGGTGGTGCAGTGACCCGAACAGGCAGAGATGTTACAACTGCACATTATATGTTTCATTTTTCTTTTACATAATCTCTTCATATTGAAAATACTTGAGTTGTCTAGATATGTCCTTTAAGGGATTTTCTCATCTCTTTGTTTAGCTTTGCCTGCAGTGTCTGCTTCTCACTTCCTGTATTTCTTTTCCCTCCCTCCCCCTCCCTCCTACTGAATGAGACACACAATCCCTCTACAGATCAGATAATCTGCAGATTTTTGTATACAATGGCTTCCAAGTTATCTGTTTGTTTACATAGAGAGATAACAGACTGGGCTTTATCAGAAAACTGCAATTAGCTGAACTGATTGTCCTGCCGGCAAGAGCAGTGAGTGAGTGATGTCACTTGTCCTATAGGTCAGTGGTTATAGCAACACTGTGTAAACAATGGAAGGAATAAGGTCACATTGCAGGCAAAGAAAGCAGAATTTCTAATGCAATATATTTAGGAAAAGTTTTCAATTTGCATAAGGTTTTCAAAAAAAAGGATATATAACAAACCTTGTAATATACTGTATCTTATAGGAGAAACTTGCCTCCTCCACTTTCAGGTTTTCTGCTCCCCTTGTCTTTACTAAACCGACTTTCAATTTAAAATAGCTGCTGAATTCCATCTTGCTAGAGCAAGACAGATATAAGGTCACAGAGGTGTCCATTATGGCTCTCAATAGAAATCTATAGAGAGGGGAGGGAGGGGATGAAGCAAGAGAAAGGTAAGAGGTAGGAAGCACAGAAGAGAATGCAAGAAGCTAACTGAAAATTACAGATAGCACATGTATTGTAGAGAAATGACTGTAAGTCATATAATAATAAGAAATAGGGTTATTCTCATGTGCACAAATTGTACCAATGTAGGGATTGGCGTATATATCCTCAAACTGAAGAACTAATATAGGGTATAACAAGGTGAAGCTGTGATGTAGAGAAAGGGGATGAAAAAAAGACGACTAGACCAGGTTCACCATGCCTGGGATCCGGTCGTCACCTGAGCTTGGTTGATTCCCGTGGCACTGGCTACCTCATCGGGTCTTTTTCGTACCCTTGGTCTGCCAGGATTTGCTACAAAAGACCTTCAATGATAGTTGGGTCTGTTGTAGTTGCAGCTAGAGGAGTCTGAACCTGGGGAGCCCATTCTGTGCATAGTGCATAAAAGTAACCAATGCAATGCTGGCTCAATACCTACAATATTCCAAACCTTCTCTGGCATTAATATTAGCACAAGAACTGTGTGCTGGGAGCTAGTATGGGTTTCCATGTTCAAGCAGTTGCTTTCAAGTCTTACATCATCAAGCACAAATGTCAAATGGAGCGTCATAAAATACAGCCATGTATAAATAATACATAGATAACAGCAGTTGTATAATTATATTTTCAGACATTTTTTTAGAGAATGATCAATGTGCTTCATCTTTATCTTAAGAAATGCCAAATGTGTTGTTTTATTTCTTTATTTTTTACATTGAGCCGCTCATATTTGCATCCCTAGAACCAAAACGATCATTGCACATTTGTCAGAATTCTCTTTCAGTTTCTTTCTTCATTCATATCTTTATATATATATAGAAGAATGTAATGACAGGTTCTTCATTTCCATATATAGAAGGTGCTTTATCAATGTCCACATGTAACAAAGCAAACAAAAACTCCTATTCCAAATCGTAAACTCTGCCTGCAGACTTTTCATCAGATTTATCAATATATGTATGAAAAGCATCTTTCTGGCATAAATACAAGATAAAACAAAAATGCCTAGGGAAAACCACTATATTTATGAAGCCCCTGTGCTTTTTTGACATGTGGCAGGGAAATATACTGGTGAACCATTCAAAAACAGTAATAATAATACATTTCTACTATTATCCATGTTAAATAAACACATCCCCCTGTTTGTAATTGTGATATATTGTATAATAATAATAATAATAATAATAATAATAATAATAATAATAATAATAATAATAATAATAATAATATAATGTGATACATTGTAATGGTGCATTTACATTCTCTTTTTGGCAATCTTAGTAGACTACATGGGAAAGTGTGAAGAGAGAAAATGGTCCGCAACGCTCCGAATTGGCAATATAACGTTCTTTATTACTCCATAAAAAACATAGTATTTCACACGACAGACATCAGTGGCAGTAGGAAAAAAACAGGCATGGTGCAGATAAAAATTGCTAACGCGTTTCGGGGTAGAGGTCCCTCTTAATCATAGCGAAATGCAAAACATGTTAGCGATTTTTATCTGCACCATGTCTGGTTTTTTTGCTACTGCCACTGATGTCTGTCGTGTGAAATACTATGTTTTTTTATGGAGTAATTAAGAACGTTATTTTGCCAATTCGGAGTGTTACGGACCATTTTCTCTCTGCACACTTTCCTATTTCTGGATGTCCTTGTGGTCCGAAGGCAGGTCTAGCAATACCGTGGATGTGGTAAGCACCAGTCACCGGAATTTTTATTTTTTCGTTATTAGACTACATATCTGACTCTTCCAATCCCACAGCAATTAAAGTTAGAATTGGAAGTCAGTTTCTCTATTACTTCATATAAGATACTAAATGGTGTCCTCACAGGAATGAAAAGAGGAAATAACTTCCGGTCTGCTGAACAGATACTGTGAGATTCGGAGAGTCGGATCAAGGGGTAAGTCTAATAAAAAGACTGAGTAGAGGATGAAATTACACAATGCTCAGTAATAGAGATGAGCGAACACTAAAATGTTCGAGGTTCGAAATTCGATTCGAACAGCCGCTCACTGTTCGAGTGTTCGAATGGGTTTCGAACCCCATTATAGTCTATGGGGAACATAAACTCGTTAAGGGGGAAACCCAAATTCGTGTCTGGAGGGTCACCAAGTCCACTATGACACCCCAGGAAATGATACCAACACCCTGGAATGACACTGGGACAGCAGGGGAAGCATGTCTGGGGGCATAAAAGTCACTTTATTTCATGGAAATCCCTGTCAGTTTGCGATTTTCGCAAGCTAACTTTTCCCCATAGAAATGCATTGGCCAGTTCTGATTGGCCAGAGTACGGAACTCGACCAATCAGCGCTGGCTCTGCTGGAGGAGGCGGAGTCTAAGATCGCTCCACACCAGTCTCCATTCAGGTCCGACCTTAGACTCCGCCTCCTCCAGCAGAGCCAGCGCTGATTGGCCGAATTCCGTACTCTGGCCAATCAGCGCTGGCCAATGCATTCTATTAGCCCGATGAAGTAGAGCTGAATGTGTGTGCTAAGCACACACATTCAGCACTGCTTCATCACGCCAATACAATGCATTAGCCAGTGCTGATTGGCCAGAGTACGGAATTCGGCCAATCAGCGCTGGCCAATGCATTCTATTAGCCCGATGAAGTAGAGCTGAATGTGTGTGCTAAGCACACACATTCAGCACTGCTTCATCACGCCAATACAATGCATTAGCCAGTGCTGATTGGCCAGAGTACGGAATTCGGCCAATCAGCGCTGGCTCTGCTGGAGGAGGCGGAGTCTAAGGTCGGACCTGAATGGAGACTGGTGTGGAGCGATCTTAGACTCCGCCTCCTCCAGCAGAGCCAGCGCTGATTGGCCGAATTCCGTACTCTGGCCAATCAGCGCTGGCCAATGCATTCTATTAGCCCGATGAAGTAGAGCTGAATGTGTGTGCTAAGCACACACATTCAGCACTGCTTCATCACGCCAATACAATGCATTAGCCAGTGCTGATTGGCCAGAGTACGGAATTCGGCCAATCAGCGCTGGCTCTGCTGGAGGAGGCGGAGTCTAAGGTCGGACCTGAATGGAGACTGGTGTGGAGCGATCTTAGACTCCGCCTCCTCCAGCAGAGCCAGCGCTGATTGGCCGAATTCCGTACTCTGGCCAATCAGCACTGGCTAATGCATTGTATTGGCGTGATGAAGCAGTGCTGAATGTGTGTGCTTAGCACACACATTCAGCTCTACTTCATCGGGCTAATAGAATGCATTGGCCAATCAGCGCTGGCCAATGCATTCTATTAGCGTGAACTGAGTTTGCACAGGGGTTCTAGTGCACCCTCGGCTCTGCTACATCAGATTGCTACATCTGATGTAGCAGTGCCGAGTGTGCATCAGATGTGTAGTTGAGCAAAACTGACTCAGCACTGCTAAGTCTCTGCATTCGCATAGGAATGCATTGGCCAGCCTTCGGCCAATCAGCGCTGGCTCTGCCGGAGGAGGCGGAGTCTAAGGTCGGACCTGAATGGAGACTGGTGTGGAGCGATCTTAGACTCCGCCTCCTCCAGCAGAGCCAGCGCTGATTGGTCGAGTTCCGTACTCTGGCCAATCAGCGCTGGCCAATGCATTCTATTAGCCCGATGAAGTAGAGCTGAATGTGTGTGCTTAGCACACACATTCAGCTCTACTTCATCAGGCTAATAGAATACATTGGCCAATCAGCGCTGGCCAATGCATTCTATTAGCTTGATGAAGCAGAGTGTGCACAAGGGTTCAAGCGCACCCTCGGCTCTGATGTAGCAGAGCTGAGGGTGCACAAGGGTTCAAGTGCACCCTCGGCTCTCCTACATCAGAGCCGAGGGTGCGCTTGAACCCTTGTGCAGCCTCGGCTCTGCTACATCAGAGCCGAGGGTGCGCTTGAACCCTTGTGCACACTCTGCTTCATCAAGCTAATAGAATGCATTGGCCAGCACTGATTGGCCAGAGTACGGAATTCGGCCAATCAGCGCTGGCCAATGCATCCCTATGGGAAAAAGTTTATCTCACAAAAATCACAATTACACACCCGATAGAGCCCCAAAAAGTTATTTTTAATAACATTCCCCCCTAAATAAAGGTTATCCCTAGCTATCCCTGCCTGTACAGCTATCCCTGTCTCATAGTCACAAAGTTCACATTCTCATATGACCCGGATTTGAAATCCACTATTCGTCTAAAATGGAGGTCACCTGATTTCGGCAGCCAATGACTTTTTCCAATTTTTTTCAATGCCCCCGATGTCGTAGTTCCTGTCCCACCTCCCCTGCGCTGTTATTGGTGCAAAAAAGGCGCCAGGGAAGGTGGGAGGGGAATCGAATTTTGGCGCACTTTACCACGCGGTGTTCGATTCGATTCGAACATGGCGAACACCCTGATATCCGATCGAACATGTGTTCGATAGAACACTGTTCGCTCATCTCTACTCAGTAAGTTTTTTCTCTTTTTGCTTCTACTTTTTTAAATTTTTGCACTTACCCTTTTCCCTGTTTTCCAAAGCCTGTTTTCCAAAAGCTTTATTTTTCCTTTGCTGTGAACAGAATTGTATGAGGGCTTAGTTTTTGAGAGATAAATAAGGGTACACTTTAATATTCCATATTTTTTAATATTCCAAATATGAAAAAAAAAGTCAGAATGTAATGGAATTAATAAAGTACTGCAAGTGTACCATTTTAGGTTTGTATAATGGCATTCAGTGGCGTAACTACCGCCATAGCAGCAAAGGCAGCTGCCACAGGGCCCGGGACATTAGGGGCCCGGTGACAGCCGCTACCGCTGCTATCATTATACTCGGGGGTCTTTTCGGACCCCCGAGTATAATGATTGGTGGACCAGGAGAGGTAAGAAACATAAAAAACACTGTTACTTACCTCTCCACAATCCTAGCCAGGCCTCCTTCCTTGTTGTCTGACATCTCTGACGTCACATGAACCCGGCCTGCATCCCGGGTCATGTGACATCCGGTATCATTACAGAAAGACGGCAGCGGAGGCCTACAGCTTAGGAGCCGGGGACAGGTAAGAAACAGTAGTTTGTTTATGTTTTTATTACCCCGGGTCTCCGATTATTATACTCTGGGGTCTGAAAAGACCCCAGAGTATAATAATTGTTTATGGGTGTCCACAGTGGGACATAATACTAGGTGCAGGAGCCACTATGGGGGATAATACTGTGTGCAGGGGCCACTATGGAGCATAATACTGTGTGCAGGGGCCACTATGGGCTATAATACTGTGTGCAGGGGCCACTATGGGCTATAATACTGTGGGGAGGGGCCACTATGGGGGATAATACTGTGTGCAGGGGCCACTATGTGGGATAATACTGTGTGCAGGGGCCACTATGGGGGATAATACTGTGTGCAGGGGCCACTATGTGGGATAATACTGTGTGCAGGGGCCACTATGGGGGATAATACTGTGTGCAGGGGCCACTATGGGGGATAATAATGTGTGCAGGGGCCACTATGGGGGATAATACTGTGTGCAGGGGCCACTATGGGGGATAATACTCTGTACAGGGGCCACTATGGGACGGGATAATACTGTATGCAGGGGCCACTATGGGGGATAATACTGGGTGCAGGAGCCACTATGTGGGATAATACTGTTTGTAGGGGCCACTATGTGGGATAATACTGTGTGCAGGGGCCACTATGGGGGATAATACTGTGTGCAGGGCCACTATTGTGGATAATACTGTTTGCAGGGGCCACTATGGGGGATAATACTGTGTGCAGGGGCCACTATAGGTGATAATACTGTGTGCAGGGCCACTATTGGGGATAATACTGTTTGCAGGGGCCACTATGAGGGATAATACTTTGTGCAGGGCCCACTGTGGGGCATAATAGAGCATAGATAGAATAGATGCGTAGGAGGTGGTCGGTCGAGGTCTTCGGCGTCGGTGTCGGTCGGAGGGGGGAGCATGTCAAAAGTTCGCTACGGGGCCCCGCCATTCCTAGTTACGCCACTGATGGCGTTCAATATGTGGCAAAAATGACAATTTTCAAAAATAAAATTTCTTTAAGTAGTAGTAATATTCTGACATCCTTAAGGCTGGGGCCCCACGGGACAGAAATGCCGTGTGAAAAATCACAGGGCAAAGTCAGGGCAAAGTGGATGGGATTCTAGAGAATGCCATGCCCTCTTTGCAGTAAAAACCACAGTGCAGTCATGCTGCAATTTCCAAAACCGGCGCGGTTTTGGAAATCGCAGCATATTAATCATACATATGGAAACGCCAGCGGTTTCCCCATAGGAATAATTGTAACAGAAAGTCTGCAGACGAAAACTCCACAAAATTTCTGTCTAAAACGTTTTTGTTGCGGGACGTACCTTAGCCTGTTTTATATCTTCATGTATAGAGTTGCATAAGGTGTCTTTTTTGTGGGTCTAGTAGATTGTAAGCCCTCGCCGGCAGGGCCATCTATCCCACTGTGCCAGTCAGTCACTGTTAGCATCATATCTATTTGTATATTTTGTGTACTGTATGTAAACCCCCAAATATAAAGCACCATGGAATTAATGGTGCTATACAAATAAATAATAATAATAATAATAATAATAATAATAATAATAATATGTAGTTTTAAACCAGTTTGGGGAAGGTCTGTTGTTCTGATCACTTTTTATTACAATTTTTAGGGGGGAGGCACAATGTCAAAAAATGGTGATTTAACCATTTTGATAATTTTTTCAGCTACATGCCTTATGTGTTCAATTTTATTTTCATATGTGAGCTGCAGAAAAGGGGTGATTTCACATTTTCTATTTTTTTAATTGGAAAAATACGAAAAAACAACTAAAGGCAAACAAATTTTAGATGATAATCCAAAAAAGTATAATCTAGAACATGGACAATGGAATCATCATATGTAAAAGAATGATTTATTTAAAAAAATATTAAAAAAAAAACATTGATACAACACAGTGCAGAGACATAAACATATACCTGTACATATAAGGGGATCAATGCTACCTGTCAAAGAACATACGTGGTAGTTGAAAAAATGTGTAAATATGTAACAAAAATGTAATCCAGCAAAAAAGTATGGTGATAAATGATAGCCTTTAGCAGAGAAATCAACATAAGTGAGTGTTTATATGTAGTGAAGTCATAGTGACAGATTTCATATGGGAGTTAATATAGTTAGCTCTGCATACGGACAAGGGTAAAAAATACTGTGGATGCTGGAAAACAGTGAAGTAAATGAAGTCAGATCATAAGGGATCGTACATACCACGATAAGAACGCGCCCCTATTTTTTTAATTGTTAAATTAATTTTTAAATTAGTTTTTATTATTAGACTCTGTAGGGAACTTGAACCTTAAGGTGATCTAATCACCCATACAATACATTAAAATGATCATGTATCATGTTCTGGGGAGGCGGTGATCCCAGATAATAGGCAGTACCTATCCTGTACATTGGATTGGTGAGTCATAAATCATTCTTTATATCTTTGATCAACTGTGTAAGGCTCTGTGCACGACTTTATGGTATTATTTTATTGGTTGTGGGGTTTATTTTTGTCTCTTTAATTTCATAATTATGTAGTTCCATATTTCAATGACCACATTAATCATATTGTAAGGTTTGTAGGATTACATCAAGTACAGAGCTGAACAAGTCATAAGCCAATGGACATAAACTGCCTTCCCTCACGGTACAAGCTAAAGTTATTTGTCAGATACTTAGGAAACAATAGCGGTTATCCAGTTGGGTAAAATCATCAAGCTGTACTGAAGTAATTCCATTCAATAGCTTTGCTTCTAGATTGGCGTAACTCCAGGATACGTAAATTGCTTTTGTGCATAAAATACTCCAATGGGTTCTTCTTACCGGCAGAGAGAAGAAGAGAAAGGATTTAAAAAAAAAAACAGCTTTATCATATTTCCCCTCTCCCTCTCTCTGTATAGATGCATAGATGTGAATACACACATATAGGGCAACATAAAGCATATTTTATGACAGTTAGAAAAGATTTTTTTTTCCTTAAATTACCTTACACAAGGCGTGAATTCATCTTGAACATACAGAATTCCCTTTTGCCTATATGTAGTTCACAGTAGGGAAAGCAGAACCAATCTTTTGCAGAGAAACAGTTTTTATAAATTGTATGTTTACCCCATACCGCAGCAATCAAACAGTTCTAAGAAACATCAGAAAGGTGTTATCTTCAGATGGCGTTCAAAGATTGCAACTCTTTATGAACCTGATTTACACTCCCAAGGATAAACTGCTAGGCGAAGATGAATTGGTTTCTCTTCCTGGCAGGACCCTCATTCCAATTAGCTTTGCAGGCAGAACCAACAGTCACCATTTTCTTAACACCTTGAGAACATGAGAGCTTGGCAAATTGCTGTCCTGAACTGTGCTGTTTGGAAACGTCCACTGCATTTGATGAGTTAAAAAAAAAAACTTCGTAATATTTGGGTAAAATAAGACTGAAAATATGATTTTGGCTATTTAAAATGTAGTGACTAATGGAATTTATTTTCCAAAGCTACATGACCACAACAAATACTTAAGTGGGTTTATATCTGCAGCTACTGTATAATGGTAAATACAGTTCTGCAATACATTTTATCTCAGCCAAAATGAAACTTGTAGCAGAAATGTTGCTATGATATGCTTTTGTTTTCAAATGTATAATTGTATAATTCATTTATATATTCATATATATGTTTTTAACCCTAGAACGCGTCCCCATAGAAATCTACACATTCACGCACCTGGGGCCTTTTAGGCCTGTTTACAATTATCATGGAATAAGGAGGGAGGATCCCCCTCCCCTCCCCCCCCACTCTTCCCAGCAATAGCAGAGTCATAAAAGTTCTTCCCCAGCAACAATACAGACAAAAAGACTGAGTATCATATGTAAAACTAGTACAGGCCTAAAAGGCCCCTGGTGCCCCCTCCCCCTCCCCCCACACTCTTTCCAGCAATAGCAGAGTCATAAAAGTTCTTCCCCAGCAACAATACAGACAAAAAGACTGAGTATCACATGTAAAACTAGTACAGGCCTAAAAGGCCCCTGGATCCCCCTCCCCCCCCCCCCCCACTCTTCCCAGCAATAGCAGAGTCATAAAAGTTCTTCCCCAGCAACAATACAGACAAAAAGACTGAGTATCATATGTAAAACTAGTACAGGCCTAAAAGGCCCCTGGTGCCCCCTCCCCCCCCCCCCCACACTCTTTCCAGCAATAGCAGAGTCATAAAAGTTCTTCCCCAGCAACAATACAGACAAAAAGACTGAGTATCACATGTAAAACTAGTACAGGCCTAAAAGGCCCCTGGTGCGTGAATATGGGGTAGTCCCAAAAAAAGGTTGTTATACCGAAATGCCTGTAACATAAAAATATATGAACAACTGGAAATTACTAACAACTATATACCTGAGGAATACCTAGAGTTTCAAAAATCTAACTAAAGTACTTTTACAGAAAATAGAAAACAGGTAACCTGGCAGGCCTGTGAGGCCCCAGGTATGCGTCCGCCAGCCTTAGCTGGGGTCACCAGGAGAGCAGATCCATTTCGGAATCCCATCCTGGCGGACAACAGCGCTAGTGGGAATGCATCCTTACTTTGCAATAAACTTTGAAAAGTATTTTTTTTTTGAGTTATTCCATGATAATTGTAAACAGGCCTAAAAGGCCCCTGGTGCGTGAATATGGGGTAGTCTCAAAAAAAGGTTGTTATACCGAAATGTCTGTGACATAAAAATATATGAATAACTGGAAATTACTAACAACTATATACCTGAGGATTACCTAGATTTTCAAGATTGAAACTAAAGTACTTTTACAGAAAATAGAAAACAAGTAACCTGGCAGGCCTGCGATGCCCCAGGTATGCGTTCTAGGGTTAAAGAGTGACGAGAAACCAGAGTATATGGACAATGGCAGTCATCTTATCGCTTTGTGTTTTTAGGGAAAATTTGGTTTATGATGTTTGAAGTCAAAGATTTGACATTGCGCATTGTGCTCTTTTTCTACCTTTGTTGGTTTTATTGTCACTTTCTGTGCCACACTAAACATGGGTGATTGAGTGAAGGATCCAAAGATGGTTCATATGATTGCACTAGAGAAGTTATTTACTACAAGCCCCATAATGCCATGCATGTGCTTCTTTCACTTTGGCCATCACCGAGCTGCCTCATCATTGCCTGAAAAGTGTCTTTCCCCTTATCTATATCCCTCAACTACATAGTGAGGCAAGATTCACATGACTGAGGTGCAAAATGTCTGTGAATAACATCCATTTTCATGGCCGTTTTGCACCTATGGGGCTCTTATTTTACCGGATCCCCAATAAATTTCAGTGTATTACGGGATCTGGGAAATTACGGGAACTGGGAAAATGGACAAAAAGAGGACATGGCCCAGGAAATAACAGTCAAGTGAATACCCTGCATTCACTGAAATACACTGAAACTATTGCTGCCAGGAGACGTCGGTTAAAAAACAGATGTCACATTTCCAGTAGCAATGAGCGAATTATTGAAAAATTCGATTCATCAGCTTCAACACATTCTCTGATATGATTTGTTCCAAATTAATTTTCAATGAATCGCATTAAAAATGGCTATTTCCTGGCTGCAGAGAGCTGGCATAGTGGTGTAGAACACCATAACTTGCAGTGGTTTTTGGAGATGTCTCACTAGGGGATTTGAACCAATGATGCACTGATCTCTGGTTCAGCACTATAGACTACCATACACATGTATGGCAGTCCATAGAGGAAGTCAGTCTATGCAGTTGAATAGGCTGACTTCCTTACTTCTGGGCAGGATCAAAAAGGTACTGGGGGATAGTAGCAGCCCGGGGTCACTGGCCAGACCCCGGGCTGCAGAAGGTGCTTACTGGCTTCACTACAAGGGGTGCTGAAAGGGAAATGTAGCATGCTGCAACCCCTTGGGATTAAAACTGGAACTGTTCTCTAACCGGGGGTTATTGGTCATAAGACATATAGCCCATGGTCATGTGATGAGCACAAAGGTGCACAGCTCATTAAAAGTCAGATGTTTGATTACTGTGCTGTGACTATAACGAGCCGTGCACATGTGTGATCATCACATGACCATGGACCATATATCACATGACCATGGACTGACTTGTATCCATTGGGAGTAAGCAGAGTGAATGACAGCAAACAGAGATCTAGAACTGTGAAGAATAGAAAGTACATTGGAAAATTTTATAACTTTTTATTATACAAACAATAACATTTGTCTCTCAATATTGGTCTGAAAGTGGTCAATCCCTTTAAGTGTATGTCTGCTCAGGCAAAATACACAGTTGAAAAAGTACTTTGGTTGTGGACACCATAGCAGAGAGCAGAGCTTGAGCATTGGGTTTCGGCTTAGGTTACTGCCATGTGTGTGCTCACTCATTATAAAATCTGATAAGATAAGATAAGATAATCCTTTAATAGTCCCACAGTGGGGAAATTTCAGTATGTTTCAGCTGCATAGTAATACAGATACATGGTAATACACAGTAAATATTACAGAAGTAGTAGGCACACATATGCTGAGAAAGATATACTAGGAGTTCATAGCAGCTTAGGAACAGAGAAGAAAGAAGGAGGACATTCATAATCATTAGTTCTCTGTGCGGAGTGATCTTCGCTTGGACTGATGTAGATTATACAGTCTGGTTGCCGTTGGAATGAAGGACTTTCTCACACTTGGGGTGAAGCAGACGGTCACTTACAGTGCTGCCAAGTCCCATCAGGGTCCCATACATGGGGTGGGATTTGTTCTCCCGCATGGAGGTCACCACAGACAGTATCCTTCTGTCACCCACCACCTGTACTGGGTCCAAGGGGCTCCCCAGGACAGAGCTGGCCCTCCTGATCAGCCTGTCAAGTCTATTTCTGTCCCTGGTTGATATACTGCTCCCCCAGCAGGCTACACCGAAAGAGATGGCTGAGGCAACCACAGAGTTGAAGAAGGCCCTAAGAAGTGTCCCCTGGACTCCGAAGGCCCTCAGCCTCCTGAGCAGGTAGAGTCTGCTGTGGCCCTTTCTGTGCAGCGCCTCCAGGTGATCAGCCCAGTCTAGTTTATTATTGAGGAGCACACCCAGATACTTATAGGTCCTGACTATCTCAATGCATGTCCCCTGGTTTTCTCCTTTATAATGCCTATTTTCAAGTACCCTAAGATGAGGATCAGTTAAGTGGTGTTCACTTTTTTTCTATTAGCCACGGCAAAACTACAAAATGTTGATCTGAGTCTGGGAGGACATACATTACATGGACAGCCTCACGATTTCCATAGAAAGTGTAATTCTTTTTATCCAGCGTGGTCAGTTTACCATCATAATCATCATAAAAAAAAGGAATAGTCTGATGTTGACAATGTCTTTCATGAACAAATCTGTCTGTTATCCACTTCTTTTGTTCTCCTCATTTTCCATCGTCCCTTTGTTTTTTCAATCTAAGCCTGCCTGGCACAAGGATAGCAATATTTATCTCAAGGTAATCATACCTGATGTAAGTGAAGGCAACTTCACATTTCACCAGCTCAGCACTAGCAAAGAGTGGAGCCCATTGAACTGATGAAGGTGCCCTTCACACTTTTACTGTCTCTGCAGAACTCAACAATTTAAGTAAAAACTTCTCTGAAATAACACAGGGCCTTGACAAAAAGCTGCTTATGGACAAACCGTCAATAAAAATGCCATTGTCTTTTTACAGCACCAACTTGTTTTCTTACTTGTTATCCAGCTTGTTCTATTATACAGTATCCATTGCACTAACTTGTTTTTATCACATATATAAAGTATGCTTGGCTTATTGGGCACTGCTTTATTTTAATCTCGGACTGTCTTTATTTTATGAAATTGGGATTTCTATGGGCAAATTATTAAAAATATTTTTAGGTAGACTGCAAAGACTAAAATATAACAAGTTCAATCCCATAATACCAAGTATGCCAAGTAGCTAATTGTATTCTTCAAGGTTCCAATAAGAACAACATAGTACAGCCTCTTTATCATGCTCCAGTTTTCCCTGCAGTTTTACGCTCTAGTCCTTACGGTTACTACCAGCTACTCCATCACCTTTATTACTCCGCTTTTATTTTTACTTTATCAGTTCTTGCACACAAAACACCTCATTACAGAGTTCAGTACACTACCTAAATTACTTAAGGTCACAAAATCCTACCTCAAGTGTTCTTCTGCTCTATGTAACAAACTAGTTTAGGTGTTTGAACAACATTCACCTTGCATTTCAAGCCTTCTTTATGAATAAGTAGAAATATTCAAGTTACCTTCTTTAAGAATAAGTAGAGGTCATCTGGTTATTTGCAGAATATCATCCAATGCAGTGCAGAAAAGGTCAAAACAAGTGTATTTTGGGATCAATACTTGCTTAGTCCATATTATTGCTTTAGGAAATATGGAAACGATTATTGTTATTATTGTTATTAAAATTACCATTTTTTCTTGGCTTCTTATGCGATGCACCGCTGCGCCGTAGTAAAATCTATCTAATGCTAAGGGGTATTTATGACATAAAATAACAAGCTCAAGCATGTCTTCTAGTAAATTCTATTTAGTTAATCTACAGTATACTGCCACTTTTGCCTGAAAGCTTCAGGGTGCTTGGAACATTGTGTGAAATAAACTAAAATTTTATTCTACAAATTTGGACAAGAAAGTTTTTTTTTTCTTTGTTTTTTTTAAAAAATTTAACTTTTATAAGTTAAGCAAAATTCAAGCTAACATCTCGGTATGGTTTTTCTCCAGTCTTTCTGCAAATCATATAAAACAGTTAGTTCCTATTCAATGAAAATGTAGAAAGGATCAAAGAAGGTTTGTTTAATTTCTTTCTTTCCTTTTTGGAGTATATTATTTTTTGCACCTTTTTATTTGGCTTGATAAAATAATACCTCGTATTAAAGGGAACCTGTCAGTTGGTTTTTCTGCCATAAACTGACCCCATTATGTGGAAGATGAAGTCATTCCTTTATCATTGTTGCCCATCTGTAATTTTGTAATTTATGTTGCAGAAAAGTGAAGCATAAAAAGAAGTGTGTGTGTGTGTGTGGGGGGGGGGGGGGTTGGGGGATGAGGGTCTCGCTGGCAGCTGCTTTAGTTTAGTCACGCTTTCTCCTTGTCCTCCAGCACATCATTGACATCTCCCTAACAGTCCCTCACTCTCTGAGAAAGATCTAAGAAAAGAAAGATCTAACGATGGGATAAATCCCACAAAGATGGAAGAACCAGACATTTTTACAGAACCAGCACTGGTTCCTTTGTTTTTGTGGGATTTATCCCATCATTGGACTCTCACGTGCCCAGCTGCTCCAAGAGTCTGGATTCCCATTGAAAAATGCCTGTTATGCCTTTACAGTAGTTGTGAGCTTATTACAACTTTATAAGGTAAGAACCTTTGCATCTTCATTTACACTAATGACCATAACAATATCCCACTATTGGCGCTCGATGCTGTTTTTTCTTTTCCGGAAGCCACAAGAAAGATATCAATCATGTCCAGGAGGTGTGACTAGCAAAGCGGACAAGGCTGAAGCTGCTCCTCGCCCATCATGTGTACTTCATTTGTATATGACTTTTTATGCTTATAAACATTTATAACGTCACGTTGCTACAACAGAAAGGTTACGGGGCAGCAATGAAAAGAGAAGTACTTTGTCCTGCACAAGATGGGGCCTTTAACATTTAAATCTTCTTTTGCAACTTTTGCATTGAATTACTTTTAATATTTTGCTTTAACCCATAGGAAAAATCCACTGAAACCGTAGTTTTACATGTAAATTCAGTCTGTAATCATATCTACTGCTGGTCATTTCTAAGCAATACAATATTTCCATAAAGGAGTGTACTGGGGACAAATCACAGTTCTTAGTTCTGCGTATTCTGCTCCTGTCACTGAAATCCTTCTTGCTTGTTACTGGTTTCCTGTAGATGATACACTGTTTACCAATAAGTATTTGGACACCTATATAAATGAAGATATCTGTGGTCGTGATGTGCATCACACCTTCCGCCGTTAAATAGGAAACAGCATTGGCATTAGTCGCATGCAAGATGTCACAAAGTGCAGAGTTGTCCAATATTGAGAAAGGGGTATACTATACTATATATATACTACTATACTACTATACTATATATATACTACTATACTACTATACTACTATACTACTACTAGTATACTACTTTACTACTATACTACTATATATAATACTATACTATATAATATATAATACTGTATATAATACAGTATATATATATAGTGTAATACTTTGTGTAAGTATTACAAATAACATTAGAAAAGAAGAAAGCTTTTATAATGCACTATATTGGGAGAAAGGGGTAACAATGTCTTGGGTTTGCTAAAGTTTTTATTTAAAGAGGTTATTCATGATGAGCAGTTATGGCTCCTTTCTTTGAAAAAAAAGCTCCACTTCTCAAGAAGTGACATCACATGCATTGGTCACATGGCCACAATGCACCTTTCTCCCATTCATCTGCCCATATGACCAATAGATATAATGTCGCTACCTGAGAAGTGGACAAAACTGTTCAAATCATGGATAACCCCCATAAAATCTCTATTGAGTTTACTTTAATAGTAAGCTCAAAAGAATGCTCTGTCTTAGTTATAATATCATCTAAATCATAATTTACAATGTTGTGAGCATTTGGATAACAACCAGCATCGTTGCATGACATTAGAAATTCTTATGGTTACTCTGAAGAGAGTAGCAGTTTTGCCATCTGTTTCGAGATACTAATTTGAAAACGTGAATCAAAAATGCCTGCACTTCATGTTGTTACTTCTAAAAAAAATGGCCACTTAAACATTATAGAGAAATTTTAATATCTGTGTAAAGAAACATTATAGAATATTTGTGAAACTTTAGCTTCTACTTCTTCCCCAAATAAGTAAATGAAATAATAGTTTTTTATGCAATTGTCCAACACAGATTATTGGTTAAAATATAAAGCTTTACTTCAACAACCTATAATAATAAAGTATGATACTGTTTATCTCCCACAGCAGAAACAATATGTTATTTTGTGCTGTAAAATCATTTCTTCCTTTGCTGTCAGCTTCAACCATTTCCAGCTAGAGAAACCTACTTTAAAAAAGAATCTTAAAAAAAGGAATAAAAAAGTAAACATTGTTACACTGGAAAATGATATTATGTCCTTTGTTGTCCCAAAGGTAGTCGACAAGTGCAATATGAGTTAGATGAGAAAATGACAATATGGTTGATAAAAGAAAGCTGTTTGTCATTGCCATCATCTGACAATGTGGAAATGTGCACACAAATTGGTTAAAGACATGGAATGTTTTTCAGTTTTTTTTCAAAACTGTTCAGTTTCATTCTGCCAAGAAGAGATATTTTCAGCATTAAAAGAGTCACTCATTCTTAGCAAATGTAAACGTGTATACAGTGAAAAATCTAGGTAGGTCTATATAACATGGCCTTAACAAAAGGCTTGTCTAGTACTAGTAAAATAAACCCATGCTTTGCTAATTCTGAACAACTCCTTTAAATTAAAAAGAGTAATGCTATAAAAAGTGTCTCCTTAATGGACTTATTCTACATTAGAATAACATTTTGCTTTTAACAGTGGGGCAGATTTACTAATCAATGCAAATGAATCATGGCTCAAACTCAGAGTTTTTTTTATCCGGATTATGAATGTAGAGACGATGGATGCAGACACTGCTCCATTCAATTTAATGGAAGCATTGGAGATAACCAAAGTACAGCACTTAGCTATCTCCAGTGATCCCACTGAAATCAATAGACTGGTGGTCACTGGGAGATCAGGTTAAGGCTACCATAACATCACCAGAACCCATCGGTTGGACTTGGAAGCTTTGTGTAATAAATAGATGCACTACCAAACTGGAATAAATCCAGAAGCCACAGTGATACTCACAAGGCAAGTCAAACCATGAGAGAAAAAACAATCCAAGGTGAAATCCAAGCGTAAACGCTCAAAGCCAAAATTAGTAATTAAGCGAATATCCAATGAACAAGCTAAAATCAGAGATAAAGCAAACCAATTGAAACAATTGGAGCACAGGACCTTCACTAGTAAGTAAGAACTAGTCATGGGAAGTTCAGAACAGACTTTGTATGGCAACCTTAAAGCATAACTAAACCTTCAGACAACTCTTAATTTTCTGGTAGTATTTGTGCCGTTAATACATTTTTTAAAATATATTATTAATACATTTTGGATCCTTTCTGCAAAATCCTGCATTTCCTCTCTCTTTCCCTTGTTTCTGTATTGAGAGCTGTTCCTGCCTAAGTAACAATGTTACTTATCTGTCCTCTGGGATAAACATTATATATATATATATATATATATATATATATATATATATATATACACTCACCGGCCACTTTATTAGGTACACCTGTCCAACTGCTCGTTAACACTTAATTTCTAATCAGCCAATCACATGGCGGCAACTCAGTGCATTTAGGCTTGTAGACATGGTCAAGACAATCTCCTGCAGTTCAGACCGAGCATCAGTATGGGGAAGAAAGGTGATTTGAGTGCCTTTGAACGTGGCATGGTTGTTGGTGCCAGAAGGGCTGGTCTGAGTATTTCAGAAACTGCTGATCTACTGGGATTTTCACGCACAACCATCTCTAGGGTTTACAGAGAATGGTCCGAAAAAGAAAAAACATCCAGTGAGCGGCAGTTCTGTGGGCGGAAATGCGTTGTTGATGCCAGAGGTCAGAGGAGAATGGCTAGACTGGTTCGAGCTGATAGAAAGGCAACAGTGACTCAAATAGCCACCCGTTACAACCAAGGTAGCCAGAAGAGCATCTCTGAACGCCGCAGAGTACGTCCAACTTTGAGGCAGATGGGCTACAGCAGCAGAAGACCACACCGGGTGCCACTCCTTTCAGCTAAGAACAGGAAACTGAGGCTACAATTTGCACAAGCTCATCGAAATTGGACAATTGAAGATTGGAAAAACGTTGCCTGGTCTGATGAGTCTCGATTTCTGCTGCGACATTCGGATGGTAGGGTCAGAATTTGGCGTCAACAACATGAAAGCATGGATCCATCCTGCCTTGTATCAACGGTTCAGGCTGGTGGTGGTGGTGTCATGGTGTGGGGAATATTTTCTTGGCACTCTTTGGGCCCCTTGGTACCAATTGAGCATCGTTGCAACGCCAAAGCCTACCTGAGTATTGTTGCTGACCATGTCCATCCCTTTATGACCACAATGTACCCAACATCTGATGGCTACTTTCAGCAGGATAATGCGCCATGTCATAAAGCTGGAATCATCTCAGACTGGTTTCTTGAACATGACAATGAGTTCACTGTACTCCAATGGCCTCCACAGTCACCAGATCTCAATCCAATAGAGCATCTTTGGGATGTGGTGGAACGGGAGATTCGCATCATGGATGTGCAGCCGACAAATCTGCGACTGCAACTGTGTGATGCCATCATGTCAATATGGACCAAAATCTCTGAGGAATGCTTCCAGCACCTTGTTGAATCTATACCACGAAGAATTGAGGCAGTTCTGAAGGCAAAAGGGGGTCCAACCCGTTACTAGCATGGTGTACCTAATAAAGTGGCCGGTGAGTGTATATATATATCAAGATAAGCAGATTTTCTAAAAGCAACATCATCTTCTCATATGAGACAATGAAAGTGCTAACTATACTATACTATTTGTGTCTATGTATGGCCACCCTGTATTGGTATGAATTACAGCTTTTCAATGTATTACTGTAGTTGGATTAGTTAACCAAACTAGAGATCAGTTAAATGTATATATATATATATATATATATATATATATATATATATATATATATATATATATATATCCCTCTATTTTATAAAACAATTTCAGCAGACTCCTATAAGTTATAAAAGGTTTAATGGCTTTTTACTGATTCTTCCATTTCTTCTCTTGGGTATGAGCAATCTTACAGCAACTTTCCAGGCTTTCCCATACCGGAGCATTGGATATGTATTGCAGTTACCATTATAGATAAGTGAATATGCTCGATCGAATACCTCTGTGTAAAGTGCAAAAACACTTCTGGGGTTTCGAATTTTTACTGCCCCTCCCACCTTCCCTGCCGCCGGGAGCTATGCGGCCGAGGTATTCAATCGAGTATATTCGCTCATCTCTAGTTATCATCTTTATCTCACTTGTAGTATAGCAGTCAGTACTCTAATATCATTCTTTGTAGATCTCGATTTTGTTCCCATACAACAGACAGTTGAACTGGAAGTAATTCATAAAACATAAGTGGGAAATGAGGTTTACTGGTACTGGCTTTCTCATGAGCATGTGACAAACCTGTACCCTATACGTAATCACCAATCTGATGAGCTAAACTTACTGTGTATAGAAGTCTAAGGAAATGATGAGACAAAGATGTGTTTTTATGGCTTTATTCACCAATCTGGAGCATAAGAGCAGTCAAACACTAAGAAAAATGTACAGTGGTTAGTCAGCTGTAGATATTGACATGGAAATTGGTTTTAAGCTTACTGTTGGGCAGTCTCTTTTATGCAATTGTGAAATGACTATGTAATATCTTTTCAATTTGTAATCTGCCAATTAGACAGGTAATAAGTGAAAGTTATGTCAGAATCTGACCTCTCTGACCTGAACCATTGCTTATATTGCATTCTCATTGGCGACTGGAGAAAAGGACAAATATATGCTATATACCTCCATAGGAATGAAAGAGAATGCTTTTTCGATACTGAGGGAAAATATATAATAGTTTACTTTCTGCTTTCCGCATGGAACACTTTGAAATCAATGGGTTAAAAATCCTCCCATTGATTTCAATGGGTTCCGCACGGAAAACAGAACTCATTGAAGTCAATGGGATTCTTTTTATCAGCGCTGATTCTGCCGCAAGTTATCGTGGCAGAATCAGCGCCAGTATACTCTGTGTGAATGCACCGTTATAGGGGAAATACCATATTGATAGTCATTCATGTGTCCAGAAGCATCAATGACTAAGATATAGCTACATCAAGCATTTATGGAAAATTCTTATTTCCAGGTGATTGCGCTTTAAATTTTTCCGTGAAGCACCATGATCATCAAGAATGTATTATGAGCTTTCAATATATCATTGTTGGGTTTCTGTTTCAGGCGCAAGTACATCTGTGATATTTCTTTTACAGAATGCAAAATACGCACACCCTCCATTATTGATTTTTTTCCCCCTGTTTAGATGCACAGCAGAGATCAAATAGTTACCTTTTAGATGAAAAGAGGTTTTATGTTGAAATTCAGCATTTCACCAATCAATATGCATTTGTATATGAAACATGTATATGCACAGAAGGGCTTATGCAGGAACAGGACTTTGTTCTATCATAGCAGCCAAGTCAGTTTATCCACCAGAGAGGCTTGCTGTGTTTGTTTGAATGTGATATATATATATATATATATATATATATATATATATATATATATATATTTTAATGATGCTCTTATCTGGGATCTGTCATTGAATAAATGCATGTCCTGTGATCCCAGAGGTCAGTAATGGAGAACTGACAATACCTTGGAGAGGTTACACGCTCACTGTAATTAGGAGGAAGTGAATAACATTATTTTTCTGGTCATCTGGAGACATACTTGGGAAATGTGGCATTCCCTTGAGACTGATATGTATTCAGACTTGTTTATCAAGGTGTCTCCCATTACACACACTAACTATAGCACTCATACAAATTATTATTTATTAATGGTATTCATCAATTGCTCTGCCCCTATTGAAATGAAACACACAGCAGATATATTGATGTTACAGCACTATAGAAAAGTAATTGTCCTTCCCTATTAAAAATATGTCCTTAAAGAGGACTTTTCACTACCTTCATAAACTCCAGCTGTTTTCATCCGTTAATAGACAACTTTCCACTGATTCCAGCATTAGGTCCACAGGATTCTAATGGGAAGTGAATGGTGGTGTTAGGTAGGAATGGGCAGGGAATCTCTGATTGCTTACTGTATGCTTTTGATTGGAGTCCCGTGCCCTTGACTGCTCCTGCCTAAAACACCCACTTCACATTAGAGAGTTTAGCATAGAGAGTAGCATATCATTCACCAAAAACTAACTGTAATGATTGCTCTGCAGTGCTAGAGAATACAATTCTACTGCACAAGTATCAGTGTAGAGCAGCCTACTAAAGGATATGAAATGCTTTAGGTGAAGGTGGTAAAAGGTTCTCTTTAAAGAGGACCTTTCACCACTTTTGGGCACACGCAGTGTTATATACTGCTGGAAAGCTGACAGTGCGCTGAATTCAGCGCACTGTCGGCTTTCCCGATCCGTGCCCGGTGTAAAGAGCTTACGGTGCCGGTACCGTAGTGCTCTAT
This sequence comes from Leptodactylus fuscus, assembly GCF_031893055.1. Classification (NCBI taxonomy): domain Eukaryota; kingdom Metazoa; phylum Chordata; class Amphibia; order Anura; family Leptodactylidae; genus Leptodactylus; species Leptodactylus fuscus. Next base: position 166,742,137 of record NC_134265.1, read on the forward strand.
GGTCAGAAGGGCGTTTCTGACCATTAGCCAGGAACGTCCTTCTGCCTCGCGGCGCCTATCGCGCTGTGCTGTGGAGCAGGGAGGAACGCCCCCTCCCGCTCCTGATAATACTCGTCTGTGGACGAGCTGTGTGAGCTCCACAGCTCCACAGCACAGCGCGATTGGCGCCGCGAGGCAGAAGGACGTTCCTGGCTAATGGTCAGAAACGCCCTTCTGACCATAGAGCACTACGGTACCGGCACCGTAAGCTCTTTACACCAGGCACGGATCGGGAAAGCCGACAGTGCGCTGAATTCAGCGCACTGTCAGCTTTCCAGCAGTATATAACACTGCCTGTGCCCAAAAGTGGTGAAAGGTCCTCTTTAAAGAGTGCTTCCAATGTTGAAGGAATTCTTGTGTCTGGCCAGCAGTTTAACCACTTCTGGACTGCCCGTATTTACGTCCTGAAGGTGGTTGTCTAGTTTTCCAAGGATGTACTGGTACGTCCTTACAGTTTTCAGCACCTGCACAAAATCTTGCAGCTGCTGAAACTGGGAGCCAGCTGTAACTTCAGCTGAAGCTCCCATTAAAAGAAAAAAAAATGAAAAGTGAAAAAGTTGGAGCAAGTTTATAAATTATCACCTATTCACAGGATAGGTGATACCAGAGGCACACAAAGGTACAGTTTGAGCACTGCATTATATATCTTCACAAATCTGTAATCCAGACCTGTATACCAGTAGGTTTGCTTGATTTTAATATGGAAAAACAATATAATACATTATTGTCATAGTCATAGTTAATAGAGATGAGCGAGTAGTGTTTGATCGAGTAGGTGTTTGATCGAATACTACGGTATTCGAAATACTCGTACTCGATCGAACACTACTAGCTGTTCGAAGTTTAAGGTTCGATGCAGAACCAGCGTTGATTGGCAGAATGCTATACATTCTACCAATCAACGCTGGTTCTTCTCTTACCTTTAGAAGTCTTCTCCGTGCAGTGTCCCCGCAACGTCTTCCGGCTGGAATTCACTCTGCCTAGGCATCCGGCCTAGTTAGAGCCGACTGCGCATGCACGGGCATGCCCTCGCATGTGCAGTCAGCTCTGCTCAGGCGTCGGGCCGGGCAGAACCGACCGCGCATGCGCAGTCGGCTCTGCCTAGGCACCGATGCCTAGGCAGAGTGAATTCCATCTGGAAGACGCCGCGGGGGCGCTGCGCCGGGAGAAGACTTCAAGGAGAATCCAGCCCGACCGTCACTCGTGGACTTGGTAAGTATAATTTTATTGAATGTTGCCTACCCCTGAAATGAGCATTTCCCCCCATAGACTATAATGGGGTTCGAAATCCGTTTGCCCAGATTTACTATTGTAGTTATGAACAGTCAATGATGTAAATGTTATGCATCTCTGGCTCATCTTTGTAGCAAAGTGGTGCATCCTTGCTACAATGGGAGACATTTTTGCCGTATCTTAGTGGATCTATTTTGGACTTGTAACTAGTTATGTCAAAGTGAAAGTAACATGTATGGAACAATGGATGGTAAGCAATTTGTACAAACTCCATGATTAACCATAGACTGTGCTACTACTCGCTTTTACACATTAAAATCAGTAACATATAGGACACTCCAAAAATTACCCTTTTTTTGGAGAAAAGGTGCTTGCCCATTTAGCTCATCAAAAAGAGGAGGAAGGTTATTGATTTATCAGAAGATGCCACATGACTATGGATTGAGTGAATGAAAAAGATGAAGAAGACATGATTGACAGCCCAGAAAGGCCTTGAAGTAAATTACCTATTATGGAGGAGGAGTAGGAACACACAGAAGACTGACTCAAGATCACATCGCTCTCAATTACAGTATCCTCCAGCAACTGAGATGATTGAGCTAAGTAATCAAGAGCGTCATCTTCACTTTGAGGAAGTACATCAATCCTGTGGAAGTACAACCAAAATCAGAAGTAGTGTTGCTGCTGCCACCCACATTTTTATTGTCAGTTCTTGCAAGTGTTTCCACCTCTCTTTTTTTTGAAAGTCCCCTGTCATGTTTTCCCAGTCATTTTGCTGCACACTGCTTAATTATATTAGTGATTCAAAACAATTCTGACACTAGGTGTCTTTTTTGTTTGTTTTTGCTCTTTTTAGAAAATATTTTTTTTTTCTAGAAAAGTAGGAAAGCACTTAAAGCACTAAATGGGTGACCTAGTCAGTGACTATTAGACTAGAACTATGTCAGTCGGCTTATTTGTTTGTTTGTTTTTCATTGCCATTACAATGGCAACTATTTGTTTTGGTTAGCTTATTAATGATTACTTTAGATTAAAAACCCTTAGCAAACTTTTTTTCAGATTATCAGACTGAATCACACTGTACAGTACATTTTGAGCAAAAAAAAAAAAAACTTAAACAATGGAGATTTTTTTTTCAGATTAGTGCAGGCTGTGAAACTGTATATTAGTTGAGCAACAAAGAAAAAGCTTAAACTAATAAGAATTATACAAATTAACACAATCTGTCACACTGTTTATTGGATGAGCACAAAAATAACCCTTAAGTAATGCAGATTTTTTTCAGATTAATGCAGGATGCAAGACTATATATTGTGTGAGCAACAAAAAAAATGCTTAAAAAACAAATGCTTTTTTCAGATTAACACACTCTGTTTATTGGATGAGCACAAAACCCCCCCTTAAATAAAGCCTCTTTTAAATTTCAGATTATCTCAGGCTGAGAGATTGTATATCGGATGAGCAGCAACATCTAAAAAAGCTTAAGAAATTAATAGATTTTTTCAGATTAGCGGAGGATAATAGGAGGCTGTCAGAGATGATGTCAGGTGGCTCCAGAACATCACAGTGATTTAAAAACCTGTGATTCTTTGGTATTTTTCCTGCGCAATAAGGCCATTTTAGTTAGGCTAAACATTTCAGAAAAATCAGGTCAAACCCAGGTTTATTTCGGTCATCTTTACATGTGGCTTAAATCTTCAATGATACAACACAAATGCACCAGAATTATTTTGAAAAATTCTGGTTCTAAATAAGCCAAGGTGGTACAAACTTCGACTAGACAGTGTAAAATTATATATTTATCATCAGCTACTGTGATAATTCAATGGAATGTCTTTATACATTTTTTTCAATGTGAAAACAGTACTAACAGTGTCAGCCTATGAAAGGAAAGTGGAAGTGGTAATGCACAGGAGTATTCTGCCATTGGTCGGAACTTCTATCCCACATAGAGAGCAATGTCTTGTTTAAGTGGCCAAAGTTCATTGGTTATGTCAAGAATTTTGCTATTCATCCCTTTCACTAGGCACTAAAATAGAATGGCGTATTTCAGTTTTAGTATGCACCCAGCTTCAGGTGAAATTGATATATGAGCTTTGATGTTACTTTCTTCTGTAATTCAACTTTCTCTTGCTCTACATATGCAAGAAATTCTGCACAATATGTGCACCATGGTAAATAATTATCATTTCACATTGCACTCATCCTCCTCTATGTGGCACAGCTGGTAGGAAAGAGACAAAGGGAATCCTAACATAAATGGTTTTCTGCTTGAGATATTGATTGTGAAGGGTATTTTATGGCTGAATAAAAAATACGTCATACTGAACTGATTGCTTTTCATACAGTACAGTGGGTACGAACGCTGATTGCTTTTTATAAAGCCCCAGTAGCTTTATATGTGTTAACAGGCCAACATGTGCAGTTATTGTATTGCCAGTGTATTTTCATTTTTACTGCAGATATTCTATAATATAATACTGCAGTTCTCTTGTCTTTTCACTATCACAGCACAACATTTTTTTTTCTCTTTGATTATGCAGATAATTAATTTTATGGGCAAAATTTTCATAAAAATAAAGGGCTGTGGAACAAAGCAATTTAGACAAAATATAAAAAGAATTGCTTTATGAAAAGTGCTATATTTGATTCAGTAAAGATAATGCGCAAAATAGTGATATAACAAACAAGATTTTTAATGAACAGAGTACCCCTAGTGAATACTGGGTAACTATGTCTGGAAGAACGAGAGGTGTAGGAAGTGCTCAATGGTAATGGTCAGCCATTAGGGATTTCATCCAATGACAAGCTCCTGATGATACAGTGAATTACATACAAATCAGGCTGTTTACATGAAATTGTTATGACTAGATATTATTCTATTCACATTTGAAAGATACAATAGTTACCAGGGTGGATCTTTACCATTACCCCAGTTCCTGATCAAACACATCTTCAGGTTGTGTAAAAGGAGTAATATATTCCCTCAAAAGAGTTTGCTTAGCACTGTACAGAGACCTATCAGTCCATCCGTGCCCTGCTAAGAATTCTGGGAAAGAAGTGTACAAATGTATCCTTCTTGGTGGAAAATGGACCTTGCTCTAGCACCACCTTTCAGAAGGTAGCTCTCTATAGATCAATGGTGTTTTTTTTTTTTTGTTTAAACCTTTGAAACCTAGTGGCATAATTTAGGAATAAAACTGATCAAGAATATCTTCCAAAAAGAAGAGCAACCCATCTACCGACAACTATTTTGAGGTATCTCATCTCAGAAGTCCTAGACATGAAATTAAAGAGACCTTCTCACAAAGAGGCCACTTTGCAATTAACTTATTAGATCATGTATGCAATACTAAGTATTGTGACTGGGCTTTATTCCAAGATTATGCCACTAGGTTTTTTTATTAAAAAAAAAACATAAAAACCCTTCAATTATCTATTGGGAGCTACTTTCCAAAAGGCTGCGTTAGAACAATTTCCCTTTTTCCACCAAGGAGGACTTACTTGTTCCTTTCCCAGTTTTTTTTGCTACATGTAGCTGTAACTATTTTTGTTTCAGTTTTGCTTATCTTTTATATACATAATGCATAAACTGCTACTAAAACATATATAAAAAAAACATGTTTACCCTCTCCATTATACGTGTTTCTATATAGCTGGTACATTATTTTTTTACAATTACAATTTTTTTTTTTTTTTTTTTTCTAGAGATGGGGCTGTGAATTTGTGATGTGGACAAGCAGTTGTCCTTTGGGGTGCATTTCAAAATTACATTTTTTTTTATTGTTGATTTTCCTGCAACTTGGTCTGATATATTATCCCCAGTGGCAGTGAGAATACAACCTCTGGAGCTATGTGATAAAGCTGATCTGAATTTACTAAAACTCACCAGTTCCAGTAATATAAGTGAACAGAGTTTGGCATTTGTCTGTGTCACAGGACTATAAATCTCTAGCTGCTACAGTGTAGAAACCGAAATGTGACATCAAATTTACTACAATGATCCCTTTAAGGCCTGTTCACACAGTAGAAAATGAAGAAGAATTGAGGCAAACCGCTGCATGATCTTCCTTTCCATTTCCCGCCCCCATTGCTTTCTGTCATTGCTTCCACTGGTATATTAGTCCAAGGTGAATGGGGCTCAGCTGAGTTTCTCACACCAGGGGTTCTACAACTGACCAGCCACAGACTATATAGTAAGATCAAGCAAGATTATCTTTCCACACTTATTAACATCCTTCTACGATCTCTGCCTCCTATTGAAAATAATGGAAGGTATATTCAGGGCAGAATTGGCACTGATTTTGAGGCAGAATCTGGAATTCCTCCTTGTGAATTCTTAAAGTGTAGAAACGGGACTCACATAAACTCTATAACCCAGCCAATCTTTCACCTTTAACAGGGATTTTCCTTTAAGAATTCCATGAATATATGAAAGGCTATAACATCTCATGTAAAGAACATGACTTTTCTTCATCATAACACATGGTATATGACACATGGTAACATATTAAAGCATCTATTGGTCATATTATCTTATACATCCATACATTTTAGATCCTATTTACTTTAGTTACTGAAAATAGGACTTTACAAATCAGTTCCTGTGACTCCACCAAGAACTTATTTACAAAGATGATTCCTGCACTTCCATCCATCATAACAAATTTGGTAGTAATCATAAAAATGTCATGAGCATATGAGAACCCGACATTGTGCTTTCATTGTCGCACTGAATCATTGCTTAGAATTCATTTCAGCAGCTTTACATAAAACAAGGAATTTGTTTGTTTCATTTGGAATTGATGCGTAGAATACATTTGTCCGCGGCAATTTGGTTGCTTAGTCTTCATCACAGGTTCATTTCGGTATGCTTACACATACGCGCAAGGGTGAAATGCTTTCCAACCCAGCCCTTTCCGTCATCAAGTGTCTACATTGCATTATACTCCGTGATTCTTTTCTTAAAATAATGTCCAGAACAGAAAATATATAACAATAACACATAAAAATGGATGAATAGGACCCAGTCAATGCAATCCTCTTTATCAGGGTGTAGCACAAACCTAATGAAACTGTCAAGCATAATTGGTAGGCTGGATGTATCCGAACTATTCAACATCAATATACGCCACTGATGCTATTATCTGATGAAAAATCTGTTTTTTAGCATTGTGCACCGGATTTCATTATCTGCTTTCTTTACTCACTTGCCATGTATCTATTTCAGGGTTGTTTTATCACATTTTATACAGCTGCAGGTTTCATGTGAATGTGAGGCTTTATTGTATAACTTCCATTATTTCGTATGCAAGGTTGGATCATGGAGGTGGCAGCGTTCATGGTGATAAGCTTTCTAAACTTAGATTGCTTAATTAAAATGTCAAGGGCATCTTCACATATTGAAATTTTTTTTGGTTATTGTACTGCCTCGTATCAGCATTGCTTTTTGTATGTTTTTGACCTTAAAAGAACAATGAGCATTTGTGGATGTCAGAATAGGGGCACATTCTCTTTCATCCGTTATCAATAATATTACTATCTGATCCTGATGACTGGGATTCTAGCATATAGCTGCTCATATTATAAGAAAACAAAACAGATCTTTAGCAGCTTAAAAAAAAAACGTATTTACAAAAATGTTGTCTTGAATATGGTAATTGTGTGTCGCTAGTAGAATGAGCAAACTGGTTCACAACAAGCCAGGTTAGTTATGAGTTTTCAAAAAAATTGAATTTGAAACCTTGGCCGATGCTATTTACCCCATGTCAGAAAAAAAATTCCTAACTCCAAATCTGACAATAGGAATAAAACTAAAATATAAAACTTATATCCTGTAATATTTTTCCATTCAGGAAAGGCATCCAGGCCCTCTTTGAACTTGCGCAATGTATCCCCCATCACCACATACTGGGGCAGAGAGTTTCATAACCTCAATCTCTGTCTATGTTACTGGTGAAAAGTTCTTTTCTCCAGATGTAGATAAAGTCCCCTTGTCACTGTCACCAGCCTCAGTGTAAAAAGATCATTAGAAAGGTCTTTGTTTTGCCCATTTGTGTATTTGTACATTGTTATTAGATCTCCCCAGTGGTGTAACTACCACGGAGGCAGCAGAGGCAGCTGCCACAGGGCCCGGGACATTAGGGGCCCGGTGACAACCGCTACCACTGCTATCATTATTCTCGGGGGTCTTTTCGGACCCCCGAGTATAATGATCGGGCTCCCTGTTGGTGGTACGATGCTGCAGCTACGGCTGATACACAGGAGCTGCAGGTCTGGCTCCTCTCAGCGCTTCAGGACGCTTTCTCTCTCCCTTACCCCTCCCTTTCTCTGGCTGTCCTCTGCCCACCAATGAGAGGGCTGAGAAGAGCCAAGGAGGTGGGGCTTATCCCTATACAGGAAATGGACCCCTGCCGAGCTCCTGCATGCAAGAGAAGAAGCTCCAGGAAAGTGAAACTAAAAGAAGAAAGCACAGGACATACTGGGGTTACTATACTTATTAATATCAGGCATTTGGGGTGATTAATTTTGTTTTAGTAACTCCATGTACCTCATATTAATAGCAATTAACCCCATCATGTCCCTCACATTAACCCCTGTATGCCTCACCATAAGAGTTACTAATATGTGAGACATATGGGGGTAATAGTAATGAAGATACTTTATTATTACCTCCATGTCTCTCACATATCAGTAACTCTTATGTGAGGTACACAAGGGTTAATGTGAGGGACATGATGGGGTTAACTTCTATTATTATGAGGCACATGGAGTTACTAAATTGTAATGCACATGACCAGACTTTTTATCCACAATTGCCCTGGTATAGCGTATGGGCATAATACTGTGTGCAAGGTCCACTATGGGGCATAATAGAGCGCAGGAATGCATAGGCGGGACTCGGTCGAGATCGTCGGTGTTGGGAAGGGGGGGGGGGCATGTCAAAAGTTCGCCACGGGGCCCTACCATTCCTAGTTACGCCACTGGATCTCCCTGTAGTTTTTTTTTCAAAATTGAATAACCACTAGTTTGTCAATCTATCTCTGTGATCCAATGCACCCATTCCCTGGAGAGGTTCTCCCAACAGTAACTGTTAGGTATTGTATTATTAGGATATTCAACATATTTTCTTGCCGACAGCGAAGAGGGCAACATGCTCTACTTTATACTGACTTTGACCATATTTTACATAAAGTATTTTAGGGATTATAAGATTTATAAAAATAGAGGTCCGGGGAAGGTGGTGAAAAACACAAACAGATGTCCACCTGTCATCACCTCTCCTGGCTCCACCGCAGCATCCAGTCCTCTCTTGCACTTCCAGTCTTCCAGTCTCCTAGACCTCAGTGGTCTCATGGGGCATGCTTATAATACGTTAATACCACATCAGAGAATATCATGGTTTGTGTTGGGGTTTTTTTTCGCACCTCCCCAGTTGTTCCACACCTCCCCATTTATTATACTTTGAGGTCTGATTACTTGTAATTGAGAAGTTATCCAATACTTGTCAGAAAATTGCTCCTATCTGAGAGGTTATTGAATACTTGAAGAATGGTTACTTATATCTTAGGGATTATTGCATATTTGATGGAGAAGCACTTATATATATGAGGAGTTATCAAAACCTGGAAGGGAATTGATGGGGTTACTATTGCATACTTCGATATCACCTGTATAATCACATACATGATGAATAATACTCTTGTGAATGACTGAGCGGTTCTAATATATTTGGATTATTACTAAGGCTAATAGGTCATATACTTAGAGAAATATCATTTGTGACTAAGGTAACTAATATCACATACCGGTGGAGAATTGCTCAAGTGTTATTATATACTTGCTCATGTCCAATCATAGAGTTGGAATTGAATTGCTCATTTCTGAGGGGTTATTGTAGATTTTGAAGGGAATTGCTTATGTGTAAGGGATTACTTTTTTTTATGTAGATTGTCAACCCCATATAGGGATCACAATGTACTTTTTTTTTCCTATCAGTATGTCTTTGGAGTATGAGAGGAAATCCATGCAAGCATGGGGAGAACATACAAACTCCATAAAGATGTTGGCGGGATTCAAACCCAGGACTCAAGCTCTGCAAAGCTGCAGTGCTAACCACTGAGCCACCATGTTGCCCCTATTGGTTACTGTTTGCTGCTTTTGAAGGAAGGGCTTATTGTGAATGTAGTCACGTGTAGATAAAGTTCTTTGGCATAAACTAGCTATTAATAGTTATATACCTAGCTTTCTGTGATATCGTGCAGATACAGCATGAACTGTTATTTCATTGGGGTTCCCTTTAATTCCCAGGGCTTCTTCTCACTGTGTTTTTTCCTGCTGCTGAACTCTTCTCATTGGACAATGTCACAGCAAGGAAGGTTCATGCCCAGTTAACAACGGAGGGCTTGAACCTTATAGTCAGGGCAGGGATGAGCAGTAAGTAAAAAGTGACTGCCTAGGGCACCATCTTGCAAACAGATTCCAGGATACAGTTTTGTCACATTTTGGCTGTCATTCCCGGCAACCCGGGTCTGTGTTTGGAGATCTAAATTTTGTAGTAGTCTATTTATCTTGAGTGTGATCTGAGGTCTGTATGCATTCTATAGCACAGATTAAATGCAGGGTCTTTATTTGATTAGGGGGTTATATGAGGGTATCTGGGCTGGGGGGTCTGTATTTTAAGGGATCTAAGCTGGGGTTTATATTTATTCAGGGGTATGTACTTATTCTGGTTTTTGTAATCTGGGTTTTATTCTGGAGTAATTATTCTATAGTATATATTTAAGGTTTATATTCTGGGAAATGTATTTATTCTGGGGTCTCTTTTGAGGGCTAGGTATGGTGGGGTATGTATTCTGGTGACTGTATTATTTGGGCAGGGTCTAGTCTGGAGATCTCCAGAACAGGTTCTTCTTACTGTGCCTCTCCTACTGTTGAACGTATTGAGGTTACGTGATATTAAGAGTAGGTGACTGCATATAGTGCAAGCTCTCAAAACAGATTGGGGGTCCAGTTTTGTCAAATATATTAAAAAGTTTTTCTGGTCCCAACTTGAATTTTCATACTGATGACCTATGCACAGGATAGGCCACTAGTACATCATCTGTAGTAGCCCCACACCCGGACCTCCAGATCATCTGTTATAGCAATCTCCGGATGTGAAAAGCTGCCAGTGGACATGCGGTGAAGCAGTTCCAATCACCACATAATGGTTCCAGTGAACTGCAGTGCTGCACCTATTAATTGCATGCGCCACACATCCTCTAGCAGCTTCCAGCACAGATGACCCATGTTGGACCCTGACAGATCATATACTGATAACCCTTTAATATCGCTAATACTAAGAAACTGTACATAGAAACTGTTTGATGGTGCCTGTAAGACAATGCACAGAGCCTGCATTCTGGGATCTGTTATTATACAAAGTTAGTTTGCTTAGAGATTTTTCATCTGGTCGATTGTTGTGATGTTGTTTTATCCTGGCTGTTTGCTGGATTGTATTTAGACAGGGATCATTCAGTATTGTTTCCTTCATGTCTGCTGTAATCTCTTCTACTGTTTTCCTATATGCAATACATCTGCCATGCATTCTGTTGCTGGATCATCAGCATCTTCCACAACCCCATTTGGTTCTAGTCCTTTATTGGTAAGTTACTTGTGAGATTTTTTTTTTTTTTTTGCCAGTATAGTTAAGTGCTTCATTAATATTGTTTTTGATCATCTATTTAATGTGCAGTTTAGACTTACTGTACCTCCTGGTGGTGTATGTGTACCACTAGCCACTGTTAGTCTAAAGGAATTGCTGGGACAGCAATTCCCCAGTAACTTTTTGAATCCTGGGATGGGACACAACAGACAGTGGGCCCTAAGCTGAAGCCACCAACTGACCCTTCCTATTGCCAGGCCCTATCCTACGTAATAAACGGCAACCACAAAGACAGTCCCTCCCTGTATAGGTGAGACACAAAACGCAGACAAGACGGACAACAACAAAGAGAGGTCAGCTAGCCAAGGGTCAGTAACAGTCGAGTGATGCAGGGCCAAATCGGAGTCCAAAGAATAGTCAGTGAGGAAAGCCAAAGGTCAAGGATAATAGTGTAAGCAAAACAGGGACAGTAAGAGCAAGTATGCACATGGCAATAGCAAGCACTGGTGTGAATGAGAGCCAAGGTTAAATAGGGAGGAAGAACCCGCCCATGGAGTTGACAGGAAGACAGCTGTCAATCACAGGGCAAGGCCAGATTAACCATTAGAGGAACAGAGACAAACAAGGGCAGAAGACGGGTGTGGTGCAAATACAATCACAGCACTAGAGCCGTGTTCACACAGTGCGACCAAAAACTTTAAGCCATGAACCAAACTGCACACACCTCCTGCGCCGCAGCATGCGAGCAGAGGGTGGCACAGAGACCCAAACAGGCAGAGATGTTACAGTTAGGCTATGGGAAAGTGAAGTCCAGTTTTTCTGTTATGACCACAACTAACATTATAAGACATGACAGCAGTAAAGAGGAAGCTGTGGAGTGCAGAGGACAGAGCCTCATTGTATACTCCCTATCCTTTCCTCTTCTGTTCATCTGGGTCTGCCTGAATCAAGTTACAACAGCCAGACATGGCCATTCTGCCTTTCCTTCATAGATAAGCTTGAGGCAGGTGCTCTATTCTTCCTTCTTTCCCTCCTAACTATGCTTCTATACATTCAGAGCATAATGGAGTATACCTCTTTATGCTGCCATTGAAAATAATAGGCATACAGAGATACAGTAAAAAGTTTTTGTAACTCTCTATTACAGCTCCGTAGAAAACAGCTATAATGTTGCCATATGCTTGAGCTCTTAGATAAAAAATAATGCATCGGCGGCATTTTACACATAATTAGAAAAGTATAAAATTCTGAAGAATAGCTCAGCAAAAGTTTTTTTGAAATGCAAAGTTATGAATTTCTGCTTTTTTCCGTGAATGGCTAAGGGTTCTTGTACTGAAAGGCCAATATTATATAAGGTAGAAATGTTAGAAGCCTGCAGTTGCTCTCAGTAGCCAGCATGGGTTTGACTTTGATTTAAAGTCTTTTTTTTAACTGAACTTCCCTCCCTTGGGAATTTGACAGTATTATTGCTGCCTTTACTTTGAATAGTCACAACAAAACATTAATAACATGACTGAAAGCACCAATCTTTCCCTGCAGGTGAAAAAGAATATTATAACAAATCAACAAACGCCATAGTAATAAAACAGGGGTTTACAATCATGCTGAAAACTGATAACCTGGGGACCTTCCGTTTGTGCTAGATTCTGTCTGTGATGACTTTTCTGATGGTTTTCAACAGCATTTCTTTTCTAGTTTCATTCAAGGACTATTCTCAGACAATTCGCTCCCTTAGATTGGCAAAAGTGTAAGAAGTATCATTTCTGTTCTACTTTTCCTACAATCAGAAACATGATTTGGTTAATTGATTTACTATGAAATTGTCCATAGAGTGTATGTAAGCAAAAAAAGGAAATTCTAGGAGATTGTAAGGTTTGATCAGGAATTATGAGCTCTGCACTTGCTGTAGAGTAAATTGCTAAATATTTTGGCAGATTTCTAATAATCCAAATACATATCCTGGTATCTAATGCGCCATTTCAGATTCATTTTTGCCTGACAAATAGTGATTTGATTGTAGTCATGAACTCCATCATGAACACTCTTAGGGGGCGTTTACACTATCATTGGTGACTGTCAGCAGTTTTCGTAGCTATTGTCCGTTACAAGATTTTAGCAATGGACAGAAATCTGTTAAAATTTCCATTCATTTCAATGGGATTTTGTGTCCATTTACACACAAGTCAATTTTTTTCCAGCGAAAAAAAAAAATCCTACATGCAGGACTTTTCTGTCCGTTAGAAAAAACAGATAGCAAGTGTCCGTTATTTATTTATTTTTTTTTTTTAACTTTGAGGTCTATGGGCAATGGACAGTAATGAATAGCCATGTTACTGTCCATTTGTGTCTGTTATGATAATTGTTCATTTTTTTTTCAAACGGACACCTTCATAATGGAATCCAACGGTAGTGTAAACCCTTATGGTGACTGCAAAGTCTTGAATTGGTTAAAGCTTTATGGAAAGAGCTACTTTACAACAGAACTATGCTCTTATTGTACATAGTCACACTCCAAAAGTACACAATATTTCCATGATACTGAGACTGGTCTAGTAATAGAAGCAGAATTCAACACCAAACCAGCGGATGGAAGAAGAAATCCTGATGCAGGGTACAATGCTGCACAGACAATGATCAAGGAATCTTTATTTTCGAACCAAAGAAATAACACACTGTTATTTGTTTGGATCAAAAATAAAGATTCCTTGATCATTGTCTGTGGAGCATTGTACCCTGCATCAGGATTTCTTCTTCCATCTGCTGGTTTGGTGTTGAATTCTGCTTCTATTACTGGACTTTCACTTTATGTTATTGGACATCCATTTGGAGACATCCACTTTGGCACCAGCTGTTTCCGAGGTTTTTAACACAAATCAGGGGGCGATATGCGAAATGGGTTGTTGTGTCTAACACACAACCCTAGAAGGTGATAGTCACTACACTTATTCTGCACAATTACCACCATTATATCTGGACTGTATTACGCTATGCACAGCTTGGTGCTATCTTCTGTTTTTTTAGTACATAGACTGGTCTGGAAGTTCCTGTCTATCTTTGCTGATTTTTATACAACCCACATAGCTGCCGCAGCCAATCCGTGGCCTCAGTGTTATAAAGCCATACATGCCAGTACCACTGGACGAGTTACGGTACTCTTCATATATTATGGCATTTTTGCTCTTTAGCTGGATTTTTTCTGATTCCAGAAAAGCCTTTTTTTTAATGTTTTATGTGTACAATTAAAATACTCACTAGATATTTTTTTCCACAGTCAAACACATGGCAGTATGTCAAAGACAGGCACACATAAGCAATACTAGACTGTTCAAGCTTCTGTTTTTAACAGATGGACTCCTTCAGTGGAATATGATAATATCATGTACAGCTACAAAAGGGAAGCATTCTCCTTGAGTCTTGTAGTTATCCTTTATATTCACTTGTATATCTATCCAACCACCTGTACACTCCAAGGAAGACTACATTGGAACAGATCCCTTGAGCTGTTCCTGTGTAAAAATAACCCATAGGTCACTGCAGACGAGTAGCAGACATCATACATTTTCATGAGCTCCTTTCTTATACTTTACGCAAATGAAGGTGACAATGATTACATGTCTTTTCTATTAACTCTGTGTGATCAAGAACTTTGTTAAGCAAAAAAACACAAGGTAAACAGTATCTCTAATCGAAATCTAATATTTACCCACCGAAGCCATAAGCATTAAATGCATGCAAAACAAAAAACGCTTTGGGGACAGAGTAGCTAAGGTCGCCTTGTTGTAAGAATGAATAAATAGTTTAGGTACAACAGATCGAGGAGGTGTTAAATGTCACCATGTGTTTCAATGCAATTTCATAAAGGTAACAATAAAATAAAAATAGTAATTCCTTGTGACATATGATTATAGCTACAGCAGATGGTGATATACAGCAATATTTTAAGGCAAGGAATATGTTAATTTCTAAGGCAAGGAAGCAAAGTGACCTAGAACAGATGGGACTTCTCCAGGCAGGCAAAAGAGATGAAAGGCATCATTTTCTCTTGCCACATCGCAATTCAACACCAAGTTGTCATCTGGTTTTATATGCTCAGCAGGGAGTAATTAAATCAAGCAGTGGTATCACTACAAAGTTGTGTAATTTCCCATAAAGATCCTATAAAGAGGATTATTTGGCCCTATTTGACAATCAATGCAACGGGAGACGAATTCCAAAGCACACCTGATGTATAGTATGTGGAATATGAAAATAAAAGTCTTGACTAACTAGGGCTTGACTGAAGGGTTCCGATTACGTTTCAATGTACCCTTAAAACTGAATACATATGTCTATGGAAAAAGACCTCTAAAGTGATATCAAACACACAGTATAATATGAAGCAAAGGTAATATATCATCATGATATGTTATCATGGCTGTACCGTACTGACACTGTAGATGTGAATATTATAGAAGGCATGCATAAGGTCACAATGCAAAAAAAGATATATTATCACGTATGATTTTAGAAAAATAATGTGCCAGCAGGAAACAAAATATACAATAATATTCCAGACACATGACAAATATACTGTAAGTACAGTGTTCTCTAAATTAAATTATAATGATATTAATTCATAAACCTAATGAGTGAGCTATACGTTATGTAATGAGAAAAATATATCATATTTATGCTAAAGAAAAAGCCATTCTTAAAATTGATATTTAGCCATTGACTGCCCCTGCAGTCAATGGTTGCACTTCCGGGCGCCACTCTTTTGCATGCTAAATAGATGAGATGCTCAGCCTACTCACACTATTGTCTACCCCTACAGATTGTAAGCCATCAGGTGCATTGTCTTTTCTTCCACTGTATTAGTTCATTTATGAAGTTATTTAATGTTTATTGTGCTTATTTTCATGTACTGTGTGTAGATCCTACTAATATTATAAAGGTGAAAGTTTGTGTGTTTGGATGTTTGTGGGTTTGGATATTTGTTCCTCAATCACAGCCAAACGGCTGAATGGATTTTGTTGAAATTTCACACATACCGACATATTGCCCAGAAAGGAAGGCTACTCTCACCCCAAATTGCCACCGCGACCCTCAAAAGTTCACTCCGGCTCTGCTGTAGGTGCTGGCATTATGCCAGCGCAGGTCTTTCCACACACCTCCTATTAGTGCATGGCAGGGTGTGGGCAGGCTATGGAGCCAGCGCTGCGGCACGATACGTTGCTGATTAAGTGTGGGCGGGGCGATTGACTAGGGAGACGGTAGTCAACAACATGACGGCAGCCCACATGTTCCACCCACCGCTGCCATCCCAGCCCGCCTACACACTGCCAGCATGCCGGCCGGCTACACAGGACCGCTCATGCCGGCAGATGTTGTGGCCTACACAGCATGCACAAGGTGAGTCCAGCGGGGTGGGGGTAGGGGGTGGCTGGTGTCCACAACGAGCATCCCCATTAACCCTAATGGCGCCTCAGTCACAGCTGACCAAGGCACTATGTCCTCCGCCGGCGCATGGGCGCTGCGATACTCCTTGTCTGCTACGTTCCTTCTCCACGCTGGGGCCGGCGTCATGTTGCTATGGCAGCCAGGAGCCTTGCGCAGGGTCCCCAGCCTGTCGGTCTTTCGCTCCTACTGCAGCCTATGCTACGTAGCCTGCAATAGAAGCGCTGGTATAGCATAGCATAAAACGTGTGCTTCTACTGCAGGCTACGTAGCATAGGCTGCAGTAGGAGCGAAAGCCGGCCGGGGACCCTGTGCAAGGCTCTTGGCTGCCATAGCAATGTAATGCCAGCCCCAGAGCTTGGTCCCGATGCCGGCACGGAAAAGGAACATAGCAGCGCCCACGCACCAGCGAAGCAAATGGCACCTCGGTCAGCTGTGACTGAGACGCTGGAAGGGTTAATGCGGATGATCATTGCGGCCACCGACCAGTATTATGCAAAGCATAGCATAAAACCCACGGTTCTATTTCAGCCTATGCATTGCATAAAACCGCTGCTTCGATTGCACCCTATGCTATGTAGCCTGCAATTGAAGCGCCAGTATTCTGCAATGCGTGGCATAAAACCTGCACTTCTATTGCAGGCTATGCTATGTGGCCTGCAATCGAAACACCGGTATTATGCAATGCATTACAAATCACACACCCTGAGGTTTGAGACCCCTAGAGAGTGCAATAAATGCACAAACAAATTTTACAAAAAAATGACCAAAAATAAAAACCTCAAAAGAAAAAATACATAAAATGCCGCTTTCCTTAGAACATATTAAAAACTCATTACATACTGTGAAACACATACATCTTAGGTAGGGACTAAGGGCGCCGCGGACGAAGTCGCGGGTAATGCTAGTCTCTCATATTTATAGTGCCATGGAATTAATAAAAACATAATTTAACATCCCTGACTATACGTTCATAGTAAAAAAAAACGCAACGTAAACGAGATGTAAACGCTACCCTCGCATTTCTACGGCAGGAAAAATAAGCACACATTGAGCCCGGCGTTACTCCGTGTGAAGGCTCCCTAAAACAGGAACTCCTCTTCAGAAATACAGAAAATAGATGATAGATAGATAGATAGATAGATAGATAGATAGATAGATAGATGTATAAAGATATACACATACTGTAGATAAATACATGTTAGGGGGCGTTCACACTACTGTCATTGTCCGACAGGTAATGTCCGATGCTAATGTCCGTTCAAAATCTTGCACGGACATTAGCAGTGGAAACTAGCTGTGTCCGTGACATTTTTCATTCATTTAAATGGCGATTGGGTGCGTTCTTTTACACTCCGTGTCTGTCCTTAAGTGTCCGTTCGTAAAGATGTCCGACTTTTCAAGCGGACAGCAAAATCCGACATGTAGGTTTTTTCTGTCCGCTTGAAAAGTCAGACATCTTTACGAACGGACACTTAAGGACAGGCACGGAGTGTAAAAGAACGCACCCAATCGCCATTTAAATGAATGAAAAATGTCAAGGACACAGCTAGTTTCCACTGCTAATGTCTGTGCAAGATTTTGAACGGACATTAGCAGCGGACACTACCTGTCGGACAATGACAGTAGTGTGAACACTCCCTTAGACAGATAATTCATTCTAATATAACAAATTCACAACAAATGCCAAACTCAGTTCTGCCACCTCTCATATACACTGTCTACCAATAAGTATTCGGAGACCCATGCAAATGAAGATATCTGTTGTCATCATGTACATAACGCCTTCCACCGTTAAATTGCATTAGCATTAGTGCATTTCTGTTAGTCGCATGCAAGATGCCATGATGTGCAGAGTTGTCTGATTTTGGTAATTGTGGGGAAATTACTGAAAATCGACAGTGGCTTATGTGATTATGAAGTGAAAGGTGAACAGTGATTGTCGGAATGTGCCCTGAGAGGGCATATCCCCGAAACTGAGAGACAGAGACCGACGAGTTCCGGCTAGAGAAACCACACCCAACCGATAGCTCACATACACCAGGAGTTTCACCAGGCATCCAGGAGTATTGTTTCGATCAATCCCATCCGTAAGGAAGCATCTGCTGGGTTCTACCAACTATTGGATAGGAATAAATGCTGTTTCTCTATTCTACCACAGGTGTCCAAATACTTATTGGTAGACAGTGTAGATAATCCTATATGACACTATATGTGTCTAAAAAAGAAAATACTTGGTTGTCCGTCTCCTAGGACTACTGGATTGTACTTCCTTTTTAAGAGCTCATAAGTCATATAAATACACTTTGTAAAGTTTGTGCTTTCACTGTATGTGAATGATTACTTAGTAGAGTACATTATCTCGCTTTCACAAGAACTCTGCCTTACAAAGTTCCAAATAAGATGAGATATAATTTAATTCTTTTCTTTTTTATTTCAGTGAAAATTTTCAATCAAATAAATAACTTTGAAAATTGTAGCCAGTTAGACACAGCCCGCAGAATGCAAATGCACCATTTAAATCAGGAAGGAATATTAAATTGCTTGCCCTCCTACATTACCCTCTACTAATCCCTTAGATCGCTGAAAGGAGATGAGACTGCAAAAGCCCAGTTATTACTTCTTTTGTAGATCAATTCAATTGCATTTTCACGGTCTAACTTATAGTGTCATTTGTGTAGACAGCAAAGGTTTTGCAAAATAAGTAAAAATGTAGTTTCCAGATTAACTGGCAAAAAATTACAATTTATTTGAGTCAAACCTAAACTGCTTTATTTTTTTACATTGAAGTACATGATCTCATTGTATGCAAAAACCCATACTTAAGAAAACTGTATACTAAGTAATTTTGAAAATGAGATATGCGGTACTATAACATAAGGTGCTAAAGAGTCAACTGGCTCATGAAGGAAGTCTTAGTAATTCTACTCTGCTTGGTGGAATATTCAAGTATTATTCCCCTGTATAATGTCTCTTTATATGTAAGATACCCTTCACATCAGTGTTAACCCATCAATAGGAAACCAATTTAATTGCTTAGGTATTTGCAGTGTTAAACCAAGTATACCGGAGAAAATAAATAATTCACTCATATGAAATCTGCTAATAAATCAGCTAATAAAGTATAGGCTGGATGTGCATTCACCTCTGAACTGTCTTGTGTTATAGCAAACTCTCTCCTCTGCTCATATAAGATGTCTCCTGGAGAGGACATGATATGATGTAGGAGACTACAGGAGGCATGTCCGAAGAGAGGAGGAGAGGGGTTGACTATGATCTCTGAGGACACTTCATAGATAAAGAAATGCCCAGCAGACACTTAAGACTGATTATTTAGCATACGACGTATGAGTAAGTGAAAGTTCATTTTCTCCAGAATGCTTGGTTTGTAATAGAAGCCACGTGTGTGCTCAGATTGGTTTCTCCAGCAAATAGTTTAAAGGATTTGTCTAGGAAAAAATGATATATCGCTTTATTATAGGGCCTAAGTTGGGGGAAACGACTACTGTGGTTTTAACTTTAGTGAGTGTCTACTCATTACTATAGAATTGGAATAACAGCAATTTCATTATAAAGTCTTTTTATGGGAATTGCATCTCTTTTAGAAGGAAGACATAGCCATCGTAGAACTGGCCTAATTTTCACATTAGCATGTTGAATTGCTGCAAAATCTGCAATAAAAAAGCAGCTTTTCTGTAATGTGGGGTCTTAGCCTTAGGTCTGGTTCACATCTACTCCCAGTCTCCATACAAGGATTCTGTTCCCCTCTCTGCATGAAAAATGCGAAGAGAAAAGCGCTGCAAGCAACGCTTTTCTCTCCATATTTTTCACCCTTTTCGGGCGGAAGGCAAACTGAAGCCACGAGGACCCATTATAGTCTATGGAGTCCACAGGTTTCTTAAGTTAACTGTTTTTTATGCAAATTAGGTTTCCATTTGAGGAGTCCCCAAACATAAACCTGAGTACATATGTAAACCTAGCCTTAAATAAGTTTTGTTATTTTAAATACCTTTTAAAAGACTAAAATCTTATAAAATCTAAAATTTCTATCATTGACAAATTCTGTCCCATAACTTTTTCACATTTCCATGCAGCTGTGTAAGGCGTCTTTTTTTTAAGGGGGGGGGGGGGCAAGGTGTAGTGCTTTCTAACATTTTGGAGAATATGTGTCATATATTGATCACTTTTTGTTTGTGCAATTTTTTTAGGGGGAGGCAAAACAGTGAAAAAAAATGGTAAAACAGGCGATTTAATCATTCTCACATGATGGTGTTCATTTTATAGAAAAATATTTTTATATTTTAAAGGGATTCTGCCATAAAAAAAACTTAAGAACGGCTACCCTTCTCCTATCTTTAGATGTCTTCTTCGCCCTGCGGTTCAGTTAAAATTCAGTTTTTCGCCGGTATGCAAATGAGTTCTCGCGCAGCACTGGGGGTGTCCCCAATGCTGCAAGAGAACTCTCTCCAGTGCCGCCTCCATCTTCTTCTGGAACATCCTCTTCATGGGTCTTCTTCCAGCGTTGGGGTCACACTTGTAGGCCTGCGCAGTAGGCTCTGCCATTGGGCCACAGGCAGAGCCGAATGCACATGCTGGCGGCCATGTTTTTGTGGCCGCTTATGCGAGCATGCACAGTATGCTCCTGTAGTTCAACCGAGTACAGAGCATTCCGACGTGTCAACGAGAAAAAAAACATTTTTTAATGGTACAATCCCTTTAATAGTATGGGCATTTCTGGGAGATGGGGTACCGTGTGTGTTTATTTTTAAAATTATATATATATATATATATATATATATATATTTAAACTACTTTTTAGAAGTTTTATTTTTGTCCAAGCCGTCCTAGCCTGAGCCTCGATCATTAGACTACCTATTCCCTTTTTATTGCAGTCCAAGGTGAGATTGTTATTTTACTATTGAACCATAATTCCCCACATGGCCAAGGATATACCTGTGTGTGAAGGGGTTAATACATACTGTATCAGGGAAGCCAGGGAAGTGAAAAGTTCCTATAATGTCCTAAGCCAGGCCTTCAGCAGGTTACGAGCTCAAGTATGTAATGCCATGCTATATATAAGCTATCCCAACAATGAGTTGAAAAGGGCATTATATAATGGATGAAAAGAAAGTCTTGTTTTATGTTTGGTAATTTTGGAGGATGACACAAAATCCATCTGTGCTATCCAACAGCATAGAACTAGAACAGATTGCATGGACATTTCTCATCTAGACACATTTACACAAATGCATGGCATTTATCAAAAGACCAACAGGAATATAAAGATAGGCTCTCTGTATGTTTGGATGAATGTGCTGTACAGAGCTGTAATGCAAAACAAATATTTCACATGTAGATTAGGACTTCGTTATACAGTTTGCTTACAGCCACAGACTTTAATGTTATGAGATTTATATACTAAAAATCACATTTGCATGCAAATCAAGTCCGCTTTGCACTGGTGCCATTTGCATTGCTTATTTAAATGTCCGGCTTACATATTTACTAAGAGGCAAGAAAAGATATGTATGCAAATATGATATTAAAAATGTTTCTTGTTTCATTGTGATAGCACCTAAATGGCCAAAAACCTTTTACTATGGGTACATGGGTATAAATTAGCTGCATATTTCCCAGGAAGGAGACTCCTACGAACTGAAAAGGAAGTTTTTATCATTCCAAAATTGTGTTTTTACATTAAATATTTAAAACTGGCCGTACTTCTGTGAATATATCTACCCGCAACACTCAAACTGAAAATAAACTCACAATATGGCAAACACAGCAATGTGGTATAAAACTGAGACACGTGAAGACTGTTACTGATTCTTAGACTAAGGCCTGGTTCACATCTGCATTCGGTATTCCGTTTGGGGAGTCCACATGGGGATCCCCCGAATGGAATACCGAAAGCATTGACAAGCGGTTAGCACTGAAAGCACACGGACCCCATAGACTATAATGGTGTCTGTGAGTTTTCCGCATGGTGTCCGTACAAGTCATGCGGGGAGTAAAGTAGTTCATGAACTACTTTCCTCTCTGCATGACTCGTGCGGACACCGTGCGGAAACACACAGACCCCAGTGTATGGCACTACACATAAGAAAATTGATAATAAATGTTGCCCTTGTGTATTCTGGACATTACAAAGGAAGTGCAACCTGGACTAACATAAATGGAACTACAAATGCAGTAAAACAACATAAAAATAATTTAACAGGTATAATCAAAGCCTGAAAACAACATGAAAAGTTAGGGGTAAATATTGAGTAGTGTCCAAGATTGAAGGTAATATCTTTGCACCCATGCTGAGGCATATATTTCTATTTGCGTAGGTAAAGCTGCAAGGCACCCAAAGGTATTAAGACTATTCTTTTAATGGTAAAATTGCCTTGAGTTGCACACAGGCTCAGATTGAGCTAGCACCGTCTGTCCCTAAACGGGGTGCATTGGTGACATTATAATACAATTTCTAAATAACCCAGAAGGGATCCAACAGCTTTGCAAAATATACAAGTCCCAACTGATGTGCAGGCCTGAATCTGACATATCATTCTATATGGTCTAGTGACCTGGTCAATGGTTTGCATATATCTTGCCATTCCCTCCCAGGTCTGGGTTGTCATGGAGTTGCTGCTACTCGGTAATGGGATCCCACACTGTCTCAAGTTCTCATCTGCCTACTCAGAGTCCCAAATATAAACCTGCTGAGTTTCTGCTAACGAGAACAGATTGCCTAGATATCTTCTTGGCTAGAGATGGGCGAACCTCACCAGATTTGTTTCAGAATAAACTTGTTCAGCAAGAACCAGAAGTCCTATTATTATACTCTGTGGTCTCCCCAGGCTACAAAGTATAATAATTGGAGGAGAAGGGGAGTAAAAATAACTAACACTTATGCTCACCTTGCCTCATGCCTCTTGGGCATCCTTGTAGCATCCGGTAGTCCCTCAGCAAACTCTTTAGGCCTTTGACTGATGTCACATGTCCCGAGGTCATTGCTGAGGTCATTTGGGTGTGTCAATGTCACGATACTAAGACCCAGAATTGTTACATCAACATGTGCCATGTGATTACTGAAGTCCCATCATAGGCCTCAGAGGGGACGCTGGTCCGCGTTACATAAGCCGCAGGCTTCCACTTATTATAGTCTGGGGTTTGACAATGTGAAATGTGAACACAAAACTTTTGGAGATTTCTGGTTGAATCTGAATCTAATGTATGCTTTGCTCATACTTTTCCCCTGCCATTTTTCTTTTGTGGTTAACTCAGCTTCACCCTCTTCCCTATATAAGCAATGGCTCAGCCTTTTTTGCAAACCTTAGATTTGTGTCTGTGCCAGATTATCGCCTGTGTCTGAGTCACATACTGGGTTCTGCTAGTGTTGACGCTGTTCAAGCGTTCATCTGAGCTATGCTACGTTCCTGTATTGTATCTGCCAAACTATACATCTAATATGCTGCTGATTTTTAACCTACAATTCTAGATAGAAAGTCTGGAGTATATTAGTTCAAAGTGGACTTACCCTTAGGATTCCAACTTTTTCTCAGAATTTTTGTTAAAAAAAATATAGCAAAACATTTTTTCTATTGGAAAAATGCCAATATGAAGCTGGCAAATAACCCAAAGCCATCATATTGGAAAGTGCAGTTTCCCTTTTTAACTTGATAGTCAATCCCACGTTGTAGAAATGCAGCTTTTTTGTTGCAGATTTTGTTGCGTTTTTTTGAACCAACACCAGTGTTTCCATAGTTATAATTTACCTTGGAGGTAATGTAAACTGCAGCGTTTTCCCAACATGGGGCCCTGGTCGCAAGAACATGTAGATAAAGGTAAAGAAATATATGCTAGGAGTCTAAGTCATTGCTAGTGTTCTTGTTCCTACTACTGTACATTTTTCCACCTCAGTTTTCCATTTCTTCTCACTTTTTCTAATAAGCAGAGAGTGAACTGTTCCTCGTCCATATCCCTGTAGTCAGCCCTAGCAACGAGTCGTAGCCATTTATTTTTCCCTCACACCTACACAGCAGCCAGTGTTAAAATCTTCACAAGAAAGACTGTACAAGCCAAGGGACGCTTCCATGTGTCGAGAAAATTCATTGCACATACCTTAAAGATATTGCTACCTATGTTAGCATAGGTATAGCACATTACACACATTACATATGTGTGTAATGTGATTGTACACGTGCAATACATCATTTATGGAAGATGGTCTATACTCTTTAACCCATTCACTGCACCTTACCAGGAATACTATACTTTAAATTCCCCATTTTCACATTTCAACAAGCTGGAAATGAATCTCTACTGTTCCGTTATCATGTCAAGTAAATGAATTGGTTATAAGCAGTGGTCATCTGTATTATATAGGACTTCTGCTATAATTTCTTATTGTATTCCTTCAATTTTATTAATTCTCTTAAAAAATATAATAAAATAATAATAATAATAATAATAATAATAATAATGAAAAAAGACATTAGACATTTTTCTCATTAGGCATGGAAGGCCACAGTAAGAAAATAGAGCGTTTGGTTCACTGTATGTCTGCAATTTCACACTTTTAGCGGAGAGTAGAATTCGCCACTTTCACAGTAAAGGTCCTTTGAGTTTGTCATCTTATCGACTGTGTGCTATTTCAGCATGTGAAGTAATGGTTTTCATGCACCATTTACAATCTCCTTCTAATGGCATTTTTAATATTAAAGTATTTACTTATTATAGATGATGGGTAAAATATATCACGAATTAAAGGAATCTGGCAAGTAAATTCACACATCAGAATGAGGAGCAACAATCGTGTTCGCAGTGATTGATTGTCCTCTTGCAGTACATCAGTCATTTATTAACGTCACCACTTAGGCACTGGGAGCCAGTGGGTTCTCTCTGTCTGTCTATAAAGAAAGAGGTCACTCAATTCCTTCCTCTGTCTTTACTTTCTTATTTCCCTCGAGTCCAGAGGCTGTGCAATTTAAGTGCTCATTAACACTCTAGAACTTTAGTCATTTTTGCTGTGGGCTATTGCTTTAAAAAGACTTCTATCCACCTATTAGGATACATTTGTAAGGTGTAAATCCAATTGTGTCCTGACAATATTCAGATGCAATCACTCACTTTGTTAGTTGCATTCGCAGGGCCTATAGCTAACCCGCTATTTGTCAATCAAGTTCCAGGTGATCTATTATTCGCGTCTGGAAAAAGCATTGATGTTATTCTACAGGCCTGTATGCTATAAACACTACTGCTTGCATAATGGGAAGGATAGGTAAATTCATGCAGCATGCGACTAGAAACACACAGCATAAAGCGTGCATCATCAAAGCGTGTATCAGCTTTCATTACACCGTAAGGCATGCTGCCATGTACTGTGTTTATACCTCATGCATATCGAAAACACTGAATCTTTTCTTCCCACCAGCTTCTGAAGTGCATTTGGCAAAGTGTTCCCTGGTGGCAACTCACCTTTTGTTCTCCGGCAAAGCAGGCAGCATAATGGAAAGAAAAGCTTAAATGCCAAAAATGCTGACTTAAACACGTCTAAAAAGCTCATCTGTCCATGAATATGTCTAACAAAACAGATTTAGCAGTCTTGAATCTGACAACTTGCTGCAGTCACTGAAACAGTCAAGTTAAAGCGTGCTGCAACTGTTCATTTAGTTAAGCATCAAATTAACTTGTGCCACATCTGTACTAGTGTTTGTCATCGGAAACAGCAATGTTATTTATAAAAATGTGCAAAGCTAAATTTGCTTTATAGAAATTTGCTACTGATTTTTTATATCTATACACTATAATAACACAGTTTATTAACTTTGTGAGCCTCTGCAAAACCAAGCCCACTTCTGATCTCAAAATATGGCAATGCTATGCTCTCAGCTCACTGCCAATCCAGCCAAGCGTCTGGATTGTCAGTGATTGGTCATATTCAACCCTCCTAGCGTCAACAATGTGGGCATGCGCCTTTTCTCCTATATCTGACTACACTGAAGGGAGTGGAGTTCAGAAACAAAACTCAGCTATAAAAACTCAGACATGTTCAGTGTACACCAGAAACTATTGATGTACTGGCACTAACCACCAGAGCCCTGGGAACTGCAGTTTTTTCCTGCAATATCATATGCTTTCCCCTGTTACTCCTACTCTCCTGATGAGACCCCATTCACTATTTTTTGGGGATGAATCACTTAGAGACACCAGAGATCTCATGGGACTATATGAGATCTCTCTATAAATACTTGACTTCTGTTAGGATATGGGTGAGATCTCATGAGACCAATGATACTTACCTTCTGTTAGGTTGACCTAAGAACTTCTTGCCATAGTTACAGATGGGATAAATTTAGTAGATCCTTCTTTTCCCATTCATCTTTGTGAGATACGGCTGGATTAACCCCTTACATATTCTGTTGACAGTACAGTCTGTTGTTGGATGGTTGGACTTACTCATTAGATTAGATTACTTTAGATAGATTAGTCATCAGACATCTGATCCAAGAAGAATGGACTTTCATATGTGACCAGATTTAACTGATCTCCAGTTTACTTAGCTAATGTAATTTCTCATGAAACCAATGAAACTAAAACCTTAGACGGCTACTATTCACATTTTTCCCTCACCACCCACAGAGTGGCCACAAATAGGCAATATAAAATAGTTATGTATCATTTTGTGCTAACTTATCACAACAGGACACTTAAGTTGTGATACATATATCGGGGTCAAGGGGATGGATAAGGGAGGATACATCCATGTGAATACTACTGATTGCCACTGCATAACCTACTAGGGAGTTTGATGCATACAACATAAGACAACTAAGACTGAAAAGCTAAATTACATTTCTGATATGAGAGAAATATGTGGTGAAGTGAATTTTCATGGATTTCATTATCTGTAATGGTTACTAATGAATTATGGAGTTTGCTCATATTAACAAATACCTTCAATAATAAGGACATAGCATGGAAAGAAAATATGCAGTACACAAAAAAGCAATCCACATAAAAAATAGTTTTCTGAAATTGCTGTATTTCTGTAGCTGTAATTGAGAATGGGGTTGTAAAGACCTATTTATCAATTTACCATATCTAATGTGAAAACTAGAATATTTTCCACAATATATGTCTAAAGAGATTATATAAATTACAATGTATCCAGATTTGGCTCACACAATGATTTTTAATATGTTACAATGTAGCAGGTATGGTTTAAAGATTATAGGATCTATCATGGTCATCCCAGGAGACTAGTGGGTAAAGCTGATGCCTAATGTGTGGGAGAATTATCTTTGGCTTTCATTACAGGCCTAAAGTAACAGAATATGTACATGAATTTATCATGAATCACACATAATAATAGCTGTACAAAATGATTTCATGTATAGCTTTTCACATCTCTTGGGAGACTTGCACTTGTAGTTTGTGCTGAGGTTTTAGTAAGCTTGATGCACAGTATAATAGTGTGATTGAAAGTCAATGGCATAAGATATGTGCACATCCTATACTACAGTATTAACCTTTCAGTTATTCTGTTACATTAGGAGTAGTTATTATAAGAAAAAAGTATAGTATGATACAAATGTAATATTCAGGAGAAATGTTAGCCCTTTGATATGGAATATGCATCAATGTCCCATTTTCTGTTCCCCATTAAAGGAAATTACAGGAAGAAGACTTGATTATATTATGGCCCTGTTCTGTCATGGCTATCAGGTTCTATGACGTCACATTCAGGCATTATCTAGGACCATTTGTTGTGGTCTGCTGTGAAGAATGTAGTTTATGCCAATGTAGATTAATGTCTGCTATAAAAGAGATACAAATCTCATCATTCTGTGCTGCGGAGAGCACGTCTTGCAGGCTACTGTATTTCTTGTGAACGATATATAATCATTGTATTATGCAAAATTATACAAAAGTAAGTAATCTGTTAGTTGAACAACGGATACATTATACCTTACAAGGATGCACTGTAGCAGACTAGCAGGACATGAGAGGAATGTGTGCTGCTATTGAAAGATAAAGGCTCAGACTGACTGATAGTTAGACAGTGCAAATTTTAGACAGGCAGTCTGAATATACACCAGATTTATCACAGTGTCTGATGCTGAGTGTTAAATATGACATATCTCTAGACTGTCTAGCCTAAGTTTCTATTAGATAACTTAATTTGAGTTAAAATTTGGATATATTTAGTCACATTTAAGCTACACCTCCACTTCCTGTAAAGACATACATATTTCTCTAACAAGTCAAATTTAATCTTATACTAGACGTGCCAAACTGTACTGAGATGAGCCAATATATGTCACATTTTGACACATTTTACAACACAGTCTGGTCAGATCCACAGACGTACATCTGTCCCAAAGTGTTTTAGGAGATTTCATAAATATGATTTGTGCAATGTAAATGTTTGCTGCAAATATTGGTTTATTACATGACAAAGTTATTGCAATTTGGCATTGGCTAGCTGAGCGTCAGCAATTGATAGGACAAACTGATTTTTGTGTTGGGTTATTTTTTGTGATTTTATTGAATTTATTACCACTGGGGGACATACTTGTCTTTGTTATGACTGTTGACACTGTTAGGGCTGTAGTTATTCTAGGAAGACCCTGCCATTGCCTTCTGTTACCAGCAGTGGTGATCATATGATCAGTGACTAATAGAGAGAGAAGCAATGGCACTGCTTTTGTCTATGGGAGAGATTTATGAGAACTTGCATTTTCAATACCGGCGTTCATATCGCCTGTGGCAGTGATTGGTACGTTTCATTTATGAGGAGGCACACATCTCTTCATAAATCAAGTGCAACCATTCACAGGGCCATGCGCCTGCACAGAATTCTCCATTTAAGGAATTATTTATACATCAGGAAATTGATGCAAATTATTATAAATCTTACTCTGCCCATGCCCTTTATCATACCCCATTGTGAGAAGAGGTGAACATTTTTGATATAAAAGTTACAACATTTTTGTGTCTTGTATGCCATAAAACTGGCTTACAAGGCATCATAAATCTGGACCATTGAATGTGTATTTGACAACAGAAGTGGCAACAAATACTTTCTACCATCTCTCCCTGGTCCCTGACAGCCCCTAACAATGGAGGACTAAACATTTAGCTTTTCAGTCACTCAGGCAGCCAGCTATACTTAACACACATTTACTATGGATAAGTTTTATATATCTGATTGCCTGTCATATATAGTGAAATGTTCTTAAAGAGATCCTATCATTCAGATGAAATTTTTTTGTCCTTAACATGTCGGAATAGCCTTAAGAAAGGCTATTCGTCTCCTACCTTTAAATGTCTTCTCCGCGCCGCCGTTCCGTAGAAATCCCGTTTTTCGCTGGTATGCAAATAAGTTCTCTGGCAGCACTGGGGGAGTTCCCAATGCTGTGAAAGAACTCTCCAGCGCCGTCTCCATCTTCTTCAGGAACAGCTTCTTCCTGTGACTTCTTCTGGTGCAGGCAGTGAAGCTTGTAGGCCTCGGGCAGAGCCTACTGTGCATGCCCACAGGCCACAAGAAAATGGCCGCTTACTTACTTACTGTGTAAGCGGCCATTTTTCTTGTGGCCACGGGCATGTACAGTAGGCTCTGCCCGAGGCCTACAAGTTTCACCACCTGTGCTGGAAGAAGTCACAGGAGGAGGCTGTTCCTGAAGAAGATGGAGGCGTTGCTGGAGAGTTCTTTGGCAGCATTGGGGATGCCCCCAATGCTGTTTGAACGCTGGGGCCTGCCCCCCAGTGCTGCAAGAGAACTCATTTGCATATGGGCGAAAACCGGGATTTCTACGGAATGGTGGTGCGAAGAAGACATCTAAAGGTAGGAGACAAATAGCCTTTCTTAAGGCTATTCCGACGTGTTAGGGACAAAAAATTGCATCTGAATGATAGGATCCCTTTAACATATAAAAAACGTACTGTCACCTCTCCTGAAATGTTGGTTTTAATGAGTCATTTATGTGCCAATCATATTTTATTCCACTTACAAATTGAAGCTGAAATTGACAAGTGGGCATTACTGGTCAAAGGGGTATGTCTTAATACAAGTGCACACAATCAGCCCTGATTGGACAATGTTTGAATGTGCAGGGACACCTTCCAACTACTAACACCAAGTCATGAATTTAGAAACGACAGAATTGTCACCTGCTCTTTTTTTTTTTTTTGCAGATTGTGAGCCCCATATAGGGATCACAATGTACTTTTTTTTTTACTATCAGTATGTCTTTGCAGAATGGTAGGAAATCCACACAAACACCGGGAGAGCATACAAACTCCTTGCAGATGTTGTTCCTGGCAGGATTCAAACCCAGGACAACAGCACTGAAAGTCTGTATTGCTAACTACAGAGCCACCGCGTTGCCCCCGTGTCACCTGTTCTTTTAGTCCTGGTTACCTGTAAGTAGAGAAACCAATGTTACAGACCATAGATTTTCATTGAATAGTGAAATCTTTTTGGTTGCAACTAGGTATATATGTGTTTATTTCAGTTTAATGACTTCTACTGGGTACAGCTAACAATAAGAGAAAATCTTGTTGGCAAAGTGATGGATGCAAATTACATGTTATACAAGAGACTTGGGAGAATGCAGAAAACTGGCAGAACAGAAACAAGAATATATACAAAAATAGAACAATAAAGCATTGAAAGGACTATTCTATTTACAGCTTAAAATGTAACACACAGAGTAATAAAATAAACAAGCATTGTAAATAATGGAATTATAACATGAGACTATTATATATACATAAATATTACAGCATAAAATCACAGGGAATAAAATACAAACAGGTTATGTAATATTATAAATGAAATAAGGGTGCCCCGTACAGAAGGATAAATATGTTACTCGTGTCTAGAACCTGAATAAGTGACAAGGCACAATAGATTCAATTGACATGTTACATATTACTAACACAAGTTGACATGCATCGCAAGCAATAGATTTAAAGCTGTGTTTCCTGTGATAATACAGTGGTTACGAGTGCTATTGCCTGGTATTGGGTTATCAGTTTTCAATTCATTTAGGCAAACATTGGTTATTATGGTAGGTAAACTGAGCACTATATAATGAATGCGTTTATTCAGGGAGTAATGTAGCTTATCAGTTCATTCCCTATTACTAATGTACACCCCAATCATATTTTGGAGACATTTTTAGCACCTGTATAATGTATAATTCCTTTTATGGGTTATTCCCATCTTCTGCGTTATGCAACATTACAAATATTTGGAATTAACCTTATTTTACACCTTCAGTATTTTGCCCTGTTATCTTTCATGTTCTGTTCTTTATGTGCTACATTCCCTGGATAATGCCACTTCTGCAGTCCAGCAATAGTGGTTGTGCTTGGGCTAATAACCTTGTAAACCCAATAGAACTGAATAGGATGGTTCCATACCTCCCAACCTTCAAAGAAAAGAGAGAGGGACAAAATGTGTGGCGCGCTATGCATGCGCAGCAGTTTAGCTCCACCCACATTTACATTGACTTTGCCCATTCTCATCTATTTTTACATGTGCCCCCACACAGTATAATGCTCCTACAGTCACTCGTACATTATATGCCCCCTGGATGATTCTATTCAGAATGGTTAACAGCGTGATGAATTCTCATACAGAATACTGCAGATCACTGAGCAGCCATGACAGACTACTAGAGATGAGCGAACACTATTTGAAACAGCCGTTTCGAATAGCACGCTCCCACAGAAATGAATGGACATAGCCAGCACGCGGGGGGTTAAGTGGCCGGCCGCCAGCAAAGTCTGCTTTAAAAAAAAAAAAAAAAAGGTTTAAGCATCTGTTTAATCCATAAACATATTGGAAGTATAAGCCTTAGAACTTGAGTTTTATAAATACTATATATATATATATATATATATATATATATATATATATATATATATATATATATATATATATATATATATACTAAATCTGCGTTTAGTATTCCTGGTTCCATCTAAATGGCAATAATGTCTTTCTGTTCGTGAATCCTTGTCTATGGAAATGCTTCTCTATAGTTTGTTGTTTGGTGCATTACCTTGGTAACCAAGGTTTTCAGGTGCCTAGAAATTGTATTTTGTCAGTTGATGTAATAATTGCTGTAAGTAGTGTATAGATGTATTCACTGATGTTGCTATGTTACGCCGAGAATCATTGTGAGCGAAGATACTCCTGATTATTTATTCTATGTTACAACTACATGGTAATCATATACATTAGTTATATGACATTATAAATAATATTTACTTAATATAAACAGATGTGTAATGATCTAGAAACGTGGAATTAGGAATATATGTTTATTTAACAATGATAAATACATAATTAATAACATTACAAAAGAAAATTGTGATACATTATAAAGGGAGTCTATCAGCGGTATAGCCTCGACCACTCTTACCTAGCTAAGGCTCACCTGAATGAAATGCTTTTCACTTTTTCAATAAAATCTCTCAGAACCCACTAAATTCTGAGTTTTTTTCTAGCTTCTCAGTACATTTCATGGTACCAGTACAAGTACACATTGTCCTGCACAAAATGAGACCTAATGCAGCTATGTGCATGGAAAAAATAAAAAAGTTAGGGTTTGGAAAGGTGAAAAGTATAAAAAACAAAAAAGATAAATGGCTATGGGGTTAAAAGATTTAATCAATGGTAAAAAAAAAAAAAGTTGGCAATGATGTGCAGAGCATTTAGTTATAGACACACTCATACATTAAACTGTGGTGAAACCTTGGAGGCATTTGACATTGCTTAACTGTTAGACCCAATTATAATGCTGTATAAAAATTGAAATACTCTGCATATAATATATTCTATGTATACAAATTAATAACAGAAAAATAGTCTGTTGTTATTTTACTGAAGCTTTTTTTTTACCTATATTGTGGTATTATCATAGTATCTATTGTATCTATATGCTATGTCAGTTTCCTGGAAAATACTTAGAGTGTTCTTATTACATTTATTATTCAAATTGTAGATGGTTTCTAAGACAAAATGGAGACCAATTTATCCATGCTAGTGACTCTTATACTAATTATTGTTAACCTTTACCCATTAATATTTCACCTTAGCTATCGTGTCAGGCAGGGCTTTGAGAAATGTCAGTTTTGTTTTGTTTTTTTTTTTTTTTTTTTTTTAATATAGATTGTGAGCCCCACATAAAGCTCACAATGTACATTTTTCCCTATCAGTATGTCTTTGGAATATGGGATGGAAATCCATGCAAACACGGGGAGAACATACAAACTCCTTGCAGATGGTTTTTTGCCCTTGGCGGGATTTGAACACCAGGACTCCAGTGCTGCAAGGCTAACCACTGAGCCACCGTGTGGCCCCTGAGAAATGTCAGTTTGAACCCCACTTGCAATGCATGAAAATTCTCTGAGAGCTCTTCCTTGAGAGCTGTAGATCAAGCATGCATGCCTATCGATTCTACTGGTGACGTCCAATGGAGACCATTATACAGTGTGTAAACTAGCAAGCATCCACGCTACCTTCAAAAGAAGCAAATACCATTACATATACAACTCCAATTCCAAAAAAGTTAGAATCTGATGTAAAATGTAAAGAAAACAAGAATGCAATGATATGGGAATCTCATATAATCATATTTATTCAATAGTACGCTGAACACATATCAGAGACTGGAAATTGAAATTTTTCTATTTCATGTGAAAAGAATGAACTAACTTAAAGATTGATGGCAGAAACATATATCAAAAACATTGGGACTATGCCTTGCCTACCATTGTGTAGCATGCTCTCTTCTTTTTTTGCAATAGTGTATATATCTGGGAGGTGAGGAGACCAGTTGCTGAAGTTTTTGGAGAGGACTCTAGTTTGATGTAGGATTCTACCTGCTTAACAGTCCTGGATCACACTTCTGTTACATAATTCACCAAATGTGAATTGAATTTCCATTGGTGAAAGGTCTGGACTCTTCTGCTTTGAAGCCATGATGTAGTGATAAATACAGTATGTGGTGCAGCATTGTCTTGCTGAAATATGCAAGGTTTTCCCTGAAACAGAGGTTGTCTGGATGGGAGCATATGTTGTTCTAAAACCTCTATATGCTGTCAGCATTTATATTGCCTTTCAATATGTGTAAGCTGTTTACAATTGTTAGATTCCATGCTGTATAGTGAATAGGATTGCTTTTAAAATCCAATCTCCGATTAATTAAAAAATCCCATTGACTTGCATTGGATCGGAATTGGGATCGAGATCGGGTTCGAAGGAAAAATGATGGGAAATCGGATTTTAAAATATATATCGATAGTGAATGTGTGGAAATAGAAGTTAAGTTTTTGTCCCATTAGGGTACTGCCACCAACAATTTCTTGATTTTATAGTATTAAAAAATGTTACTGTCTGTCAATGATACGATTTAAAAAGGTCTAAGAGGTGGATATCAAAGGTAGGCTTAGGGTCTTTGTTAGGCCCCCACATTCCTTGATAGCCCCACTGTTGAAATTGCAGAGTGACCCCCTGCCAAACATCTTAAAAAAGGTTATCCAGGATTAGGAAACATGGATGCTTGAATTGGAATGAGCTGCTGACCATATGTGATGTCAATGCCTGAGAAGAGTAAGTGAACATTTTTCTAAAAGAAAGCAGTCATATTTCCTAATCCTGGATAACCCCTTTAAATGCTATTGACTATGGAATCTAACTGCCAAGATCAGATTAATATCCAGTGCTGTCAGTTGTAGCAGTAGTAGGGTTGTGTAACTCCGCTCCTCTCCTACATAGTACACCATAGAGCCTGAACAGAATCTTATAGCGTATATTTTCATCCTGAATTGTAAAAGAGTTAAACACAAACTTATTTACAAAGACAATCCTGGTAATTATAATGACATATAATACAATATTCTCGAGGCACATTGTTATGGCTCAGCAAAATTTGCACTTGGCTTTGCTGTATAATGTCAATATGGGGTATATTCCTTTTTTCTGCTGCGCCCTCAGGTCTAAATTAAAATGTTAAACATGCTGTGAGAAGCAACTGTAGGACATGTGCTGAAACATTGGCTAAAACACAGGCAGCCTGACTCCTAAATCATGACACTGTTTCATCATTTAGTGCAAAAAGAAGCCTACAGTAAATGGGCTTTAATTTGAAGAAAAAAGTACAAGCAAGCTAGCTCTAATGAATTGTCAAGCAGGTTCTCATGGATTATTCAAGTAAAGTATGCACTCAGCAATAACAGAGCTTAGACGAAAATAATGAACCTCTTCAGGGAAAAAGTACTAGGTTAGAAAAATAGATTTTGCTTTTGGGTATGTCATTGAAATACATTCAGGAGGGCTCTTTGTGAGTGAACTAGAGATCTGGCTTTGCGTGCATTAGAAAGTAATGGAGGCGATGCTCCTGGCTTTTTTTGCCCTTCTACTTAGTATTGCAAAAGTGTAACTTCCATAACTTTCTATTTTAGATTTTACATGGTAACTACCTAACATATATCAGGTATACAGCATGTTGTCTAAATATAAGGGTTTAGGGTAATGGTAAAAATGGGGTTCAGGTTAAAATTGTCAAAGCATATAAAATTGTGACAGAATTTTGCCATGTAGGTGTGTTTATTTTATTAAAAGACTTAATATCCTCCCAGTTCCACCTAGAGCATTCCCAATTTTGTAAAAACACCACCTATTGAGGAGATTCAGCTGATGTAAGAAATCTTATAGGTAATTATAAGCTTCCAAGATTCATCTTGTGAATATTTGTAAGATTTAGCTACAACCGGAAGTGCTATTGTTACGCTCTTGGGTTTCTTCAGACGACAGAGCATAATATTCAGAGGCCGCAGGGAGGCATGTCGACATCACGACGCCTGCTTCATACCATTATGTAGTTGATGCGTACAGCATGATTGCTAAGGCCCTGACATTGCTCAAAAGGCCAGAAGATGTCAGAAAAGAAAATGGACAACTCAATTAGGTTTTGGAAAGGCGAGGAAAGGTAAGTATGAGCTGTTTATTACTTTTCTGCACCTTCTCAGGGAAGAGATCCCTGGGTATAATAATGATTTGTGAGTGGTAAACTTTTGAAACATTTTTGGAAAATTAGAAACAGAGGATGCACCTAATATTTGATAAGGTGCACATCTCCTATTAAATCAGGTACATCCTCTGGTGGGCTGTGTGCCTACCCTGAAATCTATGCTAGCTCACAGCTGTTGTAGATTTTAGGCATCGTTTACCAGAGGAAAGTGGCATGGCTTTGTAAAAATTTACAAATTTTTGCAAACAAGATTTATTGCATATCAGATCTCATGAATTGGAATTGTATTATGTAAAAAACTGGGGATCATATTGTGTAAAATAGTATGTAAAGGAAATTCATATTACTCTACCCTTTGGCATCTCATTTTGGTTTTACTATTTGATGACTTTGGTAAATGTCCACCTGTTATTACATGTGGTTTTGGGTCCATCATTCTTTTACTGATTTGATTAGTGTACGGTGTTCCACTGTAAAGTTCTCCCAGCCTTGCTATTGAGGGGTGCACAGTGATGATAAGGCTTTAGTGCTGTACTCTACTCCAACAAGTCCATCTCTACACCTCAGCGACCTCCAGCAGAAGATACTGGAGGCTGTATCTTCAAGGGGTCTGGTTCTTTTTTAATAACAGGC
This sequence comes from Leptodactylus fuscus, assembly GCF_031893055.1. NCBI lineage: Eukaryota > Metazoa > Chordata > Amphibia > Anura > Leptodactylidae > Leptodactylus > Leptodactylus fuscus. The sequence continues at coordinate 166,779,163 of NC_134265.1, forward strand.
ACAGGATAACACCTCCTGGCATAAGACTCCTTCTATCCTTCTGGCACAGTGTCCAAGTGTTAGACAGCAGGAATACCCTGAGTCAGGGCTTTAGAAGAGCCTTGAGCTGAATTGTCTTCCCTCAGGGGCTGAAAGGAAACTGTTGAGGCTCAGGATACAGAACTGGCTTGTTACTTGTTCTGTCTCTGTCTGAATTACACACTACACAACAGTCCTCCAGAACTGATGCTGCAACGGTTCCCCTGGAGACAAAAGTCTTCTCAGATCCTTGTGGTTTTGTGATAGGCCAGAGCTGTAACAAGTGTGGGGGAAACCAGACAGTATTGAGAAATAAACTAGGAAATTACAAAGGGGGAGAGCTACAAACAATACAATACACTGAATATAGAACATATAGACAGGATGTACAATTGTACCCAAAGGCACAAAGATAAACACAATTAAAGCAGGAGCACTCTGGGATGCTGCATTAACAGCTGCAACCAGAATTGGCACTGATCACACCTGTATTATACAGCCGGCATCCGCTATGTATGGAGAGGGCTTTGAGCCCTCTCCATACAGCCCCTGAGGACCAATGAGGTACAGGCACGTCATTGCTCATTAACGGGTTAAAAATCACAAAAACTATATGTATTTGGTATTGTGGTGATTGTACCGACCTGAATAATATAGGTAACCTGTCATTCTAGCTGCACAATGAACACTAGAAAAACAAAACCCAAAAGAAAATTGCATCGTTTTTTCTAATTCAATTCTCCATTGTGAATTATTTCCAGCTTTCCATTATATTGTACAGAATATTAAATGGTGCAAATATAAAGTACAATCTGTACTGCAAAAAAATAGCCTTGATACATCTCCATGAACAAAGAATAAAACAATCATGATTTTTGGAGGATGGAGAGTAAAAATGTGTAAAACAAAAAATGGCTTCAGTGGCAAAGGATTAAATGACGATATTCAATTGTTTACACACAGAGTTCTAAAACCATATTTGGATTGTTCGTGCTGGATTACAGGAAACTGTCATATTGAACATCTTGTTATATCACAGAAGTTGATACAGCATCTCTGCTTATTCTGAGCTTAGTAGTTGTTATGTCAGTCCAGGTAGCTGCAACGGGGCTAAGGAATAGCAGTAGGGAATCTCGCCCTGCACTACTCCCACTAGCTATCCCGGTCCCTGCCTCACGGGTGTGGGTCGGCTGTACTCAGGCTAAGCCTGACCCCGACAGCTCCTCTCTCACTGATACCGTAGGCCTAGAGGGAAGTGGGAGAAGGAATGCCCTATAAGATCTCTAGGGACTGGAGACTAAAGGGGGTCACCCCTAATGAACAAGTGAAGCTGCTACTGACAGGGACTGACAAGGGTGTGCGCTGACTAACAACACAAGCAGCACACAGGAAAAATGTGGGAAAGGATTCCCCCAAACCAATATGGGAAGGAACCTTACACTAGGAAACAAACACAGGGAAACTGAGTAGAAATCAAAGGATAAGGCAATTCACTCACACAGTCAATTATACACAGAGGGAGGATTGGTGAACACAGAAGGGAAAACACACAAACCAACTCGTTCACCCAAACCTCCCAAAAACCAACCACGGAACTTCCTCTATCCAAGATAACCACCTACTCCTCCTGCTAAGGCCTAGCTCTGTAAAAGCGACACTCAGCACAGAACCATGGGAGGCATGGGTTTAAATACAGAGTAGAGACCACTCCTCCCAGGTGCAAATGGGAGGACAGACTAATCAACCAGGAAATAAAGCTGCCTACCAACAGTGCGCACGTGCAAGTCAGAAGGTGTGCATCAATACCCACGACAGGACAACCCCGCAGCGCCAGGATGCCACCCCAGACACTGCGCAGCCAAAAACTCCCCAGGTAAGAAAAATAGAAAGTAATGAACCTAAATACTCCTAACAGGATCCTCCCCTCAAGGAGAAGACTCCGGATTCTCTAGGAGCATCCTTCTTCGGGAACTCCTTGTGGAATTTCTCCACGAGTCTGGGGGCTGACATATCCGACTCCAGGACCCAAGAATTATCCTCAGGACCGTATCCCTTCCATGCCACCAGATACCGTAGCTTCCCCCAAACATATTTGCTATCCAGAACTCGGGATATCTCATACTCCCCGGACTCAGAAACTGGTGGAACCTTAACTGGAGACGTTCCCTTCTTGGCCTTCTTTAACAAGGAGACATGGAACACCCGGTTTATCTTCCACCTTTTAGGTAGTTGCAGCTGCGCCGCCACTTCATTTACCATCTTGATGATCTTACAAGGACCCACAAACCTGGGACCCAGCTTCTTGCTAGGAACCTTCAACCTGATATTCTTGGTGGACAACCAAACCATCTCACCAGGGAAGAACTGCAACTCTCCTCTCTTCCGATCCGCCTGGACCTTAGCCTGGTGCAACGCCCGCACCAGATTCTCTCGGATACGGGACCATACCCCTTGCAGCTTTTTAGAAAATAGCTCCTCCTCCGGAACTGGGGAAGAAATGGAAGAAAATACTCCGAAAACAGGATGTCTACCACCGGAGCAAAAAAAAGGTGTGGCATTGGAATCATGGTTGTTTAGGGAAAATTCTGCCAGGGGGAGAAAGGCAGCCCAATTATTCTGGTTCTCTCGAACAAAACACCTCAAAAACTGTTCCACATCCTGATTCTTCCTCTCTGTTTGTCCGTTAGACTCTGGGTGAAACCCGGAGGAAAACGACAGTGTAACTCCCAACCTGCTGCAAAAAGCCCGCCAGAATTTAGCCACAAATTGCGGTCCCCTGTCCGAAACGATCTCCTCAGGAAGACCATGCAACCTTACAATTTCTTTAATAAACGCCTCTGATAGTGTCTTGGCACATGGCAGCCTGGAAAACGGGATCAAATGGCACATTTTCGTGAAGCGGTCAACCACTACCCAAATGACTGTGAAACCCTTAGACACCGGAAGGCCCGTGATGAAATCCATAGACAGATGAGTCCAAGGTGCCTTAGGAGGTTCCAATGGATGTAGAAGACCGTGGGGACGGGTATGCGACGCCTTGGCTCTTGCACAGACTGAACAATTTTGAACAAACTGCAAGACATCCTTACTCCACCCTGGCCACCAAAAATTCCTAGACACCAATCTCATGGTCTCTGAAACCCCCGGGTGACCAGCAAGAACCGACTCGTGACACTCCCTCAGGAGACTTTGTCGGAGAGTAGTTGGGACAAAAAGCTTGTTTCTAGGTATCTTGGAAGGTGCAGCGTGTTGCGCTTCGATCAAGGCCTTCTCCAATTTCGCGCCCAATACTGCTACCACCACTCCATCCCCAAGAATAGTGGCAGGCGCCTCTCGTTCCTCCTCAGTCGACATATACCGGGATAAAGCATCAGCCTTAACATTCTTTGAACCCGGCACATAAGTCACGGTAAAATGGAACCGCGCAAAAAATAGAGCCCATCTGGCCTGCCGTGCATTTAATCTCTTCGCCGACCCAAGATAAACCAAATTCTTGTGGTCAGTAAATACCTGGACTGGCCTTCTGGCCCCCTCCAGGAAATGACGCCAATGTTCGAACGCTAGTTTTATTGCCAGTAGTTCCCTATCTCCGATGTCATAATTCCGTTCAGAGGCAGAGAATTTCTTAGAAAAGAAGGCACAGGGATGCGTACCCTCCTCGAACTCCTGAGAAAGTACTGCTCCCACCCCCACCGAGGAGGCATCCACCTCCACTCGGAAGGCCAACCTCTCATCCGGCTGTCTCAAAATGGGAGAGGACGAGAATCGCTTCTTCAGTTCTTCAAACGCAGCTAGCGCCTCTGGCGACCACTTAGCACAGTCAGCCCCCTTCTTAGTCAAGTCCGAGATAGGTTTCACAACCTAAGAAAATCCCTTGATAAACTGGCGATAATAGTTGGAGAACCCCAAGAACCGTTGGACCGCCTTTAGGTTCTCGAGTCGCGGCCACTCCAAGACTGCCCTGACCTTCTCAGGGTCCATCTCGAATCCCTTTTCCGATAGGATATAGCCAAGGAAACATAATTTATTGACCGCGAACACACATTTCTCCAGCTTAGCACTTAATTGGTTAACCCTCAGGAGATCTAAAACCTCTCTCACTCTCTCCCAATGAGTCTCCAAATCCGGGGTGTAAATGAGTATATCGTCCAGATAGACCAGAACCCCCCTCCCTATGACGGCACTTAGTACATCATTAATAAAATTCTGAAAAAACGCAGGCACATTGGTTAGACCAAAAGGCATCACAAGATTCTCAAAGTGTCCTAGGGGTGTGTTAAATGCTGTTTTCCACTCATCCCCCTTCTTGATTCTCAGCAAGTTATACGCCCCACGTAAATCTATTTTACTAAACCAGCGGGCTCCCGTAATCTGGCTGAATAGATCCGAGATCAACGGGATGGGATAGGGATTCCGCACCGTGATTTTGTTAATCTCCCTAAAATCCAAACAAGGGCGCAACCCTCCATCTTTCTTCTTTACAAAGAAAAACCCCACTGCTACTGGGGACTTAGATGGGCGAATATGCCCCACCTCTAGACTCCCCTCAATATACTCTTTGAGCGCCTCCCTCTCCGGAATAGTGAGATTGTACAACCGTGTCTTGGGTAGCACTGCATTTGGTATAAATTTAATCGAGCAATCATAGGTGCGATGTGGTGGTAATGTCTTGGCTGCCCTTTCCTCAAAGACCTCCCTGAACTCACATATTTCTTGAGGCAAATTGTCTATAGACAAAGACATAACGGATATGGGCAGACATCGACCATTACACCCCTGCCCCCAAGAAACTACTGACTCGGTCTCCCAGTTGATAATAGGGTTATGCTGCTTCAGCCAGGGCCACCCCAACACTACTTGTGCTGGTAACTTAGACAACAAGAACAAGTCAATCTCTTCCCTGTGGCCACCCACAATAAACTCCAGACCCTCCACCTGTTTGGAGATGACAGCTTGCTGTAGAGGGGTCTTATCAATAGCCCACACCGGTATCTGAGACTTCAAGACCAAAGGTCTCACCCTTAATTGCTCACAAAACTCTGAGTCAATAAGGTTGACTGCCAAACCACAATCAACCAAAATCCGGCACTTCTGCCCATTTACCCATCCTTCAAGGGTCAACCCGGCAGTCTGAGTACAGGAAATATGCACACCTCCCTCCTTAGTAGGTTTTCTCCCTTTACCCTCAATAGACCTGGGGTTATTACTCTCCTTGGCGAACCATTCTCTGGAGGGGCATACCCTTGCTACATGTCCCATCCCTCCACACACAAAACAGCGTACTGTGCGGGACCCTTCACTCTTGGGTCTAGCACTTCGCCAGTGGCCCCAATCTGCATGGGTTGGTCCCCCGGGTCCTCTCTAAAAACAGAGAATTGAGGAGGGCTAAGCCCCCCAGGACTCTTGTCTCCACGCTCCCGGAGGCGCCGTCCAACTCTAATTGCCAGCTGCATGGCCTCATCTAGATCTCCCGGAACAGGGTGAGAAACTAGATGGTTTTTAACCTGGTCCGAGAGCCCTGTCTCAAACTGACTAAGTAGAGCGGGGTCATTCCAGTGTACTTCTGCTGCCCACCTACGAAACTCTGTGCAATATTTCTCTATAACGTGATCCCCTTGCACCACACGTCGTAGGTTATACTCAGCCGTGCGTACCCTGTCTGGGTCGTCATACAGTAACCCCATTGTGGAGAAAAACGCCTCTACAGTTAGTAAGCAAGCTGAGTCGGCTGGTAACGAATGTGCCCAGATGAGGGGATCATCTCTTAATAAAGTAATAATAATCCCAACTCTCTGTACCTCAGAACCGGAGGAAAACGGCCGTAGCCGGAAATACAAAAGACAGTCCTTTTGAAATCGGAAAAAATCTGACCTCTTACCTCGGAAGGGTTCAGGTAAGCTGACTTTTGGCTCCAGAGGCCGACCCACAGGGGCGCTACTCACCTGCCTCTGTATGCCCTCCACCTGAGAGGCTGTGTGTTGAGCCAACTGCTGTAACTGAGATACGCCAGAAGCTTGGATGGCATCCATTCGTAGCTTGATCCCCTCCATCTCAGTGGAAATCTGCTGCACCGCCTGGTACAACTGTTTCAGGTCCGTCATAATGCAAACAAACCTTTTTTTTTTTTTTTTTTTTGAGTGTACTGTTATGTCAGTCCAGGTAGCTGCAACGGGGCTAAGGAATAGCAGTAGGGAATCTCGCCCTGCACTACTCCCACTAGCTATCCCGGTCCCTGCCTCACGGGTGTGGGTCGGCTGTACTCAGGCTAAGCCTGACCCCGACAGCTCCTCTCTCACTGATTCCGTAGGCCTAGAGGGAAGTGGGAGAAGGAATGCCCTATAAGATCTCTAGGGACTGGAGACTAAAGGGGGTCACCCCTAATGAACAAGTGAAGCTGCTACTGACAGGGACTGACAAGGGTGTGCGCTGACTAACAACACAAGCAGCACACAGGAAAAATGTGGGAAAGGATTCCCCCAAACCAATATGGGAAGGAACCTTACACTAGGAAACAAACACAGGGAAACTGAGTAGAAATCAAAGGATAAGGCAATTCACTCACACAGTCAATTATACACAGAGGGAGGATTGGTGAACACAGAAGGGAAAACACACAAACCAACTCGTTCACCCAAACCTCCCAAAAACCAACCACGGAACTTCCTCTATCCAAGATAACCACCTACTCCTCCTGCTAAGGCCTAGCTCTGTAAAAGCGACACTCAGCACAGAACCATGGGAGGCATGGGTTTAAATACAGAGTAGAGACCACTCCTCCCAGGTGCAAATGGGAGGACAGACTAATCAACCAGGAAATAAAGCTGCCTACCAGCAGTGCACGCGTGCAAGTCAGAAGGTGTGCACCAATACTCACGACAGGACAACCCCGCAGCGCCAGGATGCCACCCCAGACACTGCGCAGCCAAAAACTCCCCAGGTAAGAAAAATAGAAAGTAATGAACCTAAATACTCCTAACAGTAGTCATGTAGGTGGTCCTTTATATAAATGTAGTGAGTAGAACCACCCACTGGACCCCTAAATGATCATTTACAAGTTATACTGAATTACAATCCACTATTGGATTGTAACTGTTGTTGAAGAACCTCAAGAACCTCTGTGCCGCCATATAATGCTATTACTAAACTATCATGCACATAGTAAGACAGAGTAGATGTTAGTGGATCTATAATCATGGCTGACATGAAAAAACACTTATTCTTTCAGCCACTGTTTAGACAAACAGCCTTTTATAGTGGGAGAAAATATACCATTAATTACCTCCTTCATTAGGTCATTATGCTTACAGAGCTGTTATTGCAGGCTAACCATCCTTCTTAGCAATAGTGCATTAGGCTTTATTAATCGAACATCTTGAAGACATACATCTTAACAATGGAGGCGCTGTCTCTAATCAAACGTGCTAAGAGCATGTGAATTAATGCCTCATTTCTAAAGACCACATTAAGAACAGCCAGACGTTTGATAGAACTTAATACATGGAAAGTGGAAATTAAATATGAGGAAAAAAAACACGTCTGTGAGTCTACATTTGCATTCACTAGGATTACAGGCACTGCTTTCAGACACTGTACATGTGACAAGCATACTAAACCCATTTCACACAACACCATATCCATATGCAGTGCTTTGATCATCCTGTATAGCTTAGTTACAAAGGCTTTCTAGCTGCAGGCCATAGTCCCAGGAATCGTTCTCTTGTAAGATATATTATAAATACCAGATTCTAAAATTCTTTACATTCATCCAGAGCTTACTTCTAAATGAACAGAATAAGTAAATAGATATGCGTATTTGTCAAGTTCAATGACAGGTAGGTCAGTAGTGCAGAGTTCTGCAACCTTTTACTAAATGATGTTAAAATATTTTGGATTGATGATCAATACATTACAATACTGCCTATTACAGGCACAGACAAGCACACACTAGGTGGGATGTACTCTATGCCATTTTCAACTTCAGCCTCCAGAATAGGTTTCATTGATCCGTAGTATAAACATATCATTCGTGCTTATTTTTAGCAAACCCTTGATGGACCTAACAGATCATTCAACATCAGTCAACAAAAATTGTATTTTATTATACGGATCGGTGATACCTGTCACCACGGGTGGGGTGAGCTGACCCCTGAGTATATATAATTATACAGTAGAAATTAGCAAGTGACTGACAGTGACATTATTTCTCGACACAGTAGGTGAACAATAATCTTTTAGAAACTATAGTAAATTTTTAGGTCAATTCATTTCCATTCTATGAACAAATTTGAGTATTTGCAGGGATGTATATTTATAGGGAATCTATCTCCTGGATAATTTTGCCTAATCTACAGGCATGCCATTATAACAGCAATATCAAAGCAATAAAATTTAGTATATCTTAAAATGTACTTATTCTGCTCTGTGCAGCGCTTCCTACATATCATACTGTATGTTCAAGTTAACACGTCCCCTTGAATCCCTTCAAACATACATTTTTTGTTTAATTTCTCAGTGTAACATATTAAAAAAGATGTATTTATTTGCAAACATTGCAGCCATTTGAAGGCCTTTTTTTCTGCAAGATGAGTTGCGCTTTTCAATAGCACTGTTTTAGGTTAAGATCCCATGGGACGTCCCGCAGCAAAAAAGCGCTGTGAGAAACGCGCTAGGGAAAAACTGTGGCGGCAACGCAGTTCTTCCCGCAGCGCTTTAAGACAGAAACTTTGCAGAGTTTTCCTCTGCGGACTTTCAGTTACCAATTATACCTATGGGGAAAAGGCAGGCATTTACGTATGTATAATTGATGTTGCGATTTCCAAAACTGCACTGGTTTTGGAAATTGCATCATGTCCGAACCGCGATCATTACCGTAAAGTGGGCATGGGATTCCCTAGAATCCCATCCACTTTGCCCTTACTGTAAAATGCTGCGTTTCTGTCCCGTGGGGTCCCAGCTTTAGCAAGTCAGTTCAATTATGACAGTACCACTTTCTGTACTTCCTTTTTATGTATTGAAACGTTTGAAGATTAAAACATTTAAGAAATTATTAGTTTTGAATATTCACATTAAGAAAGTCATAACTTATTATTATTATTATTATTATTATTATTATTATTATTATTATTATTATTATTATTATTATTATTATTATTATTATTATTATTATTATTATTATTTTACAATGGAAGAAGCTCTACCAAGGCTTGTTTGGGCATGGTGAGCTATAGTTTTTATTGGTAATATTTTGGGTTATATACTGTAAGTCTTTTGTTATCACTTTTTATTCTATTGTTTTTTAGGTGATGTTACTAAAAGCCAGCAATCATGACATTATTACAAGTGACTTTTACAAGTCACCTTTCCAGATAAATAATGCATTTATTTTATAGAAGAGGCATTATAAAAGCATCAACATCCAGGGATTTTTTAATATTTTTTTAGTATAATAAATAATTTTTTATTGGGTAAATACAATTTTAGGGGGCATTTTTTTTCTTTTTTTTTTTTTAACATTTTGAAATCTATTAATTTACATTTTACAGGATTTAACCACCAAGGGGTTTGATCACTAATATAATATACCGTAATAGCACAGCTTTCACATTAACATCCATCCACCCATTAAATAACAGTACAATGGAGTAAATGAACCATTGGTTACACATGCCTACCACTGCTTTATTTACAAGGAGCACTTAGGAGATCTCATGATCGGTAGATAGATAGGGATGAAATACAGTCTACAATGGGACAACCCCATTAAAGCAATTATAAGGAAGGTTTACATACTAAGTAGATGAAATAACTCATGTTTGCTTCATGTGATTTCAGATTGGACCAATGCAATAGGTGTTGTGTATTGCGGTATGCTTATATATTCTCTATTATTTTATTTTTTTTCAGGCTGTTTATGTGCACTGAACTGGGCGATTTACAGAAAGATCATCACTTTCCCATAGACTAGGTGAGTGGTTTTCAATCATGTTTGTCATGAAAATTGTACTAGAGTATAGTATTTGTTTTATCCTACTCTGTATGAGGCACAGGTGAACAAGGATATTTTACAATTCTATGAATATTTACTGTATTAATATGCTTAAACTTATGTATAACAAAAACTGCAGCCAGAAAGTGGAGCGGCTGTCAACAGCAGTCAATCAGATTTCTAAATTTTTATATTTCTTTCGCCATGGTTTCTAAAATTGAAGTATCGATCTGGTTGTTTGATGCTGTCCCTGTTCATAAGCAGCTCATACACTAGTGTATTATGGATCTGTTTAGTAAGTAGTTGTGATAGGGCTCCAATGAATTAGCATGGCTCCTTTCCAGTGCTTTCATATGACTCTAATTTCATACAAAGTCTGGCAGTGAAGAAAATTGTGGCTTGCTTCATTGCATGCCATATGTATGGAGGTATACTTTGCTAAACACACTGAGGGAGTTTTTTGGTGTAGATGTGGTGCATCTTTGGTTCAAGGCCCTTTGTTATACATTGAGTGATGTAACACATTCCTTGTTCTGTACTCTTCTCTCACCTTCTACAAATGGGAGTAGAGGGGCAGAGAGCAGGGTGGGCAGACAGGGATGCCTAGGCCAGACATATTTGTTATGACACATGCCGACTTTCTGGTGTGAGTTATGCAGGAAATCTAAGCCAGTTCCTCAGTGGCATATACTGATAAATTAGGAAACATCTTGATAAATCTTGCATCTCTCACAACTTTTATTAAAAGTGGCATATGTAAAACCAATCTTAATAAATCCGCCCCATTGCTTTAAGGTAGGAATTCAGTAGCTCCACACATACAGCACCCCACAGAGCCTATAATGAAATAAATGGAGATTGTGTTGCTCTTTCTACTGTACCTCCTACACTTTACTGACATTATAAAAATTGTGACAATTCTCATTTTCAAGAGGGACTTTCATGTCCTCTGACATTGGCAGCATTATACATTGCTAGAAAGCTGAAAGTGCACTGAATTCAGTGCACTTTCAGGATCGACAGTAAGCACAGAGGTGCCAGAGATATTGGTGCCGTTAGTTTCAGCACCAATGTCCCTCCACTGTCAGAAGGGTGGGACATACAGGCTAGGATCATTGCTGAGCTGTGAGGAATGCACCCTCTCCCCTTCTCGACAGTATTCTGCAATAGCCAAGAGTACTTTTGGGGGCGTTTCTTACTGCCCAGTGATAACACTGAGCATTAAGCCTGCCCTTCAGAAAGTGAAGGGAATATCATTGCCAAACTAACGGCACCAGTATTTCCAGCAATTGGGTGCGTACCGTTAAAGCTGATAGTGTGCTGAACCAAAAAGTGTAAGTGCCCAACAAAAAATGATAAACAGTTAAAAAATGGATTAATTTCACCCAAAAATAGGTAGCCCATCCTATGTAGTATCCTAGAGGATCAAGGAGTCAACCAGTAGTTTCACAGGTTAGGTCCAACTAGAGCCAGAGGGAAAGGTAACTGTCTCTAAGATAGCCTTATAGTGGCCCTAATACCCCCAGGAGTCCCGCCCTGAAAAGAGCAGTCCCAAAAACTCACCCTTTCCACTCACTATTATGGTGATACATAGTATGGTGGTCTACCTACTCTTGGGTAGAGCAATCAATTTTTTAAACTATTTCACAATTTTTGTTGGGCACTTACACTTATTTTGGATTAGCTCCTTTACCAAGGATCAATTTTTAAAAAGTATGATTAGAAGTTATGTTTTATTTGGTTTACTTTCCTAAGATAGTTTATATGTCCTAAGTAAACCCTGATGGTTGTGAGATCTATTGGTACAATATGACTTATCTGTTACATTTGTGTAATGTCACACTCAAAGTAAAGATAGTGTCCAAGATCAAAAAGAGCTGTTCTAAAACTGGGTGAAAGCAATTTTTCTGTTCTCAATGTTGGCCAAGATCAAAAAGAGCATCTAGCTGGCAAAAAAATTGTTTAGGGTACCCCTTTATAGGGGTACGGACTTTCTCAAAGGGAATCCCCAGGTCACTACTCCAAGAGCAGTTTTCATTGACAATGACTAGCATATAGAAGGAAAGTTGGATGCAGTATTAAGGTAGCAATCAAGAATTGTAGTCAGGCAATGTATGGGTCAAGGAATGCAGAGTCTGGTCATAAACAGTAGGATGGCAGAGGTCAGGTTGGACAGTAAATAAGTAATTGTGTTTAGATATACAAACAAGTCAGTAACATTGGAAGCAGGAACAAACACCTCTACAGACCGCATCAACTAAATGTGCCTATATTGATGAAAGGGGCACTTACTACGACTGGGACACTTTGGCATCTAGAGTGCATCTGAGTCTCTCAAAGGGATTAGGTGTGCCTGCACACAACCCACAAGCATTGATGCAGGTGTAAAGCATCAGTCAGGAGAATGCCAAAACCACTATCGCACAGCATTGCTTACGGTAATGTGAAAAAGCTCTGGACTATAAAACAAGCTGTAACGCAGGTGAAGTGCAACATATTTAATGTCATATATTTCAAAATATTGTTTGCTCATTTTATGTAGATTGAATATCATTATGAAAGAATAAAAGGAAGTTTAAAGTTAGCATACCCTTTAAAAGCAACTATTATGTTTTGCCTCATGTTGCAGAGTTATACTCTAATTTACCTTTTTCCCCCATTTTTCATGTGTTTTTTCCTAACCATAACCTCATATAGGATATTGATGGCATTTACATAATTTGGAGACAGTAGACAATGTTTTACTGTCTGTTAATTCATTATTATACTTTATTTGTTTATCAACGTTGTGATTAATCTGAGTTTTTGGAGCATGGAGTTCATTATTTATCTCTAAATGTGTCTGAACAGCTTACTAATGAATTTCTATGTTCTTGCTGCTTTGTGAAGATCACAAAAGATCTTTATGGGAAGCACAATGTGAAGCAAAGTTAACTTTTATCAGTATATACTCTCTTTAAAGTGCATTCCAAATGGCGGCATGGTGCAGTCGTACGGTTCTGAGTGAATTTAATCACATTGGAGTTGCTGGCATGTAAATGCACATACTGCAATTAGTGTCACTTTGTGTCTCTGAAATTTGGATCTGGCCGTGGTGCATTTGGAACAAAAACAGGTTTCGGATATTATCCAATGCTGGTGTACAAGCGCACATAAGTGTTTCATCTGTTTAACAATCATCATCCTGGTTCAATCCTCCTGGCTATGCTATTGGCAAGCCTCTTTAAGTGTACTGTCCAAGCCATTGTATGCACACTGGGATAGGACATCAATTGACTCAATTTGATAAGCAAAGTAATGAAGAAACTAATAGACAGCATTTACCGTTCTAGTATACTCTATAAAGCTGATTTCTAAATGAAGAGTAAACTCGATTAACATGTTCATGCTTTCAGACTTAAGTGTTCATATGTTTAGGAATTTCCCACCATTACATTAGTTGAAGCTAATTTTGATTGCAGATGAAAAATGAATTATTCCAAATGAGATATTCTGTAGGTTTTTATGAACTCTAGATTGTTTTTCGTTTTCAGTTCATTTCAGACATTTCAGTACATAAAAGTCTATCTAGAGACTTCTCAGTGTGACGCCGTTTTAGGCAACTGCGTTTTTGTTGTCAAAGCAATTATCTTTTTAGCGGATTATATGGTGCATTGATGATCTTGGCCAATTCTTTCCCCAAATACTTATTGAGCTTTGTTTGATGAAATTATTTTTCCTATGCTTTCAAAGCTGTCTTTTGAGAGACCTAGAAATCAGCCAACACTGCTAATGTAGGGAGAATGGAGCAGATTTACTATGGTTACAACTCGACATTTTTATCCAATCTGTTATGTAAATGATTGTGGCTATTGAACGACAACTATGCTCTTAAGGCTGTGAGATCATGCAGTTATCCACACTCTTCATGCCGTATATTTTTCAGTCATAAAGGAATAATAATAATAATAATAATAATAATAATAATAATCACAATTAGATATATATTTTTCAAAAATTCAATTCACCTGCTTCACCAAATTTTTCTAAAGAATTCGATCTGAATTAATTTGCAAACAAATTGTGTTAAAAAAAACAGCTATTTGCTGGCTGCAGAGAGCCTGTATAATGGTGTAGAACACTGTGCCTTGCAGGAACACACATAGCGAGTCTGATGTGATAGTGAAACTATACTGTGAGTCATTATGACACGCACATGACAAGTGTCACTCCTAGAACCACTGCACACTTCACTACACAGGTATGATCTATTGCAAACCTGCAATGAGCAACAGTATAATGGCAGTCAGTGCAGCAAGGTGTAGTAAGATTGTTCCTATTACCCAGGCTGCAAATACTCCAAATCAACCCTGTTCTGCTTCAATGCTCTGTATAAATTTCTCCCTATTCTTTCCATACATTTCTAATGTTCCATTTCCCTGAACTTTGATTGAGCAAAATATCAGTTTTCAAGTGTTTTCTCCCACTTTCCCTAGTGCTTGTTGACGTCTCTCCCTGCACTAAGTGCAATGGAAAATGTCTGAATCCCAGATGGTGGAGAATATTTATAGGGCTGTGACATCACAGGGCTGGCTATTGATTGGTTGAATGCATGGCATTGTGGGTGATGCCACGTTCCAAGAGTTTCTTGCCCTATGTCCTAACATGTGCAACAGCCATTTTAGGAAATAATGCGATTCGTTACCATGAAGTGTGAAGAAATCCAGATTCAACGCAAATTGAATATTTCCTGAAATTCGGATCGAATTCCACTTTGTCAGCTTCAATTTGCTCATCTCTAATCATAATAATACACAGTCTGATCCTGACAGCGCTGATTAGACAGTGAAAGATTATGTGCTGTAGTAACATCCAGTTGTCATTGTATTCATATATTAGTAAGAAAAGCAGAGGAACCAGGATGCTCCAGAATGTTTATATTCTGAAAATCACAGTTTTTTACTAAAACAAAAAGCCAGGAGAGCTGATAAATCCTCTTGAAAAGGAGACTATCACAGTGTTTAGCTAAGGCCTGGTTCACATCTGTATTCAGTATTCCATCAATAGATTCAGGGGTCAAGGTGCCACACTAGCGATTTTGTAAACTAGTTTGCTAGAGATATGCTGTAAACAGCATTTTTGACAAACAAAAGTAAAGCTGTAAACACACAGCAAAAAAATAAAATACATGAAACCATTCAATGAAAGAGCCCAGTGGTTTTTTTTTAAGTCACTTGGATTGGAGGACTATTAAACAGAGAGGACATAAAAAGGAGCTATTGAAATCTATTTCTAGTTCAGATTTATCTTATTCCTAAAATAACAAATTGCAAATGTATAATTACTATGATAACAGTCATGTTATACATATTGAATATACAGTACATTGCTGTTAATATCTCAAACATATGAATATCCAGAAAAATATATAATGTAATATAGCGATAAAACATACAGTAAGAGAAGAGACCGTGAGGGAGGAAGACAACATAAACCAGAAAAAAATTTAAGACAAAAGAGGACCTTTAGGTCGGGGCCCCACTGGCCGGAAATGTCTCAATTTGGCCACAGTGGAAACGCCGTGGTAAAAATTGCGGCGTTTTACAGTACTTGCAAAGTGGATGTGATTCATGCGAATCCCATGCCCACTTTGTGGAAAAAATCGCAGCGGTTTTGAAAATCGCAGCTTGTCAATTATATCTACAGAAACGCCGTTGGTTTTCCTATAGATATAATTGTAACAGAAGGTCCGCTAGAAAACCGACAGTTCTTTCTACCTGTTCACCTACAATCTTTGGTTGATATGCTGCCATCAGTACTTACTAGATCTGATGTGAACATGATTCGCTCAGGAATTAATGTTATCTGCAAAACTAGTTCTGTCTTAATGGGTTTTCCAAGATTTACATGCATCACCTATCCACAGAACAGATTATACAGATTTCTCCAAACTTGAAGGGGTTACCAGCTTCCAAAAATGAACTGAATATACATCCACCTCAGTGCCAAACACTCATTATTACCTTGTGCACCCTTTGCTTGCAGTGAATTGCAAATAAACTACGTTTTCTATGATTCTTCTGTACCCCTTCCTTCTCCACTCTACCCTGTGTGCAAAATCCCTCCCTGCTACAGGGTTTGTTTTATGTCACAAAGTCTGTCTTCTGTCTTACATCTTCAGTCCCAGAAGTCGCACTCCTCCGCATGTCTGCCCAGGTAATAAATCACTCCCACAGAGGTCACTATAAGTGACTGCAAGTGGCAAGTAGGTCACATGCTGTTGTGATGTTTCATTTGCTGGCTGAATTGCTCACAGGGAGGGTTAGTGAGCTTGCAAACGAAATGTCACACCTGTGGTCAATGACGTGAAAACAAATCAGATAATTGGTATCAAATTTAATCAGGATATATATTAGGAAGGGTTTTGTATTGACGCATTCTGTTATTTGGCCCTTATATGTTTTTTAACTAGATATCCCCTGTAACTGATCTCCAGTTTAGTTAACAATGCAATTTTTCAGTAAACTAATTTAACACAATATCACGATATGCTAGCAAAAGCCTTGAAAGGCTTTAATTCACCCTTTGTGCTCACATGGTGACTCTACAAAATAAATAGCGATACAATGTGATATACATATGTAGACTTGTCCAGCCAAGAGCACTGGAGGGGTGGACATAACATTGGTGCAAACTGTGCAGCTGCAGAGGGGCCCAGTATGTCAGGGGACTTTATTATGTGAACAGCAGCGTTCTAATGTCTATTAGACTGCAGGGAATGCTTAAACTAATAGACGTTATGGCTAAATATTACTAGTGGTTTGTTACAGAAACATAAGAGGGTGCTCTATGTTGAGATGTAAAAAAAAACAAGGCCCATAACTAGAGATGAGCGAACAGTGTTCTATCGAACACATGTTCAATCGGATATCAGGGTGTTCGCCATGTTCGAATCGAATCGAACACCGCGTGGTAAAGTGCGCCAAAATTCGATTCCCCTCCCACCTTCCCTGGCGCCTTTTTTGCACCAATAACAGCGCAGGGGAGGTGGGACAGGAACTACGACACTGGGGGCATTGAAAAAAATTGGAAAAAGTCATTGGCTGCCGAAATCAGGTGACCTCCATTTTAGACGAATAGTGGATTTCAAATCCGGGTCATATGAGAATGTGAACTTTGTGACTATGAGACAGGGATAGCTGTACAGGCAGGGATAGCTAGGGATAACCTTTATTTAGGGGGGAATGTTATTAAAAATAACTTTTTGGGGCTCTATCGGGTGTGTAATTGTGATTTTTGTGAGATAAACTTTTTCCCATAGGGATGCATTGGCCAGCGCTGATTGGCCGAATTCCGTACTCTGGCCAATCAGTGCTGGCCAATGCATTCTATTAGCTTGATGAAGCAGAGTGTGCACAAGGGTTCAAGCGCACCCTCGGCTCTGATGTAGGAGAGCCGAGGGTGCACTTGAACCCTTGTGCACCCTCGGCTCTGCTACATCAGAGCCGAGGGTGCGCTTGAACCCTTGTGCACACTCTGCTTCATCAAGCTAATAGAATGCATTGGCCAGCGCTGATTGGCCAATGCATTCTATTAGCCCGATGAAGTAGAGCTGAATGTGTGTGCTAAGCACACACATTCAGCTCTACTTCATCGGGCTAATAGAATGCATTGGCCAGCGCTGATTGGCCAGAGTACGGAATTCGGCCAATCAGCGCTGGCTCTGCTGGAGGAGGCGGAGTCTAAGATCGCTCCACACCAGTCTCCATTCAGGTCCGACCTTAGACTCCGCCTCCTCCAGCAGAGCCAGCGCTGATTGGCCGAATTCCGTACTCTGGCCAATCAGCACTGGCTAATGCATTGTATTGGCGTGATGAAGCAGTGCTGAATGTGTGTGCTTAGCACACACATTCAGCTCTACTTCATCGGGCTAATAGAATGCATTGGCCAATCAGCGCTGGCCAATGCATTCTATTAGCGTGAACTGAGTTTGCACAGGGGTTCTAGTGCACCCTCGGCTCTGCTACATCAGATTGCTACATCTGATGTAGCAGTGCCGAGTGTGCATCAGATGTGTAGTTGAGCAAAACTGACTCAGCACTGCTAAGTCTCTGCATTCGCATAGGAATGCATTGGCCAGCCTTCGGCCAATCAGCGCTGGCTCTGCCGGAGGAGGCGGAGTCTAAGGTCGGACCTGAATGGAGACTGGTGTGGAGCGATCTTAGACTCCGCCTCCTCCAGCAGAGCCAGCGCTGATTGGTCGAGTTCCGTACTCTGGCCAATCAGCACTGGCCAATGCATTTCTATGGGGAAAAGTTAGCTTGCGAAAATCGCAAACTGACAGGGATTTCCATGAAATAAAGTGACTTTTATGCCCCCAGACATGCTTCCCCTGCTGTCCCAGTGTCATTCCAGGGTGTTGGTATCATTTCCTGGGGTGTCATAGTGGACTTGGTGACCCTCCAGACACGAATTTGGGTTTCCCCCTTAACGAGTTTATGTTCCCCATAGACTATAATGGGGTTCGAAACCCATTCGAACACTCGAACAGTGAGCGGCTGTTCGAATCGAATTTCGAACCTCGAACATTTTAGTGTTCGCTCATCTCTACCCATAACTGTTCTTGCACATAGGACCATAGCTGTCTGTCGGCAGGTAACATCCGCTAAAAACTGACCATTTAGTTTTCAATCACCTCCTTATAATTCATGTTTCATGATGAAACAGATTAAGGGGATATTGTCACTCCTTAAGGAGAGGCCACCATGTAGGTGTGTGGAGTCTTATAAAGCCATTTTCGCTCTACTGTGGGGGATTATGGGAAGAATATGCAAATGTGTTTCCCAGGATTTTAATAGGGAAACACTGCCTCTTTTTGCTGTCCTCTATTGGAAGCAGCTCCCTTGAACATCATGCCCGACTTTCCAACAAGCTTTTAATTGCAATGATGTGGGATTTTGCCAAGTCAGTATCAATCCAATGATACCGACTTGGCAAAATCCCACATCATTGCAATTAATGGCTTTTTGGAAAGTCGGGAATGATGTTCAAGGGAGCTGCTTCCAATAGAGGACAGCAAAAAGAGGCAGTGTTTCCCTATTAACATCCTGGGAAACACATTTGCATATTCTTCTTATGATGAAACATAGATAGTAGAGAGGGGCGAACCTCTCAAAATTCGCTTTGTGTTTGGGCTGGGCAGCTCAGATCTCTGATTTGTTTTAGGTTGAACAACTTTGACATGAATTACACCTTAAATTGTCTTAAAACATAGCTTAGAACACCCTTAGGACTCTGAAGAATATATATATATATATATATATATATATATATATATATATATATAGAAATTTCTAGCTCTCTAAGGCAAACACAGCCAAAGTTATGTCAAAGTGAAAAGTGACATTATTATACTCTGGGGTCTCTTCAGAGTTTCAGGGAGGTTTTTTTTTTTTTTTTTTTCTTTTTAATTCATACTCTCCTTCCATTACCTCTTTTGGGCATCCATCAGTATTCAAAAATATTTTTAGGATGAGAGAGACTGCTTTGAAATTCCTAGCCACAGAATAAAGATATGCAGGAACATTTTTGCTTTTTCATATTCCGTTGCTGTTGGCAACAGTATTTTACAATATAAAAGACTCTATTCTCTAGGTTTACACAACTGCAATGAGTGTCCTAATAAAGGAAATGTGTCAGCAGAAAAATACCTATTTTTAAGCCATGTTTATATATTAAAAAAAAAAATGATGACTGTATTTGTAATTTAAAACAAGTACATATTTCTACAATTTTCAGTTTGGCCACTAAGCTGAATAATAAACTGACACATGCCAATTTTGTAGGTGTTTTCTTTACAGCTGTCACCTCATGTACACCTTATCAGGATTACAATAGAAAATAACACTTCTATAGATAACACTGACCCATCATTGCATCTACTGCTGACAATAGATGAAGTCACAGCTTATATACTCCTTATACAGAGCATGTCGAGAGAACTCTCACATAGATCTCATTGAGTTGCCACTGTTCATGTAGTCTAATATTCATGAGTATATTGTTTTAGAATATGCAGGCTACAGGAATCATAAAGTGCTCATAATGTAATCCCAAAACTCACTGAAAACAGTAAAAAAATTTGCACTCAAAGAAGTAAAAAGACACATAGCAAGGACAGTTTCAGTCAACATGTCTGTTAGATGGTTTTCCAAGTTGTCTTTTTTATTGGTTAGACTTACTTATCTACATCTATACATAGCGTACAGAACATTGTTGCCATATTGTCTTGCACATGTACACGTAAGGGTATGTCCACACAGGGTTTCTTGCCCTCAGATCTGAAGCAGAATCCACCTCAAAAAACACTCAAACTCTCAACTCTCCCATTCATTTCAATGGGAGCCAGTAGCAGATTTTTACCCATTGCTATGAAAAGGAGACAGAAAAAAGCACTTGTGTTTTTTAACCACGATTTTTTTCCACCTCCGTCTTATGCTAAATTTAATGAGCCATCTGAGGACACTTCATTTCCTTTCTTTTCCACCCTTATTTTTGGGCCTTCATTCTCATCCTCAATAGTACAAAAAATACGCCAAGTACTCTAGGTACATGTACATATTAATTTACATAATATTTGCATCTTATTTTCCCAAGTGACCACTAATGTCTCATTCATGCATTTGGAATGACATTAATGGTCCATTATTGTCTGTTTTTGAAGCTAGTCTTCACTCTTTGTACAGTACTCACAGCTTTCCTTCCGCGCACAAATTATTATTCAGACAGCAAGCTGATGTGAGTGGGATAAGATCAGAGAATAAATTAGAAGATATTTGTATCCACATTTACTAAGCTGTGTTATCCCACAAGGTACCGTCTGTTGGAAGCTTAAATATACAGTACAGCAATCCGGAGTGTAATATTGTATGCCATGTATTGTGGACTATCACGCTGAGGTAGATAATGCAATGTATCTAAGCAACAGTCTTCTCCCTTCCTTACCTTTACTAACGTAAAAGAATCAAAACCACTCAGGAATCTTGTGGCATGCAGCTTTTGTTTTCTATGGAGTCCCTTGGGGTCAGACGCTAGCTGGAATATTAGTCACTGGGTATAATATGGGATTTTTTTATGTATTGTGTACATTGTTCTACTAGTGTTACAACATACATCAGCCATTAGAGTAATAATACTCACCTAATAATGTATACATTCTCCTTCTCACCAGCAAAACGGCTCTGACCTATGAATACCTAAAGACCTCTAAAGGTGACCTGTAGTATCTTGCAGAAAGAAGTTAGCAGGGGATCCTTTAAGTCCTGTACTTTTTTGAAGGGGAGCCTCTATGATTCAGACTTGTTTAACTAGCACATCCTCAATTGAGATCTGAGGTATTTGGAGGCCAAGTCAATATCTTGAAATTTATTGTATCATGGCATTGACACGCTGTCCTTCTAAAGCAAAATATTGTTATGAGATTCTTATGAAAGTATTTGGTATGTGACAATATTAAAGGGGTTGTCCCCCCCACCTCTGCAAAATTACGTTTCTGCCTTTTATATCTATATGCTATGACCCCCCCCCCTCCTCATGTCCTCCAACCACATTTGGCTGTATTATTAACATCACTTCACACAGAGAACTAAATGATCCTGCAGTGTGTCTTTGTTTCTTTCTTTTTTAGTTGCTATGATTCCTAGGATTTCTCTATCTGCCATGAGCTTGTATGTGTTTCTCTCTTCTCCCTCTTATATACTAC
This sequence comes from Leptodactylus fuscus, assembly GCF_031893055.1. Taxonomy (NCBI): domain Eukaryota; kingdom Metazoa; phylum Chordata; class Amphibia; order Anura; family Leptodactylidae; genus Leptodactylus; species Leptodactylus fuscus. The sequence goes on from NC_134265.1 coordinate 166,800,906, forward strand.
TGTACCATACATGAAACTGTATCACTGAAATTTACCCATTGTGGGACTATTAAAGGAGTATCTTATCTTATCTATACTGGTAACTTATGTAAATTAAAGACTTTTCCTAAATATATTGCTATAGAAATGCTGCTTTGTTTGCCTGCTATGTGAACTAATTCCTCCCATTGTTTTTACAGAGCGTTGCTATAACCACGGACCTATAGGACAAGTGACATCACTCACTGCTTTTGCCGGCAGGACAATCAGCTCAGCTAATTGCAGTTTGCTGATAAAGCCTCGTCTGTTATCTCTATTTGTAAACACACAGATAACACTGAGTCTGTTTTCTACAAGCATCTGCATATTATCTGATCTGCATAAGTCTTGTTATTCTTCTCAGGACCTTTCAGCAAGCCGGGGGGGGGGGGGGAGGGGGGGATACAGGCAGTGCCGCACCTCCTATGAGGCGACCTGAAGCGAGCGCTTCAGGCGGCACTATGCCAGGGCCTCAGGGAGGGCGGCATTTTTGCTAACCTAAGCCTGGACTGGCTTATCATTGAGCGGTGGTTTGGGGAGGCCACTGGAGCAGCACTGCTCCAGCAGCCTCCCCTCATGCTCAGGCAGAGAGCAGGCAGTCTCCGGGCCTACTCTCTGCCGGCGAACGGCGCTAAGCCCCGCCCCCTTCACTCGACCATGCCCCCGATCCGTCCGGCCATGCCCCCGATCCGCCCCCTCCTCCCGGCGGGGGGGGGGGGGGGGGCGGCTTTCTGCAGTTAGCCTCGGGCGGCGAAAGGAGCAGGCTCACCCCTGGATACAGGAAGTGAGAATAAGAGACTGCAGGCAGACTGCTGAAACACTGAGATAGGAAAACCCCTTTAAGGTAGGAAGGTAGGATAGCCTACCCCAGGACATGGTCAGAGCAGCAACAGCCAACTTCTTAAAAAAAAAAGGCATGAATGCCTTTCTACAGCAAAATAGCATTAATACTTATGGTAATATATAGATTGGTCATTTCCTTCACGTGTTTCTTGAGTCGTGTCATTTTCAATCCCCTGGTTTTTCCATATGTAAGAGTAGCACAAACAATGGCTTTTTCCATATGATGTAAAAAATGATTTATTGACTAAGCCATCCTCCTATATTGATCCGTGATCCTACTCTGATGCCCACATGCCCAAAGCAGAGATAGTCAGCAGTGGATAGGAGTCAGTATGAACACTAGGTAAGATCAAGCAGGATACTTATTTTTTCAGTGTCCTACTGTATTATGTGTAATCTAAGGGAATTTGATGCTGATTTGGGGGGCAGAATCTTTTTTCAAATCCACAACAAATTCCTCCATGTGAACTTACCCTAACATGGGAACAACTTTATTATGAGGGGAATTTTTAACCCCTTCCCGACATCCACTGTACTATTACAGCGGATATCATATATTTAGCTCCTGAGCAGCCGCCATAGCCACCAGGTCTTTCCGATATTATACAACAAAGACTAGGCATTAATGCTTACAATCAGAGCCCGGACTGATCACAGGCATTAAGGCCTCACCGTGGTGCATTTCGAACGATTACTCTATAAAGTCTGTAATAGAGCTGTTGATATTTTGCACTGTAATGTATTACATTAGTAATCTTACACCCTGGGGTCTTATCTCCAAATTCCACCCCATTTTGAATTGATTTCCAGCTTCCCAGTACACTGTACAGAATAATAAATGGTACCATTATGAAGAACAATTTATCCCGCAAACACTAAGCTCTTATATGGCTCTGTGAATGAAACAAAGTTATGGGGTTTGTAAGGTGGGAAGTCAAAAGCGTAAATCGAAAAAGGCCTCCGGCGGATAGCGTTTAATGTCAGATTTGCTGGAATGTGTGTTGTCATAATTTGTACCATGTTTGATACATTTGGAGTATCTCCAGGTCTGTCATGAGATGTTCCTAATCTGTTTTCTGTAATGAGGAGATATCATTTCACTTTCTACATCACTTTCGTACTGGAGGCTAAACCATTTTTTTCTGACTAAATCACAGTTAATAAGTCTAGTGTACCTCAGCATGACAGAATAACTATGTCCATTTTACCACCAATTTTTTTTTTTTTGACTGCGGAGTAACTGGCTTTTACATTACTTATTTTCTGTATCCACACCTTAATACTAAATCATACAAATGATGCAATACATAACTATGGTCCTTACACAGCCGCATCAGCAAAAAACTAAACAATGGCTGCTGAAATGTGGAGAGGAAAAAGTGAGAAAGTTACTGACATGCGTTGTCATTAAGTGGTTAAATGAGTTGACTTATTAGTTTCTTGATCATAATCTACCTGCCATTGCATGTGGGAAGACTTTCATGGACAAGAATTGATGGTCAATTTTTTGGCAGTGGTTTAATGGTGATATACATGGTCTTTTCTGTCCATGTGACATCACTAGATTCCGTACATACAGACAAATGCATAATAAGCAAAAACATATGTCCATAGTGCTGAACATCACTGATTGTATAAAGAATTATAATTTCACGAATCACTAATATATCTAAAATGAATTATTCTACGGTATAGTATCTTGCTGATTCTTTGTATGAATGCTTGTCACAGTGTCTTAGAAGGTACATTGTTTCCTCAGTGCGAGAAGTGCAAGAAGAGTAATTCTGAGCAGATTTTACAAAGCTGAGTGGCGCATTTGAGCATGATGATTAGTAGTAGAGATGAGCGAACAGTAAAATGTTCTAGGTTCGATATTCGTTTCGAGTAGCCCCTCAATATTCGACTAGTCGAATCGAATATCGAACCCTATTATAGTCTATGGGGGGAAAATGCTCGTTTCAGGAGTAGGCAACGTTCGATCAAATTATACTTACCAAGTCCACGAGTGAGGGTCGGGCTGGATCCTCCGAGCAGTCTTCTCCTTGCAGCGTCCCCGCGGCATCTTCCGGCTCTGAATTCACTCTGCCAGGCATCGGGCCTGGGCAGAGCTGACTGCGCATGCTCGCACTACAAGCGGGCATGCGCAGTCGGCTCTGCCCAGGCCCGATGCCTGGCAGAGTGAATTCAGATCTGGAAGACGCCGCGGGGAAGCTGCACAGAGAAGACTTCTAAAGGTAGGAGAAGAACCAGCGTTGATTGGCCGACTGTATAGCATTCGGCCAATCAATGCTGGTTCTGCATCGGACTTTTACATTCAAACAGCGAGTGGTACTTGATCGAGTACGAGTATTTCAAATACAGTAGTATTCGATCAAATACCTACTCGATCGAGTACTACTCGCTCATCTCTAGTTATTAGCTTTTAGTATAATTCATCATAAAACACGTAATGTGCAGAGTAGAGATGGAGTAGGTCAATCCGGAATGAACTGGGATCAGGAGCTGCCATTGCTGATAACTTCTATGACGGAACCAGCTCCAACAATGATAGCCCATTAAATTCAGTGTTTTAGCTAATTCATCTAATATGCCAATGATTGCTGGAGCCTGCCCATAGCAGCAGTGCCTTCAGCATTGATTGATCCATTTCAGTTTGGTATTAATTGGCAAAATACTAATTGGCCACAGAGTTTTGCCACTTAATACTGAATTTAAAAGGGCTAGTCATTGGTGGAGTCATCCCATCCATTAATATCAGCAGTGGTGATGGCTACTGCTATGGTTATGACAACACCTTGCACAGATGGCTATTTTCCCTGTCGGAGTGTGTAGTTTGCTTAGGGCAGCTAGTGTTAGCCAGGCCAAGTGACCATATTGCCACCTTCCCAGTTTCTGAGACTTCAGTCAGCACCTGTTACAAATGTAGAGACCCCCTCTATTCATTTAAGTGGCTGAGCTAGTTTCTACTCCACACCTTCACTTTGATTTTCAAAGAAATCAAGGCATCTGAATTTCAGGAGATCTGTTCATGTATTGTACAGAGAGTTATAGTTACTATATAATTTAACAAGTAAACTGATATTGCTGGCAAATCTTTGGCAGATGCCTTCTACTGTTTATAATAGCTGGTTTAGACTTTATTCCCACTACCGTCATGACTTCCATTCTTTGCTTGGGAGCACACATGCAGTTGTGGTGTATTTTTTATTTTGATCGAATCTAGTCTAGATATAAGGAAAATGTAACAATCCTTTACTCTAAGATTGCCAAAAAAAAATACATGTGGGTTTTAACCATAAATGCCTTTAATATTGATGGCCTCTTATATTAGAATTGATCATCAGATGTAAATCTCCCAGGACCCCCAATGATCAGCTGTTTTCAGGAACTAGCTACATTTTGTAAATTTAAAAGCAGATGTTTCAACTTAAAGGGGTTGTCCAGAAGTTCTATGTTGGGAGGCTAGAGAAAAAAAACAAAAACAAAAAAACACACTTATTTGTCCCCGGTTCTTCGGTGTTCCCTGGAATTGTCCACTACAGCGGTGCCAGGGGGAATGGGGTATTGAGGCAGAAGTGTTCTCCACAACCCCTGAATCAAATCAGTGGCTTCAGTGGTCACAGGAATGGACAAGGATGCCACTCACGTATGTCACTGGTGATGTCCAGCAGAATGGGACACTGGAGAAGCAGGGATAGATGAGTATGATTTTTTTTTCCACCTTCCCTACCCTCCTGGCAGAGATCCACAACCTGGACAACTCCATTGCTCTATATTGACATTGTGACATGTCTGTAAAATAGCACACAATGGTATAGTTTGAGTCTGGGTATATTCATAAGAAGAGCTCTCAGACTGCCCCCTTTAGGATAGTGTCTGACAGATAGCTGTGCAGAAATGCATACACAACAGTCAGTCAATCCCATTCACCAATGGAGGCAGGGTGAGAAATCTGCTCTAGAATACAGACTCACACTGGCAAGTTTTTAAGGGCTCCTCATAGCAAAATAACGCAAGTTGTTCTGGCTATATCAGTATGTAACCGTAGCTATATCTGCTCTTAAATAACCCCCTAGGAAACAGAAAGTTGTGGCCTTCAGAACATGTTATGAATGAGCCATAGCTTTGTTATGTTTTACATTTTGTGCTTTTTACAATAAGACATTGATAGCATGTCACCTTTATTCTGCGTGTTAGTATGATGACAACAATATCTGATTTGTATAGGTTTTATTTGTTTATTTTACCTTCTAAAAAACACTGATACCAACGGAGCTTGTTGATGGTTTCTTTGCAACTTTTTGATCTCTTTTATTATATGTTTTTGGAGGTGCACATATACATATAATACGCATATCACAGACGAGGCAATACCAAATATGTATTTGTTATTGATGTTACCAATCTTTTACATAATGAAATATTTGTGTTTTTTACTTTTATTTTCTTGTGACCATACAGTACATTACAGTGCTATTGTATTGCATCGTTCAAAAACTGTCAGCACAAAAGCTGACAACCAGGCTACTAGCTCCTGCCTATGACATTGGCACCAGGAAACTGAAGCGAGGGATTCAACTACTGGGAGCCCCTTGGATGTCATGAATGTTATTGATCAAGACATCTAAGGGATTAAGTGTCCATGATTCGAGTTATCTTTTATCTTGGGCACTGAAGCTTAGTGTCAACTGCTTTAACTGCTGATGTTGCCAGCTCACCTCTTCCATTTCTATTCTATAGTCCCATTAGGGTGATCGTTGGTTTTGTCATCTTTATTTTACAAGATGGTGGTGTAAACAAGCTTCATTTATACGTGGTGGGATTATAGGCGTACTAAGACAGGTGATACGTTCTGTGAGTAATGCATTCTGTAAATGTATGGCAAGGAGTGCTAACCTCTTTGCAGCAACCTCTTATTTGACAATGCTTTCAATACAGTTAGAAAAGCTTTTCTGATCTATACCACCTCCACAGAAAACAAATAAACACTATTCTGGCATATGCCTGTCCAAATGAACTCTGCACACTTTAAAGAGGACCTTTCACCCCCTCCAACAAGTCCAACTCTTTACATCATTTAATAGACGCCACTTCACTAGTTTTGGGGCCTCGTATGCTTTTTAGTCTTTGCATCGGGTGGGCAGTGTCAGACTCTGACAGCTCTGACACTGTCTGCCTCTGCTTGGAGCTCTGAGCCACTGCCTTACTCTATCCTGACATTACAGAACTTAAATAGCCCATCAGGCATCAAAAATACCTGCGCTTGTTGCTTGGGAATGGTTGGGGCTAGAGAGAAAATTCCAACCGTGCTGGAATCAGTGAAGCAGCAGCCATTTACCGATGATAAGAACTAGATCTGATGAAGGTGGTGACAGGTTCTCTTTAAACACATATGCCCGGGGATTTACTGATATATATATATATAAATATATATATATATATATATATATATATATATATATATATATATATATATATATACAGTCCTATGAAAAAGTTTGGGCACCCCTATTAATCTTAATCATTTTTAGTTCTAAATATTTTGGTATTTGCAACAGCCATTTCAGTTTGATATATCTAATAACTGATGGACACAGTAATATTTCAGGATTGAAATGAGGTTTATTGTACTAACAGAAAATGTGCAATATGCATTAAACCAAAATTTGACCGGTGCAAAAGTATGGGCACCTCAACAGAAAAGTGACATTAATATTTAGTACATCCTCCTTTTGCAAAGATAACAGCCTCTAGTCGCTTCCTGTAGCTTTTAATCAGTTCCTGGATCCTGGATAAAGGTATTTTGGACAAACAATTCAAGTTCAGTTAAGTTAGATGGTCGCCGAGCATGGACAGCCCGCTTCAAATCATCCCACAGATGTTCAATGATATTCAGGTCTGGGGACTGGGATGGCCATTCCAGAACATTGTAATTGTTCCTCTGCATGAATGCCTGAGGATTTGGAGCAGTGTTTTGGATCATTGTCTTGCTGAAATATCCATCCTCGGCGTAACTTCAACTTCGTCACTGATTCTTGAACATTATTCTCAAGAATCTGCTGATACTGAGTGGAATCCATGCGACTCTCAACTTTAACAAGATTCCCGATGCCGGCATTGGCCACACAGCCCCAAAGCATGATGGAACCTCCACCAAATTTTACAGTGGGTAGCATGTGTTTTTCTTGGAATGCTGTTTCTTTTTTGACGCCATGCATAACGCCTTTTTTTTATAACCAAACAACTCAATTTTTGTTTCCAAAATGAAGCTGCCTTGTCCAAATGTGCTTTTTCATACCTCAGGCAACTCTATTTGTGGCGTACGTGCAGAAACGGCTTCTTTCTCATCACTCTCCCATACAGCTTCTATTTGTGCAAAGTGCGCTGTATAGTTGACCGATGCACAGTGACACCATCTGCAGCAAGATGATGCTGCAGCTCTTTGGAGGTGGTCTGTGGATTGTCCTTGACTGTTCTCACCATTCTTCTTCTCTGCCTTTCTGATATTTTTCTTGGCCTGCCACTTCTGGGCTTAACAAGAACTGTCCCTGTGGTCTTCCATTTCCTTACTATGTTCCTCACAGTGGAAACTGACAGGTTAAATCTCTGAGACAACTTTTTGTATCCTTCCCCTGAACAACTATGTTGAACAATCTTTGTTTTCAGATCATTTGAGAGTTGTTTTGAGTAGCCCATGATGCCACTCTTCAGAGGAGATTCAAATAGGAGATCAACTTGCAATTGGCCACCTTAAATACCTTTTCTTATGATTGGATACATCTGGCTATGAAGTTCAAAGCTCACTGAGGTTACAAAACCAATTTTGTGCTTCAGTAAGTCAGTAAAAAGTAGTTAGGGGAATTCAAATCAATAAAATGATAAGGGTGCCCATACTTTTGCACCAGTCAAATTTTGGTTTAATGCATATTGCACATTTTCTGTTAGTACAATAAACCTCATTTCAATCCTGAAATATTACTGTGTCCATCAGTTATTAGATATATCAAACTGAAATGGCTGTTGCAAACACCAAAATATTTAGAACAAAAAATGATTAAGATTAATAGGGGTGCCCAAACTTTTTCATAGGACTGTATATATACATATAAAAGAGATATTCCCATGAACATAATTATATCTATATTTGTAGATAGTTAAACGTTAAACATTTTTGCAAATATAAGTAGTTAAAAATTCTGCAGAGTTTTAGAGATTTTCTCTAACGATCTTAGTGGTAACAGTCTGTTGTCTTGATTGGTTGCCGATAGATATGACCACTAATGCAGAAACTTTCTATGGTCTGGGACTTGTCAGGAACCCAGCTATGATTTTCTTATTGTAGCCGGGTTATCAGGCAGGGACACTACATGTATCAGAAGACATCCCGGCCACAATAAAGAAATCATGGCTGATTTTCTTACCTTAGAAAGTTCCTGCATTCATGGTCATATCCACTGGAAACCAATCAAGATAACAGACTGTGACCACAAGATATTTAGAGAAAATCTTTAAAACTCTGCAAAATGTTTAATTACTTATATTTTCAAAAATGTATAACTTTTAATTGACTATAAATTTAAAAATGGTTATGTAGATGGGAATACCCTTTAAGAATGCAAGGTTATAGCTAGGTTATAATTTTTAGACCATCCTTTGCCGACTCCCTTCTATTTGTGAACTTGCAGTTTCAATCAATATGTAGTTGGCAATCACTATGTACTAGATACTATGCAAGTAGTGGCAGATTATCATGATATAGAATACTGTAGCACTGTACATGAATGAGTGAGTGAGTGAATCGCCATATCAACCTATCCAGATGTATGTCCACATATTAGGTTCTTCTACCATATAAGCTTTTTTTGTCATTCATTTTTTTACAGCCCGTCAGTAGAGCATCTTCGTTTTTAGGGATTTTTTTTTACAGAAAATTCATTCTTATCATTAATTTTAATTGACTATGTTGTGTATTGAAGGCACAACAACCTGAAGATACTTAATCAGTCTTATTCAGTGAAGCTGCAGCTGTACCAGAAATCCCTCCGTCAGCTTCATCAAGGAAAATATATATAAAAGGAAATATTTCAGAAAGCAGGCAAATGCAAACCTTTGACATTCAATAATTAATCTTTCCAGCGTCTGGGTGCCTGAAGCAGTGAAAATGAATTGTTGAGTCTAGAGAGGTCCTTTCAGTTCCAGCAGCATGTATGAAATGCAATTCTCATGATCTTCGGGAGCTGTGATAAAGCTTGTTACAGATATTGCACAGTGTAATGAACATATGTACAGTACTAGAGCAATATATAAAGATTAAGGAGAAAGCTATGTGGCCTAGGAGACATCAAAAGGCCAAAACACACTCTCTCTCTCTCTCTCTCTCTCTCTCTCTCTCTCTCTCTCTCTCTCTATATATATATATATATATATATATATATATATCAGATGATTTAGTTGCCATTGAAATCTGTTATTTCAACTATCATATTTTAATAACATGGAGGGATGGCGCATAGTAATTAGTTAGCTATATGGGAGTATCTTGTTGTGGTGTCGGTGAACGTCAACGTGTTCAAAAATCTGTGACATAATTTACTGTTATGCTAAAGTATACATAGTGTACATGTATTGCCCTATAAATGCATCCATAGATTTCTGACTGTCAATTTAGACAAGCTCCATTCTGCCTGTTATAAAGACACTGTACCCTCGTGCTGACAGATGACAATGAGAGCACTTGGAACTTAAATTCTATGCACTTTATCTGCTTTATTTTTGGGATTATGATTATGCAATTTCCAAATATTTATGTAACACAAAAGGACAGGTCGACCTGGTGGGAGATTGTTTTTGGTATTTCAGAAAATTATTGAATTTCTTCTTAAATATACGTATTGCAGTAACATAGAAATGACATTTTTTCTGATCAATATTGGTCCCAATCAGAGATATAATTCTCCCTAATGGGGTTGTCTCATGAAGACAATTCCTGTTCATATGTCCTGTTAGGGTCTATGAACCTTTCCAGATCCCTCTCTATGAGTTACGATGAATGAAGACCTGCTCTGAAGCGTCTCCTGTTGTACAGACTTGAGCCATCCTTACATTGCAAAGACAGCCATTCAAATGTAATACTAACCTTGGGGCTGTATTCTGAAAACATACTAATCTTAGTACTTTGCAGCTCTGTTCCATCATTGAATGTTACATGAAAGTTTAGCAATTTTGTAAATATATTGTATTACTTGTCCTGCTCCTGAGTTTCAGACATATTATAATTCAGAATTGGATTCACCATTTTGAAACTGTTTAAAGCTGTCAACAAGCTTGTTGACAGATACAACTATTATATTTAGCTGAGATTATATAACGTGTATACTGTACTATGCCTGTGCTAAACAGAACACTTGCAATTCAGAATGTAATTCACCACTATTAGAAAAGGCCTCTTTACACAAGCCTATTGGGAATTACCATGTATAGTTTGTATAGTTATTTCTCAGTTTATGGTATCACCTATGTAACAATTGTCTTTAATGCATCTATCCCATATATAAAGGGTTGTGATGTAGGCAAATGTAAATAAAATGGGGATGAATAATGTGGCCATCTTCATACAATGGTAATTCTTTGCTGCATTTAAATGTAGTAAAGGGGTGGGCATAGATCAGGAACAAACACTCCTATGAATGTCCATTCCCAAATATTGCCTGTCGAGTCGACCCATGTAATAGGGTCTTAAAGAGTATTGAACGTGCAGATACTGAGCCAGGAAGAAATAATGGGAGATGGCAATTCTGCGAAATGTAAAACTTGAGTACAAGTTATTCAGGACCAATATTACAGAATACTGTGGGGATATGATCTTATACTTTATATCCCCCGTGTCAGTGGAGGATGCACTTTATTCATGATGTAGTTAAAAAAAAGTTTGAAAACATAAAAATTCATATGCAAATTACCCTAAACAGTCATGGGGGCAGGGATCAACTTCAGCCTGGTCACGATGTCTGCTAATCACTTGATTGACATCTCCTTCATGACGCCAGGGAGTCGGGGAACTGGGAGGGAGATTTTAGTCAATTTTTGGTGCACAAAGGTGATCGAATAAAAAACATCTCGTAAATGTAAGAGTAGCAAAGGCCAGGCATGGGATAACATAGGAGAAAGAAATACCTTTGCTGATTTTGGTGGAAAGCTCAGAAAACACGTCTTGATTATTTATTATGGTGGCTCTCTGCAGGCATCTCCCATGTAGAAATTTTTCTCTACACTGTTACAAGCCAAATCCATCATAGTCTACTAGATTTTCAGGAAAAAAGTAAGGCATGGTCATCCAAACACAGATATAGGAAGTAGGAACTACAGCTCTCTATCAGTATAGGTATCTCCATCACATTGTGCGGACATGCCGTGATTTTGGAAATTGCAGAATGTCAATTATATCTTCGAAAACGCCGGCAGTTTCCCCATAGATATAATTGTAACAAAAAGTCTGCAGAGAAAAACTCTGCAAACTTTCTGCCTAAAATGGTGTGGGAAGAACTGTGATGTATTCCCAACACGGTTTTTCCCGCAGCACTTTATTGCTGCAGGACATTCCATGGGGCCGTAGCCTTAAAGGTGGTCTGTCAGCAGGAAAACGATTATTACTCATCATTATCACAAGGTAATTAAAATACACTTTACAAAGATGCCTTTTTTATTCTATATTGCAGCTCTATTTTCATGGAAATCAGGATTAGCTAAGAAGGGTTTAAGGGTGTTCCTTGTCTTGCAAGGGGTTTACTCTCCGCGGTAGATACTGCCTCTAACTGCAAAGTGTGACAAAGTGGAAGCAATGGGGGTGGAGCTGGTGGCAGTTTGGGGCGATTATCTAGAACAGAGAGCAAAGCCCTGTCAGGAGAAGAAACACATTTTCAGCTAATTTGCAGTAGAATAAAGTGCTGATTTTCATGAAAATGGAACTGCAATAGAGAATAAAAATGCATTTTCGGAAAGTGTAGGTACATGTCTACAATACATTATCATTAGTTTGGTGCAATTTTTCTGCTGACAGACTCCCTTTGATATCTCTACAGTAAAAAAGGATCCTTCTATCCATGGTATGTACTATGTGTAAAATCTTACTGTTGAGATATATTCTCATGTACGCAAAAAAATTATACCTTAATTGCAAAATGAAAACAATAAATCTGTAATAAACATAGAACATCTTATAAACAGACATACATGGAAGATGTTTTTTTATGTATATAAAAAACAGTCACATATTTTTTCATGAATGACAAAAATACCATAAAAAATACTAAGTAAAGCTATGGCCCCACCTTGCAGTGTTTTTTTTGTTGCAGATTTTGCTGTGTTTTTTAGAGCCAAAGTCAGGAGTGGCTTGAAAATGAATGGAAAATATAAAGGAAGCTCTTAGGCATTTCCCTTCTGTTAAATTCACTCCAGACTTTGGCTCAAAAATCTGCAGCAAAATCTACAACAAAAAATGCTGCGTTTCCGTAATGTGGGGCCTTAACCTTACAGGTATCTTAATTAATCCTGTTTTTTCAAATAAATAAAATTTGTAAAAGAATCAATTCATAACAAAAGAAAGCATATAAACAGGAAAGTGGTGAAGAAGCACAAAAAACTGTGCATATAGGAGAAAAAAATAAATGATGAATAAAAATGGAAAATGTTGAATCTAACATAATGAAACGGAAATCGTGAAGGTTGATGGGGCCAAAGCAAATCTCCTAAAATGGCCTATGCCTAATGGAAGCCTTTTTCTCGATCAACATTGAATGATAACAGGCTAACTGGATGATTGCATGTCTTTTTTAGCCTTATAATCTATGGGGGATTTTTTTAACTGTAGTTTTTATTGAACAATTTTATACAACAAGAAGAATAAACAAAGAAATCTTATATGATGTAAACAGTAAGCAATAATAAGAGGGGGGGGGGGGAAGCATGATGCCAACCCAATTAAAGTGGCGTAAGCCAGGAAACAAGAGAAGGCAAAAGAGGGGGGGGGGTAAGACAACAACAAAGAATGAGGGAAAAACGAGAGGAAGGGTACAAATGAGGGGGAAGGGAGATGGGAGACCAAGGCTTAGAGTCCCCGTAATATGCTATACGAGTCCCAAAGAGATCAGACTGAGTGTAAAGCATCCAGGGAGTTGTTGAGACTTGCAGTCATGAATTCGAGGCTCCTCACATCCTTCATTCAAGCCAGAAGCTCAATATCAGAAGGGGGGTTTGCACTCTTCCAGTGTTTGACAATGAGGGTCTTTGCTGCAGTGCAAAGATACAGAAAGAGCTTGGATGCCCTGCTACCTAGGTGTCTAGGGGGGAGGTTCAGGAGATAGACTAAGGGATCAAGAGGGACCCCCTGCAGAAAAAGAGCTTTGTTAGAGCCATGGCCTCCCTCCAGAAGCCCAGGACAAGGGGACAAGTCCAAAAAATGTGATACAGGGTACCCCCTGCAGTACCGCAGCACCAACACTCCGAGGGAATCGCCGGATGCAAGGCATGAAGGAGGCAGGGGTAGGATACCAGTGCATCAACAATTTATACTGGGTCTCTCTAAAGGTTATGCTCTGAGCCCTAGACCACACAATTTGCCACTGTTCCAGAGATAAGGAGCTACCCACTGCCTCCTCCCATCTGGGCATATAACAATGAGCGACAGGAGAATCAGTCACCTGGTGGGAGAGAAGCTGGTAAATTGAGGAGATAAGACATCTGGTGGACGTGCCTGCACGACAAATCTTTTCAAATGCCATGGGGAGGGACACCCTAGAGGACCCATGAAGAGAGTGGACAAAGTGAACTACCTGAGAGTAATGAAGCCACTTGGAGGTCGGAAGGTCCAAATTAGCCGTAAGGTAAGCAAAGGGCCTGATCTCAAGGCAGCAACCCAATAAAGGCCTGTCGCAGACTTCACCTTGATCATAGCAGAAGTTAAACTATCCGGAAGAAGCGGGTTGTACAGTATAAATACCATCGAAGATTGCGGTGACATCAGAGAGAACCGAGCACTGCAGCTGGACCAAATAAACCTGGTGAAGCAGATAGGGCCAAGCAAGTAGGGGGCAGGGGGAGAGCCAGAACACAGAAATGCATTAAGGTGCATGGGCACCAGCTAAAGTTTTTCGATCTCCACCCACTTAGGATACGCCGGCATAGCCGCCCAAAAAGGTATGCATCGCATCTAGCGGTATATAAAACCGCATGGGCCCGAGGACATAAAAGGTCCTCTTTAAGTTAATTTCATCTCTTCTCACCTTAAACTCAGAGTGGAGTTTGTACCTAAGCAAATCATTGGGTAATATAATTTCTAAAGAATTCCTCATTTAAAAAGATGATTGAATCAATTCACCAGATTGGAGTTTTGAGGAAATGAAGCTATATTCGCATGACCAAGTTGTTTTATAGCTATGTGCAAAATACAATTTTTTCAGAAATATTCAACTCAATGGGTCCAATCCAATTTTTCATGGATCATGAACACCACGTGTCCACAAAACTCTGTTGTATGAATAAGCTCTATGAGTGATTCCCATTTAGGAAAATCAATAGAGAAGATCATTGTTAAGGCCTCACTGTCAGTGACGAATTAGTCATTGTTTTAAACAAGGTCAATTGCTTTACACTTGTTTTGCAACTGGAAAGTACAAAATATTCTTTCTCCAGCTAGTAAGACAGGATACAGAGGTTATTTAAGGTCCCGTACATCCCTTGTGGTGGCACGGACTTCATGTCATGTTATGTTCTCGAACAAATGGTTGTTTTGCATCTGTATTCAGCTTTTGTTTTGCAAGGTTTTTTTTTATTGTGCTGGAACTAAAGGTATTGTCAGTGTTAGTCATTTACCTGCCTGATTAGATGCCTGCCTATTGTACAGATGTAAATATTGGATAGCACATGATGATTTCTACATAATTAAACTGGAACAATTCCAGCTCTTCTCTTCTGGAAGATGGGAAAATAGCAATGTTTTTCCTGCTCAAACTTTTGAGTTATCTATTGGAAACAATGGACAATGGGGTATTGAATGTAATCGCACATTCAGCATTTGTATGCAGCTGAATAATGAGGTTATTGAAGGGTTAGAAAGTCTCATTAATAGCAAAAGATATTTGTTGGAATACACACAAGCTGTATTTGTTGATCAGCAATACACTTCCATTTCTGATCATAATTGAATACCTAGTTTGTAGTACACATTTCATTTAGATGCATATAGTCAATTTCAGACCAGTATAATACTTATAGTATTTACATGCACATGCCGTAGTTATCTTTGATAGACACTGTAATATAGAGAGCTACTCTCACTAAGGTCTATAAAATAAAATACATAACAATATAGTACACACAGTACCTAAAGATTAACGTCACTGATGTAGCTGCTGGTCCCGGGTATAAGTTGAGGGGATGCAAAGGGTGCAAATGCACAGGGGTCCAGTAGTTTTATGGGGCCCATAAGCACTGGTTTAACTTTAGGGGTCACAGCAGTAGTAGCTGTGAGCAGGCCCATAAGCCAATCGCGCTCACCACACGTAGTTCACTTGGCAGAATTTTTATGAGGTAGAAAAATACACCTCCCACTCATTTATATGTGAAACAAACAAAAGTATCCAACCTGATCTTTGGGGATTCAACTTGAACCTCCCATTTTACTTGAAGTGAAAGGCAGTAGTTAACTGAAGGAGATCCGCATGGAGGATTTTCCATAGTAAGTCCTGCTGCTAAATTTGCCATGTGAGCTGATTAAATTTCTTTGATTTCCTCTAATGACTGGCAGTCTATGTATCATACATATTATCAAGTTGGGAGTGAGGTTATGGCACAAAAGGGGGTACAATTACTGAATGGAAGTGGATGGGTATAGTCGGAAGTTTGTTTGGATAGACAAGATTAAGGTGGCATCACAATTGATCATCTTCGTTAGTTCAAAAATTTTAAGTGGTTTTCTGGGTCCCCAGGTAATGCTTTATACTGATGATGTGTCCACAAGATAGGTTATTAGTATTCAATCAGTGGTAGTCAGAAGCCCACACCTCAAACCAAGCAGCTGATCCCAGGTAATCCCAGCAGCTGATCCCAGTGAGAAATATAGATCTGCAGCCCCATCCACTATATAACAGTGCTGCTGAGGTCCTGCGGCTCTGCTCATTTGAATAGGAGACACGTTTTCTCTGGCCTTTCCTTTGTAGAAACTTCTTTGGCCCTAATGCAGCCAGGCCAGTTGATTGGTGCATAGTTATGTTGATAGGTCACCAGCCTGGAAAGCCCCTTTAAAGGGATTCTACCATTAAAAAACTTTTTTCTGTGTCTAACACGTCGGAATAGCCTTTAGAAAGACTGTTCGTCTCCTACCTTTAGATGAGATCTCCGCCGCGCCGTTCCTTAGTAATACTGTTTTTTACCGGTATGTAAATTAGTTCTCTGGCAGCGATGGGGCGGGCCCCAGTGCTGGAAATGCGATGAGGGCGTCCCCACCGCTGCCCGAGAACAGGATCCTGCGCCGCCTCTGTCTTCTGCTGGCTCCTCCCCTTCTTTCTTCAGCAGCGTCCCTCTGTCGGCTCTTACACTAGTAGAGCCGACTGCGCATGCTCGCAATTGCGGCCTCGGAACTAGGCCTTGCATGCACAGTTGGCTCTACTAGTGTAAGAGCCGAGAGAGGTGACACTGCTGAAGAAAGAAGGGGAGGATCCAGCAGAAGACAGAGGCAGCACAGGATCCTGTTCTCGGGCAGCGGTGGGGACGCCCTCATCGCATTTCCAGCACTGGGGCCCGCCCCCATCGCTGCCAGAGAACTAATTTACATACCGGTAAAAAAAAGTGTTACTAAGGAATGGCGCGGCGGAGATCCCATCTAAAGGTAGGAGACGAATAGCCTTTCCAAAGGCTATTCCGACGTGTTAGCCACAGAAAAAAGTTTTTTAATGGTAGAATCCCTTTAAAGAAGCTCTCCAGTAAAAAAAATAAAAAAAATAAATGAAAATGGATATATGTAGTTTAATGATATTGAAAAATCTAATGAAAACTTTACTGTAATGCCATGTGCTCTGTTCTGGAGCACTGAACTGAACTGTTCTTTGATGTATGCAGTGTTTACTGTATGAACAGAAAGTCAAACTACCAAAGCTGGTCTCTATGCAGACTTAAGCGATAATAAACTGTCATTGTGAGTTTGACTTCCCATTCATACAGGTAACATTGTGGCTCAGTGGATAGCATTGCAGCACTTGAGTCCTGGGTTCAAATCCCGCCAGAAACAACGTCTGTAAGGAGTTTGTATGTTCTCCCCGTGTTTATGTAGATTTCCTCCTACAAAGACATACTAATAGGATATAAAAAAAAAATGTACATTGTGTTCCCTATACTGTATGGGGCTCACAATCTACATTTAAAAAGAAAAAAAAGAAACAGCTTAAAAAAATAGAAAAAATTCTGGAGCTCACCGTATATATATTATTTCGTCTTCAGGGTGTACGATCCCTAACCTCCGGACTCAAAGGAGCATGATAACCAATATATATGTATAGAAAAAGATTGGCATCTCTCCGGGTCTTTTATATAAAATTTAACTTTTAATCCGTCAAAGCTTTAAAATATAACATAGATATAGAAAGAATGAAAAGAATGCAACAAAAAATCACTATGACTAAGGAACTTGAAGTTCTGAAACGCGTTTTTTAGTGATTTTTTGTTGCATTTTTTTCTATCTTTCTGTATCTATGTTATTTTTTAAAGCTTTGATGATTTAAAAGTTAAATTTTATATAAAAGAACCGGAGAGATGAAGATCTTTTTCTGTACACATATATAGAAAGAGCGTACTCCTTTTCATATTCCTCTATCCAAAAATAAGTCTGTTTATTAGCATAATATTATCATTTCTTCCTACTTAGCATATTATTAACTATACTTTTTATTACATGTTGGGTGCTGATCTTGGGTGACAAACTACACACAAGATCCACAGATTGAAACACTGCATGTTAACTAGAAAAGAATAGTTCCTAAAATATAACATTACTTGAAATGAGAGTTTATAAAGAAACCCATGATACTTACCTGTCTTCCACCTACAACAAGGTAGGTTATTGAAAATAAGCTACAGCTTAAAAACATAAATTTCCTGAACTATCTAATTCATAACAGCTTGCAGAAATTTTTGCACATTTAGTATTTTTCCAGGGGTCGGTCAGTATATGTTTTGGCGGAACATATTTATGTGTCTTTCTTTTCCTAGTTAATCCCATTAGAGCTTCCCTAAACCTTTGCTGTACTTTATCATTATGATGTGGTTTGGAACATTGTCAAAGACAGTAGAAAATGCTGAAAGTCATTTCTTCATAAGAAATCAGTATGAGTATTTATGATTACTTATTCTTTATAGTCATGGGAAATTGTGAAATTCAGAATTTTAATAGTAAAGGTGTTATTTCAATAAATATATTATTCATCTAAAAGGGGTCTATGCCTTGTACAGAAAGGAAATAAATAGGTGTCTATAGGACAAAATTCCTCCTGGGAAGTACACTATTCATGGAATACAGATGTAACCAGACTTAACTGATGTTTAGTCTAGTTTGGTTAACCAATATAAGTTACCATTAAATCAATTTAATACAATATCATGACCATCCCCTACATAGTGGGGGCCATATATAGGACACAAGCAAGATAGAAAATCCCTTTGTATTAACCTATCCTGACATCATATTGCTCTTTGAATATTATAATAATAATAATAATAATAATAATAATAATAAATTTTATTTATATAGCGCCAACATATTCCGCAGCGCTGTACAATTTGTAGGGTTCAAATACAGACAGAAAGATACATTACAAAGAAAGTCATTTCACACAATGGGACTGAGGGCCCTGCTCGCAAGAGCTTACAATCTATGAGGTAGAGGGGGTGACACAAGAGGTAGCAGGGGCGGTATTGCTTATGCAGAGGTCAGACACTTTTGTAATAGAGGTGACTGTCATTACATAAACATAAGACTTTATGAGCCGTCGACAGTCGTGTCCTTTAACATGTGGATGGAGCTTGGACCTATAAAGTTAGCATAAGATGACATCATATCATGTGGGGACATATGGGAGTGGGGACAGAGGAGGGTTAACAGTTTACGTTAGAAATTATGATAGGCTTGTCTGAAAAGATGTGTCTTTAGTTTGCATTTGAAACTGTAGAAATTGGGAGTTAATCTGATTGTCCGGGGTAGAGCATTCCAGAGAAGTGGTGCAGCTCGGGAGAAGTTCTTAACTTTGTGACACACAACTTTGGCCATATCCATCTAAGAGAATAAGTAAGGAAGGACACTTCTCTATAGTATTCTCTTTTGGCATATTATACATGACCTGGACAACCAATAACTTGAGTATTTGTACAGGAGGATGGGTTCATAGCCCAAAAGAGTACAAGCAGACATCTGATTGGTTGCCATCCATAAGTGCTGCATTTCTTATACCAAGATTGCTTTCACCATTGTTTCTCAGAACACATATATCCGATAGCACACAGCACTAACAAAGTCACTTCTGATTTTCAAGATTTACATAGTTTAAAGTCATATATACTTACTAATATTTGCTATATATTTTTTGGCCAGTAATTGAATAAAATTTCATTCTGGCAGCCATGACTACATTCAGAAAAATGCACGTTAAGGAAACATAGAGAATGTAAGCAGAGTTATGGTACGACTACGATTTTACCCTTACTGTGCATATGGGATACCCTTGCTGTATACTACAAAATACAAATCTTTTACTTACTGTAGCAACAGATGACATATGATATAACTGGAATGTAACTGGTGATATTAATGATGTTGTCATCTACCAATGTCTGCACCTTCTTATCCTTTGTACTATTGTATTCAATGTACACAAACACGGACAGATGAACATCTGTTTTTCACATTAAAGTCAATGGGAAAACATCTATCTTGCCATCCATTTTGTTCACATTAAACTCAGTGGGAATCATTTGTTGCATCCATTTCCCTTCTATATATGATAAAAACAAGATAAACCAGGATAGGAAGGCTCTGCGGGTAACATTTTTCTGTTTTCCTATCCATGGTGACAGGGAACAGCTTCAAATCAATTCGATTCTTTTTGACAACCTTTTCGAATGTGTTTAGGTCAAACTTGACAAGAGAAATGGACAAAGGAAACAAATTTGAATAAAGTGAGCAGGAGATATAGTTTCCTGCAGATGCATTATAATATTGTATATATTATATTATATTATAAAATATGTGCATTGCTATGGTATAGTAATACCTGTATACTCTAGGAATAAGTATGGTTGAATCAGCATAGAAAAGAAGTACAGTATTTTGTTGTAACCTAGTAATTTCCGAATCTCAGTCGCTGGCTTTGGTAGAATTCTTCAGCGCCTCTTTAAGTTTCCTATTCAATATAAAAACAAACACTACATCTTGCTATCCACATAATAGCAAACACCAAATAACAGAACCAGCTTGTGTTTGCTACAAATGAGGATGAAGACGTATGGATTCAATAACCCGGAAAAGCAAAAGTGCAAAACATCCAAGCAGTCCAGCATCTGCAGACCTCTGACCTATATTTCTAGAAAACATGAATTAAAAATGAGCTCATTCAATTTTAATTGAGCGGTGAATATAGAAAACAATTTTAATGTCAAAAAAGCTTTTCTTACAAGAAAATTCAGTAAACCAAGGTCATTAGAACACCTTTCATATCCTTCCGTAGAGAAAAGGAGATATATTTGAGAAACCTCATCTATAGACCCAGTCTGTAGTATTGTCATTTGCCGAATGTATTCCAGGACTATATGCTTAATGCTCAGAATGATTTGATTTATATATTTCATGCTAAGATACAATCTGTAAAAATTATGTTTATCTCGGCAATGTACCTGACATATGATATTATCACCTTGGCACCTCCTGAACTACTGTGAAAGAGGTGTTATATTTTCCCGTAAATCCACCTTACCTCTACTAATACTGTTACGTTGTATTTTCTCTCTGAGCCTCTACTCACTAAATATTTCTGTCCTATTAAATAATATTTCATCCCTTGGTCTTTCATCCTGACCCTAATACTGACCTTAACATTCTTGTCAAAACCTATTACTCTATCTCCATTGCAGAGTTTCTCTCTATTCTGCTGTTTTCTCCTGGATCTTATTTAGAATCCCTATAGAGAAAGTGTCACATGCCTGCAGACATACATCATCATCTTCATTCATACCACATGGAAAAATGAGTATCCTTAAAGAGTTATTTCAGTATTTGCAAGGTAAATGAGGCCATAATTAATAGAATGGGGTCCGGAATATGTGGGGTCTATTTTGAATGGATCTGACACCCATGTTATTGTTAGCTTGCTTTCAGTCTATGATTTGCAGTAGTTACAAGTGATCCCTTTTTCTGGTATGTGCAAATTTTTATTACTTTTTATTGCCTTTTTTTAGGAGGCAAGAGGTAACAAAAACCCATTAATTTGTACATGGGATAAATAACACTATTTTTTGGATCAAGCAATACCTAATGTGTTTAATTTTTTTGCTTACATTATTTTGGAATTGGGAAAGCCTTTCTTTAACTTCTTTTTTTAAAATACTTTTTTATGCTGCTGGCAATGGTGCAGTTTCTGACTTTGACAACTAATATTATACAGCTGGGACCAGTAAGCCATATAGCAGATATAGCTTCTGAGGCTGTTACAGAACAGCAACGTACTAGTACCTCAACCCAATGTAACAGTATGGTGCTGAGCAGGTAGGAGCTAAACTGCAAGGGACTCAGCACTAAACTTTGGGGTATTCCATTATAGCCAAAAACCAGTTTGAGTAGAAATCATTGATCATATCTCTCTGGATATGATGATTCAACCACTTTTCAATCCAAATACAAACTATTTTCTAAGCCAATAAAACTTATGTTATCCATTAAACATCCATGAGGAACAGTGTCAGAAGTCTTTGCAAAGTCCGAAAATACTATAACAACGGCTTCTATTTACCACTTTATGAAAACAAATCAGGTTTGTCTTTCAACTTGTACCCTTTCTAAAACCATACTGGATGTCACTTATAATTAATGGTTACATTCTAATTTATGTAGTCCTTTAAGAGCCCTTCAAACAATTTCTCCAGAATAGATATTAACTTTCTTTAGTTAGGTCCCAACTCTGCAGTGACATTGTTGCAGGTCAAGTCTCTGGCTGTCAGAAACAGCCAAGGACCCTGGGGAAAAGACAGAAGTGGTTTATTACTAGGACTTGGTGGTCATGTGATTGCCAATTGTATGCCATTGTAAACAGAAATGCTCTGCCAGTAGCTGCTGTTGCAACATGAACTTGTTTTCCTCTATAACCATTGATCTTACAGATGCCCTGGTTAAGGTGTTAAACTATACAACAGAACAAAATGTAAATATTTCTCAGGGGTCTTCTACAATGTCACTGGAATAAAATTATGTAACAAAACAAAATACACTAAAATCCAAAAAAAAAAAAAAAACCTCGAAAAAATCACCCAAACTAACATAATGTATCATTGTAGTCTCCCTTTTACTGAAGACTATAAGTATTACATAAAGTTAGCTTGTAAGGGAATCAGCTGATATCCACTGCCCATTGTTGTGTATGGAAACTGCATTGAACCGCAGTGCACAAAGGATCCGAAATCAGACAAAATATTCAGCACTAAGACAGATAGAAAATTTGGAGCTTTATTTGTCACAGTTTAAAAGAGTCTATCACCTCTTCCAAGCATATTAAAGTGTTATCACCATGCGGTCTTCAGATGCTATTCTGTACAAATTAATTTCAAGGTCTATAATGCCAAAATAGCATTGGTTTGAGTTTTCCACGGAATTATCAGTGATTACAATCTAATCAACAATCACCAATAATCCTTCATGATTTACTGTGTTAGAGGTAGGAGTACCTGCACGGTATTATGGGAAAGCTCGAGGACATGTGATCCTTCTTTCTCTCTGATTTCTTGCGATCTGTAAAATGGCAGCCTTGATTTTGAGAGACTTGAGTGGGATACATCTCCAAAGTTGTGAATTTATTAAAATCGAAAACTTTATATAATCAATTCAATTCTTGCAAAGTAAGTACTTCATGCCTTAGCTGATTATCTGAAGGTACCTGAGGAAGAGCTATAGCCCTTAATAAATTAGCACCACATTTGCCTTGAATTTGTGACTTCGAGCCACTCCAAAGGGCATTATCTAAGTAGCCTTCTGATTTTTCACCCTTTATGGGAATCTGCTTTTTGCGACGGGGAGACTATCAGATTGCTATTGCTTGGAGCGGTTCCAGTGTAAGTGGCAGCTGGCCAAAGTACCAGAGTATGAGGCAAAGTTTAGTCAGGCACAGTCTACATGTCTGCTGCTGGCAGACAGCATTGAAAAAACTTTAGGTACATCTAGTACCTCCCAAGTGATGTCTTCTGATTGGAGCTGCTTACTTCTCACTTTCTCCATTTGGATAGGACCTCCATGATCACATTATTTATTTATTATGCTTACTTATATAGCACCATTATATTCCGCAGTGCTTTACAGATATTGTCAATCGCTGTCCCATATAGGGCTCACAATCTACATTCCCTATCAGTATGTTTTTGGTGTGTGGGAGGAAACCCACGCAAAAACGGGGAGAACATACAAACTCCTTGCAGATGTTGCCCTTGGCAGGATTCGAACCTAGGACTCCAGCGCTGCAAAGCGCAGTGCTTAACCACTGAGCTGCCCGTGCTGCCCGTGCTACCCGTGCTGTCCATCACATCATCGACAATGCATACAAATTCCTATCCTATTCATAAAACCAGTAACCCTCTCAGTGTCCCTACACAGTTCTAGGCCCCTTTTCAGCTCCCTACAAGTACAATGTATAGGCATAGGCAATAGCCCTCCTTATGCCTCCACATAGACAATGGTGCTCTTCTTGTGTCCATACATAGGCAATATAACACTATTTTTCACTATTTTCTATAGCCTCATCTTGTCCTCAGCCGTTAGTGCTTTCTCTTCTCTGTAAGTATGGGAGGAGAATGGAAGATGTGTGTGATGCTACATGCCACCTCTGCACTACAGGGAGAAGTTAATAGCTTAGGGGTTCCGGACACAAGATCTACCCCTGCAACCCTGATAGAATAGCGCTGATCGGTAGCATCACAGCCAAATTTTGTCTCATGTATATAACCAGCTTTATGTTATACCAAGATTTCTAATAGAATCTCATTGTCTTGTTCAAGCTAAGAAAATAAACAGCAGAACTCCTGTATGATAATTGGAGAAAGCAATACAAGTATTATAAGAATCAGCCCCCTCATATAGACCAGTAAGTGATCGTGCTATGTAAGGTTAAAGCTGTGCTCCGTAGTAGCAGCCTCCACATATGGATAGAACCCTGCCTGCATGTGGCGCCAGTGATAGCTCAATTATAGAGGTAAAGCTGGAAAATAGTGAGATCATTGGTGGCCACACGTGGGCAAGGCTTTGTCCGCATTTGGCTGTTGCTATGTAAGAACGCAGGCTAATACTGAGCATTGATGTCTTATTTCCCTCTGATTCTACTGCTATGAGGTCAATCTGTTATGCAGTTGATTATTATAGCCCACATTGCACTAAATAGGAGCTCTAATCCTCTAAGAGATGTCAATAGTTCCAGCTGTTGACTAGCTAAGGATCCACTCTGTAGCAGGTAATCTGTATACAACATTGACACCTATTTGCCTGTCAAATCCTTTAGCTGTGAGTCTGAGGGAACAGGACATCAGAGATCCATATTAAACAAATCAAGCTCGTAATTGCAGCCAACCTGCAGTCACTACAGGAAATCCACTATAAAGTCAATCGCTTTTAGTAGAATTTTGTTCTTAAAACTAATCTCATGTTTTCTAATTCATTTTAGATTTTCCCACTATGATAATTAATAATATTATAATAATTATAATGAGTTCTTCCGATTTAGAGTTTGTAGGAACTATCTATGTGATGTCATAAATCATATACTGGATTTAGTCCTCAGTTTTCTAAGTGCTTTATACTATTCCACACTCTCACAGAAACTTCTGGGATTGTTCTTACTGTATGACATATGGGTAACTAAATAATTGTTTGCACCATGTCCAGTGGTCATAATAATACAAAATTTTCACCACTGTCATTACCAATCAATTTAGACTGGTTATCTGGTGTAAAAAAAAAGTCACATTTTGGTGCACCTCATTTTTGTGTGAAAACCTATAATTGGCTATCATGGTCAAAAAAGTATGACACTTGAAAAAGTCCTAAATCTGGAAGACTTTGGTTTATCAATGTGGCAAATTTTGTGCACCTAAGCCAATCTATTAGCACTATTGCAACGTTGCATGTCCCGGTGATTGGGTGAACAATGACAAACTGGATTGACAGGTAGAGGTGAGTGGAGATGTACCTCTAGATGGATAGGCCATCTGGTTGGAAGAACGACATGAAGTGAAATTGAATGTCACATCCAAGGCAAATATTGTCAGCACAAAGCATATGTACAACACAGGGGTACAAGTCAGACATCCAGCTACAGGTGTTCTATTGAGTTTATGGCACCTCTCTTAGAGAATTTAGTCATAAGTCCCAATTTTGTCTTAAGCACAATGACTTGTCTGAAGGTCGGGTGGGCAACACTTTTAGGCTGTCTTCGCATGGAGTAACGGCAGGCTCATATTGAGCTTCTTTTTACAGGCGTAGAACTCCGAGAGTTGCGTTAACGTTGCATTCACGCAGCGTTTTTTTACTATGAGCGCATACGCTGCGTTTTTTGCTCGCGTACACGCTCCATGTTTTTTTAATGGTGCTTTTCATAACCACTGGCTAACATGGTACAAAAACATTTTCCTTGTTAAAAGAAGCTCAAATTGAGCCTGCCATTACTCCTTGTGAAGGCAGCCTCAAGAGGTCTTACACCAGCCCTTCTCCCGTCATTGTTTGACAATTGCAACGTGAGCTGCCATCAGCCAACCTTTATGATTTGCACGCCCAAGTGCATGGACCGTGGCCTAACGTTCCTGAGACAACCACTAATAACCTCATTGATAGCATGCCAAGGTGTGTAGTTGTGTGTATTTCTGCATATGTACTCATACTTGATACTAAATAAATCAAATATTTTGTTTCCATTTTGGAATTCTTTTTTTTCCTTTTTTATTATTTGTATATCATTAACATGTCTAGCAATCCTGTGATTTCCAGAATTCCAAGACTTTTCCTTCTCTGTGTTGCACTTTCAATGCTGTATTTAACTGTTTACCCTGTATCCCATCTGGAGAGTTTGTCCAGTATATCGGAATATTAAATCCACACATCTTGTCATATTGTGGCTTGTAATACATCTTTCTCATACTCTTGTCTCTATGTCCCTGCCCTTGTATTGTTACTGTCTCTCGTCTTTGCATGCTGT
Organism: Leptodactylus fuscus; assembly: GCF_031893055.1. Classification (NCBI taxonomy): domain Eukaryota; kingdom Metazoa; phylum Chordata; class Amphibia; order Anura; family Leptodactylidae; genus Leptodactylus; species Leptodactylus fuscus. The sequence continues at coordinate 166,827,242 of NC_134265.1, forward strand.
GTAAACTGAAAACCTCTCCTTCTATTGTGCTGTAGTCAGAGCAACCTCATTCAAAGGTAGCCGCTTATGTGGCTATTGGGTGTCTTCTCAATGTACAAACAGCAGCTCTTGTAACACTGCTTCAGACTTAAGAAAAATACAATCCATTATCCCTTAATGCTGTTCATGCCATAGGGGGTCAGTAGAATGCAAGACCAAGGGTAAAAATGAATGAATGAATGAATGAATGAATGAATGAACGAACGAACGGATAGACAGCCAGAAAGATAGATACATAGATAGATAGATAGATAGATAGATAGATAGATGGATGGATGGATAGATAGATAGATAGATATGAGATAGATAGATAAATAGAAGGATAGACAGATAGATAGATAGATAGATAGATAGATAGATAGATAGATAGATAGATAGATACTGTAGATAGATAGATAGATAGATAGATAGATAGATAGATGATAGATAGATAGATAGGAGATAGATAGATAAATGATAGATAGATAGATAGATAGATAGATAGATAGATAGATAGATAGATATGTAGATTTTAGATTAAAAATAGAAAAAAATTCAAATATGTACTGATTTTAAAATGGTGCTACTGCACACACACACACACACACACACACACACACACACACGCACTCACACACAGACACACACACACGCTCTCACACACACTCACACACACACGCGCACGTGTGTGTGTAGCCGGTAGAATCAATATTGTAGCAGCGTTTATTACCAATTCTAAATAATACTGCCATTATTTAGAAGTAGAATGAAATGCATATGCATGAATGATACACTATGCAGCTTCATCTACTAAGAAGGACACACCCAGTGGTAAATGGGAATAATTTTGGAGAGTCTGTAATTAATTTTAGCATCTGCAATATGACAAAATCCATTTAGTGCAATGTTATGAAACATAATTTCAGGTACCAGAAACGATTAGAGTACATCTAATAGAGCAGTCCTCTAAGGGTTAATTAGGAGGGTACCCTCCTGGGACGAAGAGGGCCAGGAATTGTTTACTGTAAGAGTTTTCATGCAAACTGTAGTGTTTCTCCTGGAATCTAATTGCACCTGATGGACCCATTACTATATAATCAGAGCAGCTCTCTGGCTGGATCTCAGGGGGTTAATTAAAGGAATGAGGTAGTGCCCAAATCTAGGAAATAGACAGGAGGACCACCTGATTGTGCTCAGCAGCCTCACAGGAGAACTATTGTTACTATGAACAATCACGTTGCTTGGGATCGGTGGTGTCCTTTACTTCTTCAGTTTATTAGGTTACTACACCAAGACATTGAGGATGATCCATCACTGTTCCCCATCAATGACTTGGCCTTGGAGCCACACACAGAGGACCTCTTGAGGAGCTGGAATCCTAAACTGCTCTTAGCTGTTCCTATGAAAGGCTGCTGTCTGTGCAAGGTTAAATGAACAGCAAAGGGAATGTTTGTGTCTTCCTCTTCAGATGTGAGGCTTTTAGAGACAGACAGGCAGTCACTAACTGCTATGCACATTGCAACATGAGCACAGCCAGGAAGAGATCAATGATTGGTAAGGGATTTTAATATTTTCTTCATCTATACCATCCTGCTTGTGTTACTGACATCGAAGCTGCGGAGATCTTTGCCATCTCAGCCTGTTTTCATTTACAGACATTGTGGAAATGTTCTTTCTCTCCCTCCTATATACAGCGTAGACTGTGCTAGGAGGAATTAATGATAGGATGAATGCTCAGCCAGTTCTATGGGAGGAAGGTAGCAGAATGAATGGAGCGAGATTTGCTTTGTGCTTTTCAAATATTCTGCTTTTTAAGAGTGTCACATGTGATTTCTGCTTTTTGTGCATTATGGTAATTGACATTTTAGAAACTGTAATTTTTCATCTGTCCACAAGTAGAGTGAAATTTGAGATTCTGGAGTAGAAGTATTGCACGTATAGAATGCATTTGTAAAAAGGGAGATGTTGCATCTGTTTGCTGTGTTATATCAAATGCAATGAAGCCTTCATTATATAAGATGATCTTATCCTGAAGCATAACACATTGTACTGCTATTACATTCATAAGAAGCTGGAAGTCCTTATATAACTTGATAGCACTATTAGTGGGGTTTTTTCTTTTTTTTTTTTTTTCCGTAAAAGTTTGGTGAAGTGTTCTACCTGTAAAAGTGCAAGCTTGGGGCCTTGAATTACAGTTTTGTTTTATTTTTTGCCTATATGTCAATTCTATAATGGAGGCATTTTTGTATATACGCTATTTACTCTTGTGTGGTTTGTTCCAGAATAGTCGTTTTGTGAATCAATCATTTTCAATAAGACATTTTCTGCTATTATAATACGCTATTAAGGCACAATCAGTAAAAGAGAAGTGATATCATTGCACAACGTGACCTTGTTGAACTATAGTCCTCATTACAAATGCTAAAGCAACTTGTCTTCCTCTTGGGACTTATTTAAGTGGCATTCATGAAAAACTACTATCGCAATTTTTGTGTGCGATTGCACGTAAATTCTGCTGTATACACCTGATGCAATGTCCAGATCCATGCTGGGGTTTGCTGACCAAGCGGATTGCACAGCAATGATGTATGTAGGTTATAAGGCAGCAGAAGCAAACCAATACACTATTATGCTAGATTTGCTGTTTCTATGTGGTGATGCAAAGATTTTCCAGCAGCCTAAACTAAGTCTATACAAGCTATTCAGAAATAGAGTCTTTACTCTTGGTAATATGTTACCAAATAAATTGGCCACCCCTTCATTTATGGAATGTGGCATTAACTCCCCAAGATATCCAGTGACAATTGGCACCCAGATGTTATCGGCAATCTGTAAGTTGCGCGACTAGGTTTCTATTGATCAGGCTTGTATTTCCATGTGAAACAGATTGAGATCTGGAGAATTTGGAGATCAAATCAATACCTTTTGCCATATTCACCAAACCATTACTGAAGACTCTAAATTATAAAATTCTAAATCACGATGACTCCCTAGTCAAAGTCACACAGATTTTCCAACTTTTTCCTACTTCCAATAAATTATCTTCAAAAACTGACTTTTGACTTGTAGCCCAAAATATCCCACTCTTGGCAGGTGCCATTTTACTTCAGCCATTCGTACAACCAATGATTGAATATACAGATGTATTCTTCCTTACTTGCCCTATTGGTTGGACATTTCCAGATTTGTGTATAATACAATTAAATGGCTTTTCTAAAAACAATATTATTTTGTGATACATTATGGCAAAGTGATATGTTAACAATCCAGTGGGTGTCTAAGTATGACCACGCAGTGGGGGAGGGTGAATTGGAGCATTTCAGTGGTTTCATTAGCATGTTACAATATTGTATTATGTTATATTGGTTTGGTGAAAAATTGGCATCCTTAAAGAGGACCTTTCACCCCCTCTGCCCGGCTCTTTCTATAATTTAATAGGTGCTGGTTCATTGATTTCAGCACAGTTGGAATTTTTCTCAGTTCGCCACCATTTCTGAGTAGTGTCAAGCAGGAGCAGCCAAGGGGTGTGATTCTGAGCTCTGACACTGTTCATGTCTTATTGAAGTTTTGAATCAAGCCTGCCTTGCCTTCTCCTGCCTGACACGACTGTCATGATAGTACAGAGCCTAAGTAGCATATTAGGCACCAAAACTTACTGCACTGGTTGTTTGGGAACAGTGGGAACTAGAGAAAAAATCCAACTGTGCTGGAATCAATACAGCAGCACCTATCGATGGATGGTAAGAACTAGTGTTGGTGAAAGGTCCTCTTTAGCTAAATTACAGCTCAGTTAAGAATGCTCCCATCTTTATAGAGTAGATGTGTATGTAAAACCCATTTAAGCATCTCAGAAGTGAAGGCAAGACTGTCTTGTCTAATCCTACACCCGAGCAACTGTATCACAAATAGCTTAAACAGTTAATACCAGATATGATAGAAAGAAGTTACACATTACATCACATACTGCTGCTTATAGTGTCCCTACATTGCACAAGTTGATCCCTTTCTACCACCAAAAGAGCCCTCAATGAGCTTGTGAACATCAGAAATAAGAGCCTTGGAAAAAAGTGACCTGACCTGCTGATTCACATTTTACTTTACATCATACGGCCAGCAAGTTGTGTGTGTACTACGTACTATGAGAGTAAGGCTAACTAGTGAAGGCAATGTGGTGCTCTTAGCTGTGTACTGTTGGAAGGCCTTGGATCTCGGCCTTCATGTGCATGTTGCTATGACAGGTACCATCTACCTAAACATTGCTGGAGACAAAGCACGCTGTGCTGTGTTTGTGACAAGTTATCACAAAGCGATATACTAACCATCCTATTTATTTCTATCTGTGACCACTCGGTGGGGAAAAATACACTGAAGCTTTTCAAGATGATTCTTGCTATTGATCAGATATTGCTATTGATATAATATCGTTTTGAATTAGTTTGGAGACTAATTGGAATTCTTAACCAAACTGGAAATCAGTTAACTGTGGACTGTATTCTCTATACATAGAATAGGTGATACGTGCTTGATTTCAGGGGGTCAAACTACTCGGACCACACAGTGATTATGAGAACTGGGTTTGCAACTTCACCTATATTTTCCAAGCAAATAGAGCTATGGTTATGCATGCTAAGGGCCCCTTCACACGGAGTAAACGCGCCGCGCATTGTGGCGCGTTTACGGCGCGTGTACGCCGCGTTTTTTTACGGTGCGTGATTACGCCGCGTTAACGCCGCGTTTACGCGGCGTTAACGCGGCGTAATCGCGCACCGTAAAAAAACGCGGCGTACACGCGCCGTAAACGCGCCACAATGCGTGGCGCGTTTACTCCGTGTGAAGGGGCCCTTAGATGGAGCACCTAGGGAAAGTTGTAAGATCCCATTGTTTTCATTCACCCCCCAGTGATCAGATACTTATGTAATACTGTATAACCACCTACAGTGGGACGGATGGTCCTTTTAAATTAAATATGACCCAAAATATTAATATTAATAGAAATAAGTTGGTCCAAGTCATACTCTAGAAACTCTCATGTTATTAGTGTAATTTTCTTACTTTGATCTAAATATTGTTCAAGATGTTGAATTTAGCTATTTTAGGAGACATTTGCCAAAGGCTTTTGGTTCCATCTGTTACTCCAAATGTACTTATGCAAGAGGTTTCAGCTACAAGGCATGGTGATAGACAAAACCGTGACACCTACAAATCCTGGTAATAGACACTAATGTTCAAATGTGGGTTTTTCTTTTAACTACGAAAAAGAAAGGAAAACAAGTGGTCTGTGAAAAAGTGCAGGACTAATAAGTGGACAATTATAATCCTAGGTTTTGACATGTTCACTAATTGTACAATTATACAACAGGCAGTCCACAAGAGCAGTTTAATGAAAGCAAAATAAGTTCTGATTGGTTGCTGTGGGTGTGACAACATCACCTAGAGACAGTCAGCAATGCAATACTAATACCTACACACAGTGAATGTATTGCTGTCATAACAAGAATCTATCAAGTTGGGTAATAGTCAGCAACCCAATGGAGGGAACCGGAGGATGGGAGTTGTAGTTGTGGTGTTGAAGTCATGGGTAGACAAAGAAACTTGATCAGCATCTCCAAGGCTAGACACTGTTGAGGAAGGCTTGCAATGTACATGATGGTCTTGGTAGTTTTCCAGGGGGGCAGACATTGAGAGTGGTCCTTTCTTAAAGGGGCTCTATCATTGGGAAACATTATTTTTAGCTAAGTACATCCTTACATAGATTTAGAAATGCTATTCCACACCTACCTTTTGTATGTAAATTGCCTCAGTAGATTTTGAATAAGTCCATTTTTATTCATATGGTAATTAGCTTCTCCGTGCATCGGAAGTCTCACCGTGCATTCCTCCCTGCTATTCTCTATATGTATGCACAGCAGAGGCTGCTGTGCTGATAACTCATCTCTGCTATACATACCCATAGAGAAGACAGTGATCACAGACACTTCCGGAGTGCATGGAGAAGCTAATTAGCATATGAATAAAATGGACTTATTCAAAAAATACTGAAGCAATTTACATACAAAAGGTAGGCGTGACATAGCCTTTCTAAAGGTTGTGCAAGGATGTGCTTAGCTAAAAATGACGTTTTCCAATGATAGAGCCCCTTTAACTTGAGTCATGTGGTTGTGTTCAAAAGGGCCCTGATGGTAAACCCAGAATCAAGTGCAGTTAAACCAAGATAAACTTTACTGTGGTAACTGGTAACACAAGCAGATATCAGATAGGAGTTGTAGTAGTTTTGATTTCCACTGTGATGGCTGACCCCAGACTTGGGATGAGGGACACCCATTGTAAAGATGGTATAATGATACCTTTCTACACTTCATTAATGTAAAGTTTCTGCTTCTCCAACTTTAGCTTTGGCTAGGGTTGGATTAAATGAAAATTCCCAGGAACCCAGATACCTGGATATGAGTAGGTCCTGACTGGTAGGTTCTACAACCCCAACTTCCTCCAACATGCACACTTTTTCTCTTTAACGGTGCAGACATCTCTGCTTCCCTGTCTCACGGCTGTAGCTAGATTGCTGGTCTTTTTTTTTTTCTTTTTAATGTAGATTGTGAGCCCCACATAGAGCTCACAATGTACATTTTTCCCTATCAGTATGTCTTTTTTGTAATATGGGATGGAAATCCATGCAAACACAGGAAGAACATACAAACTCCTTGCAGATGGTTTTTTGCCCTTGGTGGGATTTGAACACCAGGACTCCAGCGCTGCAAGGCTGCAGTGCTAACCACTGAGCCACCGTGTGGCCCCTAGATTGCTGGTCTTGACTGAATTAACGCTAACACACTATTGACCAACACTCACTGGAGGCTCACAGTTTCCATCTCTTATACCATGTAATTGCCAAGGAATCTACCAAATCCCCTCAAATGGAATGGGAGCCAGAACACATTGGCAGGGTCCTCCAAAGAGGGGTCAATATAAAGTTAAGCTGAAAAACAATACCATTAAGAGGTGAAAACGCATATAAAGCAAACTATATACCCAGTGGCACAAGAAATACTAAAATAAAATTAAAACATATAACCAGTGTCTACTGGGATGCTGCACTAACCCCAGGAAAATTACTAAGATCTGTTTAAGGCTGAAGCACCCAGAATGAGATCCAGGGCCTGAAACCTGTTGCCATGAGAGCCTGGCTTGTCTGGCATACACTTCTATTATAGACTGTTGTATGCAACCTGTAATAGAAGCGCCAGTATGTTGCAATGCATGCATTAGTGATCAGACCCCTGTGGTTTAAGACCTCTAGGGGGTCTAATAAATACAGTATAAAAGAAAAAAACAAAAACACACACATCTATCTATCTATCTATCTATCTATCTATCTATCTATATTAAAAAGAATTTAAAAAATTGAATCACCCCCTTTCCCCAGAATACACATAAAAGTAAAAAATGACTGTGAAACACATATACATTAGATAGATTCTTGTCAGAAAACACCCCCTCTACAAACATATAAAAATATTTTTCCCTTATAGTGAAAAATGCAGTGGAAAAAAAAATCTACCGAAAGGCCATTTTTCACTTTATTGCCTCTGATAAAAATGTTAATAAAATTGATCAAAACAATAGATATTCTTCAAAATGGCATTATCAATTTTAATAAAATGGATCAAAACTATATATTTTCCTCAAAATGATATAATTATAAAGTACGCCTGACCCTGTAATAAAATAACATCCTTTGCATCCCCGTATACAGAAATATAAAAATGTTACGGGTGTCAGAATATGTTAAAAATTTTTTTTGCAAAGTTTTGGATGAAAATGTAAATAAATTAGATAAATGCACAGTGAACACCATAAAAACTAAGCCCATATTAATGTCGCACAAATGTATTTTTCTGCAATTACACCCATGCTGAATTTTTTTCAAGCTTTCTAGTACATTAAGCAGATTGTTAAATGGTACCATTATGAAGAACAATTTGTCCTGCAAACATGAAGCCCTCATATGACTCTGTAAACAGAAAAAAGTTATGGATCTTGAAAGATGGGGAGTTAGGAAGGGGTTAAAGGTTGTGTGTACACATGCTCTAATTATAGAAAAAAATATAACATTAAGTATTTTTTAACCTGCGACGATTGTTGTCTATGTATTACAGTGCCCATGTCATTATATATACACTATGTGATCAAAAGTATCCAGACACCCCCAAAAACATACGTTTTTCATATTAGGTGCATTGTGCTGCCACCTACTGCCAGGTACTCCATATCAGCGACCTCAGTAGACATTAGACCTCGTGAGAGAGCAGAATGGAGCGTTCTGCGGAACTCACGGACTTAGAATGTGGTCAGGTGATTGGGTGCCACACATCACGCAGGTCGATGCCTCGCTTGGTGTAAGGAGCGTAAACATTGGACAATTGAACAGAGGAAAAACATTGTGTGGAGTGATGAATCATGGTACACAATGTGGTGATCTGATGGCAGGGTGTGGGTATGGCGAATACCTGGTGAACGTCATCTGCCAGCGTGTGTAGTGCCAACAGTAAAATTCAGAGGTGGTGGTGTTATGGTGTGGTCGTGTTTTTCATAGAGGGGGCTTGCACCCCTTGTTGTTTTGCATGGCACTATCACAGCACAGGCCTACATTGATGTTTTAAACACTTTCTTGCTTCCCACTATTGAAGAGCAATTCGGGGATGGCGATTGTATCTTTCAACACGATCGAGCACCTGTTCATACTGCACGGCCTGTGGCGGAGTGGTTACACGACAATAACATCTCTGTAATGGACTGGCCTGCACAGAGTCCTGACTTGAATCCTATAGAACACCTTTGGGATGTTTTGGAACGCCGACTTCATGCCAGGCCTCACCGACCTACATCGATACCTCTCCTCAGTGCAGCACTGCATGAAGAATGGGCTGCCATTCCCCAAGAAACCTTCCAGCACCTGATTGAACGTATGCCTACAAGAGTGGAAGCTATCATCAAGGATAAGGGTGATCATCAAGGATAAGGGTGGGCCAACACCATATTGAATTCCAGCATTACCGATGGAGGGCGCCACAAACTTGTAAGTCATTTTCAGCCAGGATACTTTTGATCACATAGTGTATGTGGGAGAAACCACCTGGGATCTTAAACCAGGCTAAACCAACATCAATGTGCAATGTTTTTCATCTCTAATCTCTAACAAGCAGGAGTGCTGTTTGGATTGTGTTTTAGATTTTTAAAGGGATCTTGATCAGTTCTCTGAGGCTACTTTAGAAAAATGTGCTAATAATAGTCAATAATCAATATTTTGTGTGAACACTTTTTTACCTTCAAAACAGCATCAATTCATTAAGGTTGATTGAAGGAAGCAGTGAGGTTGTTCTAATCATCTTGGAGAACCAACTACCGATCTTGCTCAAATCTCTTAATGTAATCCGAGACTAACTTGTTGTTGTTAACATCAGGGCTCTGTGGGAGCCATATCACCTTTCCAGGATTCCTCCAAAAGGTGGTCACAGTGAATACTATTTGAATTTAGATTTCACTTTTGTCCATTTACTTAATTTTGTTAATAGAGAAAAATAAACTATTAAAGCTTCTATTTTTCTAAACATTCTTTGAAAATATAGTACAATCTAAGGATAGGAGAAAGAGGGGCTCACACCAAAACATGGTAAAGTATTTTATTCCAACTAACAATAAGAGCAGGCTGGCAGAGAGGATAAAGTCAGCAATAAGGTGATGGCCGGTTTTGCACTGTATGGCCCTACTCATGCAGTCAGTCTTCTGAAAGCCATTCTTATACAATAACACAGAGGAGTTCACATCTACAACAAGAGTTTTTTAGTGTCCTTTTTGCATTTCTCTCAGTGGGCATCAGTGGCATAACTAAAGTCTTATGGGATTCGGTGCCATCTTTTGTCCAGGGCCCCCTACTTCATCCCTACAGCGAATTATTGATAGGGATGGCTATGGGTGCTGTGGAGTTTAATGAACCTTAGTGTGGTTGGGGTAATCTGTGGGTCTCCTCTTAAGGGCCAGATGGACGCTGCAATCTCAATACTGATGCCAGTGCTTATGGGCCCCCTATGACTCTTGGGCCCAGATGCAACTATACCCTCTGCACCCCCTCATGTTATGCCCCTGGTGGGCATACTTTCAGTGGTGGCATACAACGGATAGTTTTCTATAGCCCACTGTATTTTTTGACACAAGGGGCTTTATTGCTAGTATAAATCTGGCATTTCATTGAATACCAAAAGTTATATGTAAACTACAAGGAGAATACTATTTGTGAAATGACAGCACACCGGACCCCCCTCTTTCTCCGCCCCTCTCTTTATTTATTTATATATATATATATATATATATATATATATATATATTTATTAATTACCTTCCCTATAATAATATCAACCTTTAAGCCATATCAACCCCTAAGCAGTTTTTATACAAAAAAAGTGGTTAGTTTTAAGCCATGTTCATGTTAGGCCATGAAGTGGTGAAAAAAATTGTAGATATTACATTTTCATTGCAATCTGAAACAATTTGTGGCGTGGATTTGAAGATCTGCAACATGCTCTAAAAGCAGATCTTGGCTACCTGTAAATGGAGATTTCTAAATCCCCATTCACTAGTACAGTACTATACAGTTTTTATGGTGTACAAGAAGTTCTGTTTCTATTATGACCCTTGTCTATATTCAGTAATTAAGAGAACATAATGCAAAATTGAATTATATGCCCCATTGGTCAGAATGCCCAATATTGATTTACTGTTATATGAGCCAAAAATAATGATATACTCTAAATGGAATAGAATTTGGCTTCATCTGTTTATTTACAGCACAGAGAGTTAAAATCGTATGATGAGGAGTAGTATTGTTATAGATTTGTGTTAAAAAATTGAAGGGTGTAACCAAAGTCATTATTTGAAATATGAAACAGAACAATGTAAAGAAGCTATTCCTCATTAAGAAGCTTGTGAGAGTGAAACTCGCCCCTTAAAGGGGTTGTCAGTGTTAGTCCCTGCACATAGCATAGCAGCTTCTTTCTTTAGTCTTTGTAGCACATTCACATTGCCGCCATTCTCACGATAAAGGACGCAGTTCACATCATATGTTTCCTGCTTTTAAACATCACTAGTATCAGTGCCACAAGGGTGCTAAGTCGAGATAGGAGGAGACTGAGACAGATAGTAAATTGAAGATTGGGAATACGTAAAGGAAATGTCGTCATTTGCATCAATATACAGTATATATGACAATTAAAGATATGTCCCTCCTTACTTTCCCTATTGAGTGGAGATTTCCACATGTGTGTGTCAAGGGATGACAAACCTTACAAAATATCATTTGACAACATTGTCACAAGTTAAGGGTGGACCCATGTGTAACCAATGAATATATTCTTCTCAGTTGTGGTTTAGATACTCATAAGTAATAAGAATCACAGGAAAAATTCTGCATATGTCTCTATAACCCTTAGAAGAAGTTGATTCACGGTCCTATAGCTGCAATAGTAGAGTCATAGGAAGCACTCAAAATAAATCATACTTTATTCACTCTTGCAACTCTCCAGGTCACTTGGGTGCTTGGAATGGGGGGAAATTAATTTTCAACAATGCCTTTGTCTGTGATGTTGTTGCTTATAGATAATAATTAGAGATGAGCGAACACTAAAATGTTCGAGGTTCGAAATTCGATTCGAACAGCCGCTCACTGTTCGTGTGTTCGAATGGGTTTCGAACCCCATTATAGTCTATGGGGAACATAAACTCGTTAAGGGGGAAACCCAAATTCGTGTCTGGAGGGTCACCAAGTCCACTATGACACCCCAGGAAATGATACCAACACCCTGGAATGACACTGGGACAGCAGGGGAAGCATGTCTGGGGGCATAAAAGTCACTTTATTTCATGGAAATCCCTGTCAGTTTGCGATTTTCGCAAGCTAACTTTTCCCCATAGAAATGCATTGGCCAGTGCTGATTGGCCAGAGTACGGAACTCGACCAATCAGCGCTGGCTCTGCTGGAGGAGGCGGAGTCTAAGATCGCTCCACACCAGTCTCCATTCAGGTCCGACCTTAGACTCCGCCTCCTCCGGCAGAGCCAGCGCTGATTGGCCGAATTCCGTACTCTGGCCAATCAGCACTGGCTAATGCATTGTATTGGCGTGATGAAGCAGTGCTGAATGTGTGTGCTTAGCACACACATTCAGCTCTACTTCATCGGGCTAATAGAATGCATTGGCCAGCGCTGATTGGCCAGAGTACGGAATTCGGCCAATCAGCGCTGGCTCTGCTGGAGGAGGCGGAGTCTAAGATCGCTCCACACCAGTCTTCATTCAGGTCCGACCTTAGACTCCGCCTCCTCCAGCAGAGCCAGCGCTGATTGGCCGAATTCCGTACTCTGGCCAATCAGCACTGGCTAATGCATTGTATTGGCGTGATGAAGCAGTGCTGAATGTGTGTGCTTAGCACACACATTCAGCTCTACTTCATCGGGCTAATAGAATGCATTGGCCAATCAGCGCTGGCCAATGCATTCTATTAGCGTGAACTGAGTTTGCACAGGGGTTCTAGTGCACCCTCGGCTCTGCTACATCAGATTGCTACATCTGATGTAGCAGTGCCGAGTGTGCATCAGATGTGTAGTTGAGCAAAACTGACTCAGCACTGCTAAGTCTCTGCATTCGCATAGGAATGCATTGGCCAGCCTTCGGCCAATCAGCGCTGGCTCTGCCGGAGGAGGCGGAGTCTAAGGTCGGACCTGAAAGGAGACTGGTGTGGAGCGATCTTAGACTCCGCCTCCTCCAGCAGAGCCAGCGCTGATTGGTCGAGTTCCGTACTCTGGCCAATCAGCGCTGGCCAATGCATTCTATTAGCCCGATGAAGTAGAGCTGAATGTGTGTGCTTAGCACACACATTCAGCTCTACTTCATCAGGCTAATAGAATACATTGGCCAATCAGCGCTGGCCAATGCATTCTATTAGCTTGATGAAGCAGAGTGTGCACAAGGGTTCAAGCGCACCCTCGGCTCTGATGTAGCAGAGCCGAGGGTGCACAAGGGTTCAAGTGCACCCTCGGCTCTCCTACATCAGAGCCGAGGGTGCGCTTGAACCCTTGTGCAGCCTCGGCTCTGCTACATCAGAGCCGAGGGTGCGCTTGAACCCTTGTGCACACTCTGCTTCATCAAGCTAATAGAATGCATTGGCCAGCACTGATTGGCCAGAGTACGGAATTCGGCCAATCAGCGCTGGCCAATGCATCCCTATGGGAAAAAGTTTATCTCACAAAAATCACAATTACACACCCGATAGAGCCCCAAAAAGTTATTTTTAATAACATTCCCCCCTAAATAAAGGTTATCCCTAGCTATCCCTGCCTGTACAGCTATCCCTGTCTCATAGTCACAAAGTTCACATTCTCATATGACCCGGATTTGAAATCCACTATTCGTCTAAAATGGAGGTCACCTGATTTCGGCAGCCAATGACTTTTTCCAATTTTTTTCAATGCCCCCGGTGTCGTAGTTCCTGTCCCACCTCCCCTGCGCTGTTATTGGTGCAAAAAAGGCGCCAGGGAAGGTGGGAGGGGAATCGAATTTTGGCGCACTTTACCACGCGGTGTTCGATTCGATTCGAACATGGCGAACACCCTGATATCCGATCGAACATGTGTTCGATAGAACACTGTTCGCTCATCTCTAATAATAATCATTTTAGTTGTAATGGAAGCTAGTTGTCTATGCATCGGCATTCTAGGGAGTCTGTTGTGGGATTATTCTTAGGCCCAGCAGCCAATCTAAGCACACAGAGCTTCAGATAGGGATAGAGTCACAATTTAAGACATTGATATTAAATAATATGCGGGGAGATTTATCTACCTATGTCTTATGGTGTGGAAAAAAAAAAAAAAAGTAGCCTCCTGAAGAAACTGGGTTCAAATGCACGTTAGTGCTCGAGGTGAAGGTTATTGCCCTTGCCCTTGCCATTCATTTGATTGGTGCCATTAGGTCTGTATGTAACTGAGTTTGAGTATCATATATATATATATATATATATATATATATATATATATATATATATAAAACCACTTTACATGTATTGGTGATAGTTTGTATGTCGTAGTTCATGCATGGCATGAATTCCCATACACTATGTTTGATGTAATCATGACCTCCATCTGTTCATGCTCCTAGTGTTTTCTTAATGTATGTTGTATTTGGTATTCATTAATAATAAATATATATATATATATATATATATATATATATATATATATATATATATAGTGATTATTTTTGGGCTTCTGTTATTGTGTTTAGGTGTAGCCCACATTTTACTGGTAGTTGATGGCAACTTTGGTAGGTTAAAAAATATCTCATAAAAAAGAATATGGAGGAGGTTTTATTATTTACCTATGTAAAAGAAAAATGCTATTTATACAATTTTTTCTGCAAGTGGCATTGTTATTGCTGCCATTGCCACTTTTTTTTTTAAAAAAAAGGAGAAAGTGATCGGGAGCAGTGGGAAATCTATTACAAATTTTGACCGTTTTTGGAGTAAATGATGACTTAAATCTACCCCAGCTGTAAGCCAAAGAGGATTTTATTCTAGGCGCACAGACTCACAAAGGGGAGTAACCAGAAAAGGAAAAAATAAAACTTAACTTTTAAAATAAATACACTAAAATAGCACATAAAATGTAATATATACCTAGCGATATTAAGGGTGCAAAAAGGCAGGGTTTATTTGTCTCTGTATGTAAAGACCCTAATAAATAATTCTCTACACCTCCCAAAAAATATTCTGAAAACTACCCAAGAATATGTATCATTGTTATCCCACCCGGCAGACAGATACTAATCACATCAGGACATGATGCAAAATATCATGTGAAATAAACTAATTCATTCCCCCACACACATAGGTCTCTTGTAGGGAAGGAGCACCAAAGTTTTCCTTCAGATAACCCCTGGTACAAATGCAATCATGGAAAAAGATAGCCCTCCTACGTAGTCATCGCCATAATAACAATGCTATTCCTCAGCACGACGCATTCTGATGTACCAGCGTCCACCAACGGGCCAATGGACATTTATCTTTTAAATAGCATCCTGATGTGACTCAGTTATTCGGGGCGAAACGCGTTGAGGAATAGCACTATAGGGATGACTGTATAGTAGGGCTGTCTTTTCCCCTGAATGTGAAAATTAACTATTAAAATCTAAAAACATTTGCCCTATACAGCGAATGCCAGAGATTGAAAAAAAAAAAAGTCAACATTTCCATAAAAATATATATATTTCCCCTCAGAAAACACATCTAATACCATATTCTGTACACTGAAATATAAAAAAGTTACAGATGTCAGAACATGATGGTGAAATTTTTTTCTTCAAAATGTATAATGTTTATAACAATATCAAAATATGAGAAAAACCTATATAAATCTAGTATCACCGTATGCCAACCCAGAAGAATAAAGCTGATTTGTCATTGGTATCACACAGTGGAACCTGTAAAAACAAAACCCATTAAAAAAAATGGTGGTACTGCATTATTTTTTTCAGTCCCGCTCTGTTCTGAATTTATTTCCAAGCTTTCCAGTATATTGTACAAAATATCAAAGGTTACCATGTTAAAGTCCAATATGTAAATGGTAAAATTAATAAGTCATGACTTTTGGAAGGCAAGGGCTGCAAGATAACACTAAAATAAGATCCGGTAAAGATTAAAGGTATTATATGTTCTGATGACAATATTTGGGATAGGTTATGTTCTCTCTGTTGTGCCTTTACGACTAGCTGAGGTCAACAGGGAGGGGATAATAATCTGCAGTGGGTGAGCTAGGTACTCAAGGCATTTCACATAGTTTATGGGGATTTATGCAGACAGACAATCACCTAATTGTAGGAATTAACTGTGATTCTACCTTAGGCCCAGTTCACATCTGCATTCGGTATTCAGTTTGGGAAGTCCGCTTGGGGACCCCCAGAACGAAAACCTATACACATTATAAAGAGGTTAGCTAAGTAACCACACAGACCCCGTAGACTACAATAGGGTCCATGTGGTTTCTGCTCAATGGCTGCATGAATCATGCGGAGAGAAAAGTACTGCAAGCACCATTTTTTTCTCCACATGTTTCATGTGGAAACCGAACTGAAACCACATGGACCCCATTATAGTCTAAGGGTCTATGTGGTTTCTTAGCTAACTGCTTTTTAATGCTTAGAGATTTCTGTTTGGGGGGTCGCCAAGCAGACCCCCGAATGGAATACCATACATAAATGTGAACTGGGCCATAAAAGAAGATAGTTTTCTTACTGTTATAGCTAATTTAGTCTCCTCTAGAAAATAATTAGAGCTACTAGAAGACCAACTAGTAGGCCAAAGGTAAAAATAGATAAGGATACCATGTGCTAGTTTAAAAAAATCTGCGTTGTTGAAATATTAAACCTTTATTGCTTTATACATATTACCGTACATCTGACCAACATGCAACCTCTGATTTGCCAAATAAAACCCGTCTTGGCATTTGCAGCTCGATGGCTTGTGATGCCTTCTGTAAATGACTCTAAACGTAATGAATAGAGCCATGAAATGTGTCAAACTCAACAACCCATGCCTTACTACTACAGCTGATCATGTGTATATATTAGAACGGTTTTGGAATTGGTATTTCTATATGGCACATTTTCAACAGAAATTTTCTACGCTACAAAGAAGAATTGGAAGCCACCTGCAGTAAACTAAATTATGTCAAAATCTTCCTGCCCTTATAAACTACCTCTATTTACAACCTAGCCCATAATTACTGTATCCGATGGATAGCGTAAGATGTGCGTGCTTATAGCACCAAAATGTCTCCATTCCTGAAGTGTGTAGTAATTAACCTCTGAGCAGACTACATATTACATCTATAATAACTACATGAAGAAAATGTTGTATTAATGTGCATCAGCCTTAAATGAATTTTAGCCAAGTTTGTAACTGGTAATTAAAACTGGTACATCTAATTATATATTACAATTAGCATACATTATACAATCTAGTTGTTTTGCTGCATAAAATACATGCATTCTAATTGTCCACAATACGAAGAGAAAGCTTTTCCCGAACTACCCATCAGTTACCTTAAGGCCCAGGGTACTAGAAATAATTATAGGCAAGATTAAATCAAACTTTTTGTCAATTTACAGTACATCAGAAGTTTTTTTTTTTTTTTTTTATAAAAGTGAAAAAGTGCCTCTGTAGTCGTACAGTACATTTATCTTAACTGAGAGAAGATATACTGTATATATGATAATACTTGCATTTACAGTACAGCTTGGTACATGGTGGTGTATTTTGCTCATTTTTTGCTTCACTATTTATATTGTACGCCAAATTCAGGAAATGAAACCAAAACGCTTTTGAAACTGGCTGGAGCATCCAACCACTTGGCAGGACTGGACTTAGGACTCCATATAGTATTGTCAATTTTGAGGAAATAACATAATATCCGCTTCCATCAAAAGTAGGGGTTGTTAGTTAAGGGGAGGGTATGTTGTTCCTCCAGATGCTCCATGGACTAAGGTTAATGACTCCCTAATTGGGTGACAACCAAATTGGGTTATAGTATGACAAAAAGTCTCCCCGTCCTATGGAAATATTTGATTGTTAAAGATTAAGGGAGCCTTCACACGGATTTACGCTCTGCTCATTCTGAACGTAAAACTCGTTCCTAATGAGTGCGTAAAAACCAGCTCCCATTGATTTCTATGGGTGCCAGCATACGTGCGCTCCCCATTGATATCAATGGCAGGCTTTTTTCCCTATTGCTTTCAATGTGATACATGAGTATGCTGGCACCCATAGAAATCAATAGGATCTGGTTTTTACGCGCTCATTCTGAACGAGTTTTATGTTCAGAATGAGCAGAGCATAACTCCGTGTGAAGTCTCCCTAAGGCTAGATTCACACATGCACTTGATCTCCACTTGGGGATTCAGGTCCCCATTCCGCTTTAAAAATGCAGAGAGAAAAGTCCTGTAAGCAGGACTTTTCTCCCAAATTTTTCAGGCCAAAATGGAGCAGAATCCTAGCAGACCCCATTAGAGTTTATGGGGTCCACAGGTTTCCATGAGTAACTGCAAGTTAGGTTTCTGTTTGTGGGGTCTCCAAGTGGACCCCACGAATGGAAACCCGAACGCCGGAGTGAACCTATCGTAACAATGAATCAGTTAAATGCAATATTCAAAAATGTATCCTTTTTCTGTAATAGCTCACATATTCTGTGGACTTCCATATATCATAGGTTGTCTCTCTACTATCAACCCTGATTATATGGGATCCATTTAATAATGACTTCTCCATGTATGGTTGGGCTCACATCTGCGCTGGGGAATTCCGTGCCCCACTCAGGTTGAAAAATGCAGAGAAAAAAGTCATTCAAGCAGGATTTTTTTTCCCAACCCAGAGAACCCCATTATTATCTATGGCATCTGGGGTTTCCTTGGGTAACCGTTTTGTGAGCAGATTGGGTTTTCCTTTTTTGGGGGCTCCCAAGTGCATCCAAAGAACGGAAAGCCAAGCACAAGTGTGAACCTAGAGTAATACATGCACAGACCACACCCACCAGAGTATACTTTTGTTACAGAGTGGCCATGATATCTGTTCTCTTTTCCCGGGTAGGTATTATTGGTTTGTTCATCAAGATTTGAGAAGGTTTATATTGGATTAGTACAGGCATATAGCATGGCTTTCTACAATAATCATCTACAGTGGAAGTGACCTTGTTTTAATTATTCTATTAATAATAATAATAATAATAATAATACATTTTATTTATATAGCGCCAACATATTCCGCAGCACTGTACAATTTATAGGGTTCAGATACAGACATACATAACAAAGAACGTCATTTCACACAATGGGACTGAGGGCCCTGCTCAAAAGAGCTTACAATCTATGAGGTAGAGGGGGTGACACAAGAGGTAGCAGGGGCGGCATTGCTTATACAGTGTTCAGACAATTTTGTGCATTAGGAATTGTGATAGGCTTGTCTGAAAAGATGCGTCTTTAGTTTGCGTTTGAAACTGTAGAAGTTGGGAGTTAATCTTATTGTCCGGGGTAGAGCATTCCAGAGAAGTGGTGCAGCTCGGGAGAAGTCTTGTATACGAGCGTGGGAGGTTCTGATAATAGAGGATGTAAGTGTTAGGTCATTGAGTGAGCGGAGAGCACGGGTTGGGCGGTAGACAGAGATGAGGGAAGAAATGTATGGAGGTGCGGCATTATGGAGAGCCTTGTGGATGAGAGTAATAACTTTATATTTTATTCTATAATGAATAGGCAGCCAATGTAGTGACTGGCACAGACCTGAGGCATCGCTGTAGCGTCTAGTCTGGTAGATGAGCCTGGCCGCTGCATTCAGAATAGATTGTAGAGGGGAGAGTTTAGTGAGGAGAAGACCGATTAGTAAGGAGTTACAGTAGTCAAGGCGAGAATGAATCAGAGAGACAATAAGTGTCTTTAGTGTATCTCTGGTAAGGAAAGGACGTATTCTGGAGATGTTTTTGAGGTGGAGGTGACATGAACGTGCGAGTGATTCAATATGAGGGGTGAAGGAAAGGTCTGCGTCAAATATGACCCCAAGGCAGCGGGCATGCTGCCTAGGAGTTATAGTAAGGCCTGAGACTGCAATGGATATATCAGGGACAGATCTGTTAGATGGTGGAAACAGTAGTAGTTCAGTCTTAGAGAGATTTAGTTTCAGATAGAGCGAGGACATGATATTAGAGACAGCAGAGAGACAGTCACTGGTGTTCTGTATGAGTGCAGGGGTGATGTCACGGGAAGATGTGTATAATTGGGTGTCATCAGCATAAAGATGGTACCTGAAGCCAAATCTGGCGATGGTTTGTCCAATGGGGGCTGTGTAGAGAGAAAAGAGCAGGGGGCCAAGGACCGAGCCCTGAGGAACCCCAACAGCAAGGGAAAGAGGGGAGGAAACAGAGCCCGTGAATGATACACTGAAAGTGCGGTCTGAGAGATAAGAGGAGAACCAGGAGAGTGCAGTGTCATTGAGGCCGACTGAGCGGAGCATAGTGAGGAGAAGTTGATGGTCAACAGTGTCAAAAGCTGCAGAGAGGTCCAGAAGAATAAGAAGAGAGAAGTCACCATTGGATTTAGCCTTTAGTAGATCATTAGAGACTTTTGTGAGAGCTGTTTCAGTGGAGTGCAGAGCGCGGAAACCAGATTGTAAGGGGTCAAGCAGAGAGTTAGCAGAGAGATAACGGATTAACCGAGAATAAACCAGGCGTTCCAAAAGTTTAGAGATGAAGGGGAGGTTAGAGACGGGTCGATAGTTAGCAGCACAGGACGGGTCCAGGGAGGGTTTTTTCAGTAGCGGGGTTATAACAGCATGCTTGAAGGAGGATGGGAAGATTCCAGAAGAGAGAGAGAGGTTAAATATTTTAGTAAGGTAAGTAGTGACAGCAGGGGACAGAGATTGGAGAAGGTGTGAGGGGAAGGGGTCACTACTGCAGGTTGTGGGGCGAGATGAAGAAAGTAGCTGGGAGACTTCCTCTTCTGTGACAGGTTCAAAAGATGAGAATGGACAGTCTGAAGTGCGGCTGGTGAGGGGATCAGTACTATCATAGGTGTGGGAGTCAATGCCACCTGGGGCTTGGGCAGTAATTTCCTGACGGATCTTATCAATTTTATCATGGAAATACATGGCCAGGTCATCAGCACTAAGGTCTGTGAATGGCGTCTGCACCTTGGGTGTGAGTAAGGAGTGAAAGGTTTCAAAAAGCCTTTTTCTATTAAATGATTGAAAGTTTTTCTCTGTAGTCATGCCTTTCCTGGAAACACACTGAGGTTATCTAGTGGTACTAAGCTTACATACAGTACCAGCTGCATCTTACAGAGGCTCTTCATGGATTCCTTTGACGCCACAATAAGAATCTTAGTCCTTCACCTCACTGTCATAGTTGATTCGTGAACCCATTTTATATTACTTTGTGATTGAACTGTGGTTTTAGCCAATTTCAAGCATCCTAAATATTTCTAATTTCTTGGAATATGTCATATCTACAATTTTTTTTGTCCTTGGACACTTTGAAGGATAACTGCATGATCTGTGAACAGTTTTTTCATCTTTCCTTTTGAATCTTCAGAGTGTTTTTCATAGTTTAATGCCTTGAAAAACCCTAAAGTAAACCTGCCATCATATAAACATAGTCCAGTCTGCAGACAGCTTGTTATAGAGCAGAATGTGATATACTGTATTTTACTATTTTGAATATTGATATATTTTTCTTTGGAAAAAGAATCAGTATAACCTTTAGGGGGCGTTCACACTACCGTTGGTGTCTGACAGCAGTGTCCGTAGCTACTGTCCGTTCAAGATTTTAGCAACGGACACTAGGTGTGTCCGTTACAATTTCCATTCATTTCAATGGGATTTCATCTGTTGTCCTTTAGTGGCCCTTTAGTGTCCGTTTGTGTCCTTAAGTGTCCGTTTACAACCATGCCCATTTTTTCAAGCGGACTAAAAAAATCCTACATGCAGGACTTTTCTCTTTGTTCGAAAAAACGGAAAGCAAGTGTCCATTTTTTTTCAACATTGAGGTCTATGAGCAACGAACAGTAACAGATAGCCATCAGTTACTGTCTGTTTGTGTCTGTTATGATAGATGTCCTTTTTTTTTTGTTTTTAAACGGACACCTTCTGAGTGGACACCACTCTACCTAATTCATTGAAATGTCAGGTCATTCTGAGTTCAGTTGACCAATCAGAGGCAGACAGTGTCAGAATTCAGAACCACGCCCCCTTGTCTGATGCAGCCTGAGACTGCTCACTTGACAATGTAGAGATTAAATAGCATATCAGGACCAAATGTAACTGCAGTGATTGCTTAGGAACAGTAGGGTTTAGAATAAAATTCCAACTGTGCTGGAATCAGTAGAGTGGCAGCTATTAAATGATGTAAAGAGCTTGAGATGTTGTTGGTGGAAGGTCCACTTTACACTTTGCTACATTTGTAAATGTTTTTTATACGCTAAGTCTCTATTAAACTCTAGTTGGTATAATAATAAAGGCAGATAAAGGTCAGGTACATAAGCTAAAATAGATGTTGGCTATCAGCAGGTCACTGTAGGAAAGGTCAGCTAACATGGATATAAGCAGATCCCTATAGGTATGGCTGCTGTTACCTAACCAACAGCATTCTTTCTGCCACTCATTTCTTATGTCTGTCATAGCACCCCTGATGATAATGGCTAGTCAACAGAGGATATATAGCATTATATTATTTAAATGAGTGGGATCCTCCATTTCAGTAACTGTCCTGGATACTCAAAGGGCGTGCAGACCAAGGAATCCCTGTGATGCCTATATAAGCTGTATTATATAAGCAGAAGACCTAACTAGATCTAATAAAGACAACCTGAGTTGATATATTTTGATTCACTAAACAGCCCCTGACAGTGACATTTAAGGATGAAGAGGACTGAAATTTATAGCAGGAATGAGTTTGGCTGCTGTAATTCCATGGGGTGTCAATTTTAGCAGTCATGGCTCTTCTCTCTGGTCACGATTAGAGCTGAGCGAGTACTGTTCGGATCAGCCGATCCGAACAGCACGCTCCATAGAAATGAATGGATGCACCTGGTACTTCCGCTTTGATGGCGGCCGGCCGCTTAACCCCCCGCGTGCCGGCTACGTCCATTCATTTCTATGCGAGCGTGCTGTTCGGATCGGCTGATCCGAACAGTACTCGCTCATCTCTAGTCACGATGGCTTAGCTGATATGTATTACTTGCACATAGTATATTTCTTTATCCTATCCCAATCAGGACTTCATTTGCATGCACCTTCTTTATAGATTTTTATAGATGGTGAAATCTAAGGGGATATGCTGTAACACTACTTAAAGGTATATTCTGGAAGAAATTGCTGGACTGTAGTAGGCATACTGTAAGGGGTAAGAAGATACAAGGTAAGAAATACGGTATTTATTTTTCTGAACTAACTGAGATATTTTCTAAAGAAAAAGTGAAGTCTGGAGCTTGTCTTATAAGATTCTCCTTAAGAAGAAAACTTCAAAAGGAACTGAAGTAGGCAGCATAAAATTCCCCAGTGCATTTTATGAGTACAGTGTTGTTTTTCCTACTGACGCTATCAAGAAAGGAAAAGGGCAACACTTATTTTGAAAATTCTCTTTCATGTTCCCTGATGCATTTTGCAAACTCTGTTAGATAATCCTATCAGCCACATTTCTCAGTAATGTACAGATTGGAGTGCCCATGCATTTTGTAAGGAATAGATATCAGACATCTAGCAGAAACCACAAGTAATTTGTGTTCTTGTTTTAGGGTCAGACTATCCTCTGCCTGGATACGTATGATTTTAGAACTGTGTCTTAGCTTCTGTTACAGTGTCTCTGTATACTGTAATTCTTTACAGGAGGGTAAATGTGATTTAAGTGAAACAGTGAGATATAGTGTGCCATGAAATATGGTTGCTTTTCCCTGCATGTAAATGACATTAGTGCAGCTTTCTTGACATCCGAGAAACATACTGTATAGGCTCTTCAATAATTCTGAAGTCAACAAGAGCATGTTTTAAGGCTGCACTTATTGATTCTAAGGTTAAGGATGCGTGAGTAGGAGGCCATGCTTCATACAGATCACAATGGTCTTTAGCATTCAGTCCAGATCAAACATGGCAGCAACACTTAGCTGAACAACACTCTGTCACTTTGGAGTAGCAAACTAGTGTATGAAATGAAGACGTGTCTTAGGTTGTGGTTCAATATTTTTTTTTCTGCACAAATTACCTATAGATTGCATAGTAATCTAAAACTAACAATTTATTAAGATTAAAACCTTATTGCAACATCCATTTAGCAATTAAAGGAACCTGTTTTAAGGTTAGATGAAAACTGGCAATATATAGAGGTAGCAATTTCTAAATATATTAACATATCATCTCATTTAGCCATTGGAGGAATTTTATGATATTCTTTGATATTTTATATGATACTACATGTGGTTGTAGATATTTAGAAGTGGAACTTGTATCTCCAAAACCAAAACCCAATGACTGGAATGCCAATGAATAAAAATACTTTAGACTTTATTAGATAACGCATTTCGGGGGTTTACAGCATTGAGAAAAATGCACCCCTTCATCAGATCTTTGTATCTCTGTGTATAGACTTCATAACTGGGGAACAGCATGCATGCATGGGAATCCTGCACACTATTCTCTTTATAAGATCTCCTGCACTTTCTATTCCCCATTCTGAACTCTATACATAGCGATACAGAGATCTGACAAATGGGTGCAGTTTTTGAATACTGAAAACTCCAAAATGCATTATCTAATAAAGTCTGAAGTATTTTTATCTATTGGCATTCCAATTGTTTGGTCTTGAAGAGAGCATATTTCGGTTTTGGTTTTAGAACTATAACTTCCACTTCAAAATATCTATCATAAGCGGCTTTAGTCCATCTGATTTCCAGTGAAATGCATCCCTCCTTTTGCGCTAATATTGCCTTGAAATCAATATCCACCCCTGATTGGGTTCAGTGAAGTATCCACATGTTCTGAGGAAAACTGGAGATCAACTGAATTATAACAAGATTACATGGTTCCAATAAGGATCGCATCCTTTCCATAATTTTTCTCTCTACACGTGTGATACCTGTGGTTATACAATGTCATAAACTTCTCCTAATGCTTGTGTTAACATCTAGGTGTAGTAGTGTATAGTTTGTACATGGCTACCATTTCCCAATAAGACTGCAACATCAGAAAGAAGGTGGCAGAGTCATGTTTTGGGCTAGAATCATGGAGAGAGAGCTGCTAGACCCCTTTAGGATCCCTGAATATGTGAAAATAACCTCTGAAAAATATATAGGGATTTTGACTGACCACTGTGTTCCATAGTATAAAAAGAACCATACCTTCTGTAGCAAAATCATCACAATGTACCATCTCATACACCTAAAATTACCTCTGGGTCATCAACTGCTTTGGGCACCATCCTCTCCTACCCTCAACCCTATTGAGAACCTTTGGAGAATCCTCAAGCAAAAGATCTATGAGGGTGGGAGGCAGGGCACATCAAAAGATCAACTCTGAGAGGTTATTCCTTAATTCTACAAAGAAATTCAAGCAGGAACTAACCAAAAACTCACAAGTTCAATGTATGTAAGAATTGTGAAGATGTTATCAAGGAAGGGGTCCCATGTTAACATGTATCTTGACCTTTTAAGATGTTTTTGATTGAAATAGCTTTTGATTTCAGTAAATGTGACCTCTTAATCCTGCAAATTCAACAAATTACCATTTTACAACCTATACAATGCACTCTGCTCTACATAATAATTTGAATTTTTATTTTTTAATTTGTGAAAAAAAAATTATCACTGGGAAGTTTGTCCAGTAAAATGTAATTTATAATCTAACGGTTGAAGATTTGAACATTACACTGACTGTCATTTGCATCAAGAATCTAGGAAAATATATAACATAATAATTTAGAATGCAGTGTATATTTTTTGCAAGTTTTCCCCTTACGGCCTCCATTTCTAATTTAGTTTCCCAAAAACTCTCACACACATAGAGTTCAGAATGGAGAGCATAATATAGCAGTAACAAGCAGTCTTGCTATGAACAAGCGATGGCTTGAGAAAGAACATTTGCTAACTGTAGCAGCAGTATCTTTGTGTATCTATCCATAGCTACTCTTTCCTACCTTCCCTTTTTATAGACTTCTATATGCAGCAGCTGTAACCTAATAGGTAGTCAAATATATTACAAAGTTTACAATACTGCTTATACTATTGATTTATTAATAGGTATACTTTAAATGTTAATGTTAATTGCAAGCTATTTTATGCATCTCCTTAGAATGAAAGAGGTTGTTCACTTGCAAAGAAATAGAAACTGCTGGGGGTGTTAGAAATGAGAAACAATTAAATACTTATCCTTCTAAGGCTAGGTTCACACCTGCACCTGGATTTCGTTGGGGTTTCCATGACCAAATTTGTCACCAAGTCCTGCAGGCAGGACTTTTCTACTTGCATTTTTCTGCATTTTTCTGGGAAGAAACCGAGTGGAAACTTAGCAGACCCTATACTCGATGGGGCCCACGCGTTTCTGTGGTTAAACGCTTTTTAAGCAGATTAGGTTTCCGGTTGATCGGTGAGTGTATTTTTTCTTATTTTCCAGTACATTGTTGCCTAGTTTTACACACTGTCACAATCTATATTTGAAGATTGTAGGAAAACATGGGAATCTAGGAAGTAGGTGACCTTTTTTCTCATTTAACCTTATGCTGATTTGAAACAATAGTTCTTGATATAAATGATGCAATCAGCGGTGCGTTGATTTGTGGAAGATTAGACTCAACAAGTACAATTAGTTATTACCGACTACTGTGGTAATACAGGACTTGCTGTTTAGATAAATAAATTAGTGCTGAAATGAGAGAAACCAATCAATATGCAAAATTGTATCATTTTCAGACCCTTGAATCAATTCAAGAGATCCAAATCATCAAATATATTTATATTTTTGTCTAAATAAGGTGTTACCATGATCAACACAATATTGTGCACTGATATTATGTGCATTTAGCCATCAACTGAGAGTAAGTGACATAAGGGAATGAGCCAAAACTTACCTCCAGCCTATGGGCTCATGCACAGGGGAGAGTTCTACCATAATGAGCCCTCTATTCTTTCCTATAGATAATGCTTCTAGAGGAGAACACATTTGGATGCAGTATACCATAATTACAGTTATATAGAATTTAGACAAAAAAACTGGAGGCATATGATGGTATGGTAGTTCCACAAAAATCTATAAAAGCCATATCTCCATATCTACTGGGATCTGTTGGGGTCCATTAGACCCATCTTAGACTCTTATAAAAGTAAAATACCACCATTTTTCAATGGTGGCAAAATAAAACCCAATTTGACCACCATGATGGATTAAATAAAATATTTAATTTTGGTAGATAACTCTAGAATGTTTCCTGACGGTATGATCCAACATTCCCAGGTAGATTATAGTTATCTCAATAGCCTTTACAGTATTATTAACATAAGGACACGGTTTTCATTCTGTTGTGCATGACATAGAAATAAAGGTAATATAAACCCTTTCCTCCACTGCTTCCAGGCCAAGCTTCATGCTATTTAACGCATTAAGAAAACATCTGAAATTTTCATTTTATAGAGCAATAAATAACTTGATACATCCTGATTGGCTTGTAAATAGCGAGCACTCAGCTGTGAAGTCAGCGCATAGAATCCTATGAAGCCTATGGTTGTTCTCTGTGTAAATGATAATAGTACTGTAAGGAATATCACCTTACCATCAGGTATGAGGAGAACGTCACATCGTCTTACTAGTTCTTGTAATTAGCCCGTACTCATTTTTTCCTGAAAAACAATATTTGTCTAATTAGTGCCCTCTTGTATTCCTTCAAGCCATCCCCCTCTATAATTACTGGTACTTAGCAAGTGAAAGGATGAATGCTGAAGCTGGAGGGAGGCTGAGTGGTAGACCGCTATTACATTCTGCACATTTAAATGCAGAGAACATATTATCTCTTTCAGGATGCTAGAGGCGGCTTCAAATGAGGGCTCAGACATACCGATAAAAAGTGAGTTTTCTGCAAAGCAGTCGAGAGTGAAAATCAATTATTTTGCAACACGACAAGTGAAATATAAGGACTGCACAAAAGGCTATGGATGCAATCGCTAAATAGTTTTCTTTCTCCCTGTCAAGGGTTAGAATGTATCTTCTTTTACTAAATGAAATCTAATTATGTATAGAAGAGCTAATTAAAGTAGTGCATTCTATGCCTGTATTGTCATATTATAGCATGGCCTCTCTCTCTCTATATATATATATATATATATATATATATATATATATATATATATATATATATATATTCCGTCCCATTACAGCAGAATGCATACATTGTGTTCAAGCATCAGCCTAAGGGGTCATAGATAATTGGAGGTTTTAATCAATGCGGAAGTGGAAGACTTAAGGATTGAATTATGCTTTTTCTGCCTTATGTATCATATAATTGTAGACTAAAATGCAGATATTTTGATGATAAATACAAATTAAGGCAATTTTATATTTCATCTTTATGTGACATAGTTTGATATAATAAATAAAGCTTTAAAAATTCTCTTCTCCATTGATTCTAAACAGAAATCACTCTGATTTGCAGAATATCTTGAACCTGGTGAATCAATTCTGCCATCTCTAGTGGTTATCCATTTGCTTTCTTTTAAGAATCTTGCTGGAAGCAGCATGCAGTTAAATACAATCTTCTGACTCACTTATAAGGTGATGTCACTTACATGGTTTATCAGACTTACGATTTTACTGTGCATAGACCTGGCCTGTATACCTGTATATCAGAAGCAATGTCAGCACTGGCACCCTGTCACATTCTAGAGAATGTATGTTCTGATAAAGCCTCTGCATAAAGTTCCTATAGTAAATGTGTACATGTGGAATTGTCTTTATGATCATATTTAAAAACAAACAAAAAAACTGCAGTTAGAAGTCTTTAAGGTAGGGTTCACACTATGGTTGGATTCCGTTATGAAGGTGTCCATTTAAGAAAAAAAAAAAACGACACCTATCATAACAGACACAAAAGGTGTTGGCTATCAGTTAGTGTCCATTATGAGTCCATTGCCCATAGACTTCAATGTTAAAAAATAATGGACACTTGCCATTCGTTTTTTTCTAACGGACAGAAAAGCCCTGCATGTAGGATTTTTTTTATCCGCTGGAAAAAAATGGACTTGGTGTAAACGGACACAAACAGACACAAGATAAATCCCATTGAAATGAATGGAAATCTTAACAGATTTCTGATGGTTCAGCTAGTGTCCATTGCTAAAATCTTGTAACGGACAATAGCTATAGACACTGCTGATAGTTACCAATAATAGTGTGAATGCCCCCCTAAGAGGTAGGTTAGAAAAACATAACTAAAATGTAAAAATCTAGTAGACTGACATAGAAAAGTAAGGACCAACTACAGCCTAAAAACCTGCTATCTTCGATTAACTGTCCTTATCACAACTGCCTAAAGATCTCAGGAATCCCAGACTTATAGTAGATGAGGATAACTCTAGCGCAACCACACAGTGCAACCAAAAACAAATGCACCTATGACAACATAGTCATTTCACTAGAATGCCATATGCAACTCAATACGTGAGCTTTATTACCCAGGTAAGGTATTAAAGATTCTGAACAAGTTACTACTTCAAAACCATCTTTACTGCCCTATTGCATTATAATGAAAAGAAATATGCAATTTGTCATAATCGCCTCCCACTTTCTACAGCTCCTATGCAGACCAGCGCTTCTCTGTGGTAACAGACTGCAAACAAACTCTGCGTAGTCTTATTGTACAAGCACATATCTACTGTCTACTATTTTACACTAAATACGTATGGCTGCAGAAGCAGACTACATCGGCTTGGTTTGTTAGCTGTTGCCATGGAAATGTGTTTATTTCCAGATGAGATGGGTACACAAAATAATAGCAATTTTTTTAATTTACATTCTATGGGATAACAAAAAAATGTAAAAAAAAAATGTTTAAGCTGTACATAGCATACAAAGGAAAAAAACATTCTATGTGCTGTTCAAAGTTTGCTTTCTTATTTTAATACTATGTAAAAGTGTAAGCAGTCCATGGACTTTGAACAATTTTCGCTGATGTAATATAAGACCTGGATTTGGACAGATCTTGCAATTTACTGCAAGCGAGAAGCTATTGAAATTTGCATCTTGGGATTTCATGAGCCTATTTTTGAAAGCCAAGGAGAACGTCTGTTGTTGTCATGTATTTATCTGTAATAATAGCTGCTGTTATTTCAATTTGTATGACTTTTTATAAAAAAAAAAAAATCAATTCAACAGAATTGTAGGGTTTATCTTGACTTGTCTCTTAGCTAGAATTTTGGTTACGGATACTGATTTTTAGTGCTATTTTCCACAAGGGCCATGTGGGAAGGTCAATGAGTAGTTTTTGTTCAATAGTGTACTCTTTTGGATTGTGGAAATAACTTCTTTTTGCCTAATATTGATTATAGTCATAGTTTTGATGACAGTTGAATATTCTTCAGTTCATGTACTTAAAAAAAGGGACTATTTATTTTTTGTATGGGTATATATATATATATATATATATATATATATATATATATATATATACTCCTTCATCATATCTTATCGGAGAAAAATGCTTCTTTCTCCACTTACTAGGCTCTTTTCCTGTCCCCTCCTGTAATTCTCAATTAACTGGTGAAACGTGTTCAGTAAACATGGGTTAACAACTTAGGTCTCGTTCACATCTGCGTCGTTTGGGGGAGTCCACATGGGGACTCCCCCTGAATGGACTACTGAATACATTGCCAAGTGGTGTTCAGTGAAACCACACAGACCCCATAGACTATAATGGAGTCCGTGTGCTTTCCACACTGTCTCTGCACGAGTCACGTGGACAGGAAATTAGATCGTGAACTACTGTTCTGTCAGCAGGTTCCATGCAGAGGCCGTGCAGAAAGCACACAGACCCCATTATAGTCTATGGGGTCTGTGTGCTTTCATTGCACACCACTTGCCAATGCATTCAGTAGTCCATTCAAGGGTGTCCCCATGCAGACTCCCCCGAACGGATTACTGATGCAGATGTGAATGAGGCCTTAAAGGCATCATCCAGTTACATAGAAGTCTATGCAAACTCGAATAGGCCAGGAGTTGAATGAGAGAGAAGCAGATTCAGAGGTTGGGTTGTAAATAGAAATAAGTTTTAGCAATAATCTAGAAGTTTTATAACTGCGTTTTTTTTTGTAGTATTGAGCAGTATTGGTGTGATATAGAAATCCTGTTATATGGAGCAGGACATTTGGGCCTGTGTCACTATGTGTGTAGTCAGTATGTCTATATGTGTAGTCAGTATGTAAGGCAAATTTCAGCAGTGAATAGATAACTGCTGATAATTGTTAAATTATAATGTACTGTATTATACTATGCACTATACTGTTTAATACATGTCAATATACTTTGAATTGTTTAACATCCTTAGGGCCCTTTCACACGGAGTAAATGCATGCTCATTTTGGCAAAATACATGTGTAAAAATAAGACTCCCATTGACTTCAATGACATTTTTTTACACGTGTAAAAAAAACATGTCAGAATACACATCAAAATACACGTCAAAATACACATGTAAAATGTCATTGAAGTCAATGGGAGTCTTATTTTTACACGTGTATTTTGCCAAACTACACACGCATTTACTCCGTGTGAAAGGGCCCTTAAATTTGTTTTTGCTTCAATTTTAACAAACACAAATGTTTATTGGACTAAATTGTTATCGGATCCTACATAACCAAAAAGATGTGCATGTACTTGACAAATGTAACTGTATAGCTTATATGGTATGGTATGCTAATATTCAGAGCTATATCTGGTAGTCAGGCTGAAATGCAGGGCTTTATGCAAGTCATAGAAGATAACAAGCCTTACGCTGGGTTCACACCTGCGTCTGGGGTCTCCGTTATATGGTTTCCGTCTTCTGCATGCCAGAAGACGGAAACCATAGACCGGGTCCGGCCGTGCGCGGCGGTGAGCGTTTTGCGCTCTCCGCCGCGAAACCGGATTTTTTTATCCGGACACAGAGTAGTGCATGTCCGACTCTGTGTCCGGATTATAAAACCCGGTTTCGCGGCGGAGAGCGCAAAACGCTCACTGCCGCGCACGGCCGGACAGCTTTCTCACCCATTCAAATGAATGGGTGAGAAAGTCTCCTGCAGGCTTCCGTCTCCTGCCTGTGTTTTAGGCAGGAAACGGAAACCTAAGTACGGAGACCGGGCCGCAGATGTGAACGAGCCCTGATCTGGAAGTCTTTTTTGGTTTGTTAATAATATGACCATTGTCTGTGACTTTGTATATGGCACATTATTTTATCTGGTGCCCTATGTAAGAGAATATATACTGTGCAGAACATAAGCTAACTTTTCCGGGCTCCGATCAAATGTAATTTTTAGTTTCTTTTATTTAAAAAAAAAATATATATATATATACAAATTCATCAAAATGCCATAAGAACCCCAAAACGCTCTCAGTAAAAGCATAAAGCAAAAAATAAATAAATAAAAATGAGTAAATTTTATTGTGAGAAAAGTTGTAATTATACTTACCCACAGAATGAAGACAACAGGACATTTTTACCACAATATGAATGCTGTAAAAAAAAAATAAATCACAATTTTATCCCACAAATAGTGTCCTTACAGTTTTGTAATGTATGGAACATTAAATAGTGATATTAAAAATGCAACTTAAACACAAAAAGCAAATCCATGTATGGCCATGTCATAGGAATAATAAAAAGCTGTGGATTTTGGAAGCCAGAGAGGAACAAATAAAAGAAACCGAAAATTTGATGTAAGATTTGGGTGGAATATAACAATATGAATATCTATTGCTTTGGGGGATTGTCTACTATGTACATTGCAATAAACCACTACAAGGAATCAGCTGATAGTTGGCACCAAAACATTTCCGACCAGAGAAGAACATTCAGTGCAATTCTATCTATAGATGGATGTGAATGGCGTATTAAGCCACTCACATATTCTGGTATTATTACATACAATGGGAGTGTAGGCCTACGGTACAACGACATCAGCCTACGGCGGCGGTAACTAATAAACAACTGCTATTCAATGTATAGTAAGTTATTCCTATTTTTAAACTATGTAACAGTATAGAAAAATAATACTATATCACAGAAAGCCTAAATACACATTTTCCTGTCATTGCCAAAAGTCACAAAGTGTTTGTCGTCCCGTATGCGCACTCCTGAGGTTTGTAATGTTTTTCAATGCCATTATAACAAAATAAAAACCGTAAAGGGCCTTAGTCAGCTTCGTCACGTTTTTTTTTCTTAAATGCATTTGCAGCATATAAAAAGAGAGGTTACACAAGGCATCAAACTCTGCTATTTGAAAGAAATTGAAAAATATTGGTTCAGTAATGGACTGCAAAATATACAAAGCTGGCGAGGATGATAGTTCTTTTGAAGGCCCTAACCTTGAATGTTGGAAGCGTTAGCTGTTCGGGAGGTTTTGCGGCACTCTTGTTTGAGACAGACAGGCTAATAAAATAAAAATGTGTTTACCATTGATGTTTATGTATGTGTTTATATGACTTATCTGTAAACTTTTATATGGTATTCGCAAATGTGTGAAGGGTGATAACACAGGTTTTCTATATGCTGTGAGTTCTATTGTGGGGGAATCGCAGGCATTTTACTGCTCACGGATATCACTTGGCATACACGGTAATATATTTACTGCACCGTGACGTCAGGTGATACATGGATGGATTGTATGATTGCAGGGAATATTCCACAATGGGTAATAACATCCTTATATAATAGAGTGGCATTGGACTCGTTAGATCATTCCTAAATGAATCAGTTGAATGTATCTGGAGGACACACACTGTGCACTTACATGCAAATGTGATTACCTGTTTTTTTTCCCAGAAGAATGACTAAGTTCCTAGAAAATTGGCACCAAGATCCTTCATTCTCCATTTTCGTGGACACATTAGAGTAGGCTAGGGTATTATTCATGAGGAGTAGGAACTAACAAAAGGATTTTACATACATAGATTGCCGTGCTGACAGGTCAAAATTCAACAACGGCTATTTTCTGTTATCTGGTAAATTACTTCCACATCTTCTAAAATTTTGTGCAAATGGAATGTTAAAATACAGTATGTGCTGTAAGACTACAATAGGAATCTTATATACTGTATCTGTATATGCCATATTGTAGTTAGAGGTAGGGTATATGCATGCTATAGACATGTTTATGAAAAGCAGAATTTTGCTGGCAATTTTATGCTAAGCCCTGTCACTGCTGAATGTTATATACAATGTTATTTAATATTCACATATAGAGATGAGCGAACAGTGAAATATTCGAGATTCAATATTTGTCTCGAGTAGAGCCTCAATATTCGACCACTCGATTGAATATCGAATCACATTATAGTCTATAGGGAAAATATGCTTGTTTCAGGGGAAACCACTATTCGACTAAAGGAGAGTCACCAAGTCCACAAGTAGCAGGAGGAGAGTGTTTAGGAGGAGCGCTGTGCAGTTAAAGCGCACGGACCCCATTATAGTCTATGGGGTCCATGCACTTAAACTGCACAGCGCTTGCAGTTGCACTGATAAAAAGTAAACTTTCTTGAAGGGGCCACACGGTGGCTCAGTGGTTAGCACTGCAGCCTTGCAGCGCTAGAATCCTGGTGCTCAAATCCTGCCAAGGGCAAAAAAAACATCTGCAAGGAGTTTGTATGTTCTCCCCGTGTTTGCATGGATTTCCATTCCATATTCCAAAGGCATACTGATAGGGAAAAATGTACATTGTGGGCTCACAATATACATAAAAAGAAGAAAGTAAGCTCCCTTGTAACCAAAAGCTGCCAGCACTCCCAACTAGCAAAGACAAGCCTGCGGCAAATCAACGCTGGTTCTGCAGCAGGCTCGTCCTTGCTAGTCGGGAGAGCTGGCAGCTTGCTGTTACGAGGGAGCTGACTTTTTCTCATAGGAATGAATTGACCAGCGTTGATTGGCCAAGGTACAGCATTCAGCCAATCAACGCTGGTTCTGCCAGAGGCTTGTCTGTGAGGAGGCGGAGTCTAAAATCGGACCACAATGGAGACTGCTGTGGTCTGATCTTAGACTCCTCCTCCTCATAGACGAGCCTCCGGTAGAACCAGCGTTGTTTGGAGAGGGGTTGGCGGGGGTCCCACGTTACAAAAATTCAGCTATTTGGCCAAGGCAGAAACATAGTGGCAAAATGGTTTACAATACCTGCAAAGTGGATATGATTCTGACTAATCTCATCCACACATTGCAGAAAAAATTCCATAGCGGAAAAGCTGCAATTTCAAACACACTTACATCTTTGAAAGTTGCAGCATATCAACTATACCTAAGGAAGCTCTGGTGTTTTCTATATAGGCATATTAGGGGCACAAAGTTTGGCCGTTCTGTGAATAATATTGCAGGAAAAAAAACACAATGTGTCTCCGCCCCATTGTTTGTTTCCTCAGTGTTTCCTCAACTCACTACATGACGCCTTAGCCTAACACTGTTTGTTATGTTTACTCACCTTCTTTAAATTGACCCTTGAGTATAAAAGCGGTTGTTGTGTGGCAAACTCCAAAAATTTTAAAATGCCTCCATTGTATCTAAAGATGCAAAATCTCATCTGGGATGATTTATACAACTATATGCTATAAATTTCCTCCAGTTAAATATGTAAAATCCAGGTCATTCTTTGCTTACCATGCTCTTGTCCTACAAACATGTGCTGATTCTTCTCTTGACACATTTCCTCCCAGTAATCCCGGGTTCCCCAAAGCAATATAAATATTAACTAGCAGCAAAATCCCCCACTATCAAGATGTGGGAGATTATGATGAGGGCATTCTGATAGTAAAAGATGACCTTACTTGAAATATTAGGATGTCCTCGTCATAATCCAGCAGGACCCCTCACATATTCACACCCTGAAGCTAGTTAGTATTTTTAGCACTTTGACAATAAGTGCAATTTTGTGCTAATAAAATTTCCTATATTTGATCACACATTTGTATTCTTCAAATGATTTCCACAAGATATATATATATATTTTTGTAGATTGTGAGCCCCACATCAATGTACATTTTTCTCTATCAGTATGTCTTTGGAATATGGGATGGAAATCCATGCAAACACGGGGAGAACATACAAACTCCTTGCAGATGGTTTTTTGCCCTTGGCAGGATTTGAACACCAGGACTCCAGCGCTGCAAGGCTAACCACTGAGCCACCGTGTGGCCCCGCCACAAGATATTTATGTATCTGCTAGGCCTGGTACACATCTGCGTTCAGACTATTCTGTTTGCTTATCTGCATGAAATATGAGGAGAGAAAAACCCTGCAAGCAACACTTTTCTCTCCAATTTTTTGTGAGGAAACTGAGCAGAAACCACACGGACCCTATTATAGTCTATGGAGTCCGAGGGATTACTTAGTTAACCGCTTTTTTTATGCAGATGGTTTCCATTCGGGGAGTTTCCAAATGGATTCCCCAAATGAAAACTCGAATGCAGATGTGAACTGGGCATTATATATATTTGCTTATCATATATATATATATATATATATATATATATATATATATATGTATATATGAGTTTCTGTCTGCCGTTCTGTTTTTTATGCGCAATCAAACGAGCAGACCGATCTTCACCAAATTTTGTGCACAGATACATCAGGTTCTGGGAAGGTTTAAGACCGGGCCTCAACCCTCTCAGATGTACCGTCCTAGAGATACTGTATTCCCAAAACAATGACCGGCATTAGCCAATGCAAACCTGCAAGTCTTTCACTCATATTCCAACTGGCAGACACATGGTCACTTCACATGCACAATGCAATAGTGACATCCAAACTGAGATACACGCAACAGAGTATTAGATACTCAGTTCAGCACACAGTACCACACAACAGAGGATTAGATACGCACCTCAGTACACAGTACCACACGTCGGAGGATTAGATATGCACCTCAGCACACAGTACCACACGCAAGAGGATTAGATACGCACCATATGCGCCTCAGCACACAGTACCACACACCGGAGGATTAAATACAAGCTGCAGCACACAGTATCACACACTGAAGGATTAGATACATGATAAAGCACACAGTGCCACACACTGAAGGATTAGATGCATGCCTCGGCACACAGTACCACACGCCGAAATATTAGATAAAGTATTCATAACAACTGATCACAGGTTTTTCACTGATATCCAAACTAAGATACACATGATAACAGAAACTTATGGACACACACACACAAACAACATACAAAATACACCAGTGCAAAACTGGGCAATTCTTATGAGGTCACTACACAAACAAAAAATGAAGTATACCCATGTGAAGCGGGGTCCTCCTGCTAGTATCCATTAAAAATGATCCACTGAGGTATGGGATCTAAAATACAGTCCTATGAAAAAGTTTGGGCACCCCTATTAATCTTAATCATTTTTTGTTCTAAATATTTTGGTGTTTGCAACAGCCATTTCAGTTTGATATATCTAATAACTGATGGACACAGTAATATTTCAGGATTGAAATGAGGTTTATTGTACTAACAGAAAATGTGCAATATGCATTAAACCAAAATTTGACCGGTGCAAAAGTATGGGCACCCTTATCATTTTATTGATTTGAATTCCCCTAACTACTTTTTACTGACTTACTGAAGCACAAAATTGGTTTTGTAACCTCAGTGAGCTTTGAACTTCATAGCCAGATGTATCCAATCATAAGAAAAGGTATTTAAGGTGGCCAATTGCAAGTTGATCTCCTATTTGAATCTCCTCTGAAGAGTGGCATCATGGGCTACTCAAAACAACTCTCAAATGATCTGAAAACAAAGATTGTTCAACATAGTTGTTCAGGGGAAGGATACAAAAAGTTGTCTCAGAGATTTAACCTGTCAGTTTCCACTGTGAGGAACATAGTAAGGAAATGGAAGACCACAGGGACAGTTCTTGTTAAGCCCAGTAGTGGCAGGCCAAGAAAAATATCAGAAAGGCAGAGAAGAAGAATGGTGAGGTCAAGGACAATCCACAGACCACCTCCAAAGAGCTGCAGCATCATCTTGCTGCAGATGGTGTCACTGTGCATCAGTCAGCAATACAGCGCACTTTGCACAAGGATAAGCTGTATGGGAGAGTGATGAGAAAGAAGCCGTTTCTGCACGTACGCCACAAATAGAGTTGCCTGAGGTATGAAAAAGCACATTTGGACAAGCCAGCTTCATTTTGGAAACAAAAATTGAGTTGTTTAGTTATAAAAAAAAAGGCGTTATGCATGGCGTCCAAAAAGAAACAGCATTCCAAGAAAAACACATGCTACCCACTGTAAAATTTGGTGGAGGTTCCATCATGCTTTGGGGCTGTGTGGCCAATGCCGGCATCGGGAAACTTGTTAAAGTTGAGGGTCGCATGGATTCCACTCAGTATCAGCAGATTCTTGAGAATAATGTTCAAGAATCAGTGACGAAGTTGAAGTTACGCCGGGGATGGATATTTCAGCAAGACAATGATCCAAAACACCGCTCCAAATCCTCAGGCATTCATGCAGAGGAACAATTACAATGTTCTGGAATGGCCATCCCAGTCCCCAGACCTGAATATCATTGAACATCTGTGGGATGATTTGAAGCGGGCTGTCCATGCTCGCCGACCATCTAACTTAACTGAACTTGAATTGTTTGTCCAAAATACCTTTATCCAGGATCCAGGAACTGATTAAAAGCTACAGGAAGCGACTAGAGGCTGTTATCTTTGCAAAAGGAGGATCTACTAAATATTAATGTCACTTTTCTGTTGAGGTGTCCATACTTTTGCACCGGTCAAATTTTGGTTTAATGCATATTGCGCATTTTCTGTTAGTACAATAAACCTCATTTCAATCCTGAAATATTACTGTGTCCATCAGTTATTAGATATATCAAACTGAAATGGCTGTTGCAAATACCAAAATATTTAGAACTAAAAATGATTAAGATTAATAGGGGTGCCCAAACTTTTTCATAGGACTGTATATAGTGAGGGGTAGTAGTAACATGCAAGTAACACTGGGCGCCATAATGCCATATGTGTATGTCTGTTTTCAGTGTACAAACTATGCTTCTATGTTACGGGGAACTAGTGCAATGTTACCTTTACATAAGGAGATTTTATTATGCAGTTTTTAATGTCTTTTTAGGAGTGACTTTCATTACAAATTTCCTTCCATTTCCTTGTATGATATGTAAAGTTAGGATCAGCATTTTGGTCTACTGAGGTACATAGTCATGAACCCTGCCAGAACACTAAAACATTGATAATAACATGTGGTTTTCCAGACCATTAATACTGGTAAGAGAAGAATGTTTCATGTCATGTATTCTTCTCTTAGGGCCATACCTTTGAATGCAGCAGTGTTAGCAGTGGTTGTGCTCCCAGGTCATGTTAGTGTAGCATAGATATTGGATGTCATAACTGACTTTGATCTACCGTATAAAGCCAGTATTGAGTATTAAAGCTTCAGGCAGACTACACATTGCTCAGTGTGTATTTTAATCATAGATGAGTCTGAGTGCAGTTGAGGAGATTTAGCAAGTTTCTTCTATTCTCATTTTTTCTATATGGTCTATATATTTACGGTAGAGTGAAAAATAAGAAGAGAATAAGGGGGTATGATGATCATTTATGGCTGATATATTCCTTTCCCCTGAGTATCACAGATTACTTACAACAGAATCATATTTGTAATTAGGTTTTGTCAAGAGTGAATTGCAATG
The DNA here is from genome assembly GCF_031893055.1 of Leptodactylus fuscus. Taxonomy (NCBI): domain Eukaryota; kingdom Metazoa; phylum Chordata; class Amphibia; order Anura; family Leptodactylidae; genus Leptodactylus; species Leptodactylus fuscus. The sequence continues at coordinate 166,866,758 of NC_134265.1, forward strand.
AGATTAACTTGATATATGTAATCTTGGTTTAATGCCTAATCCTTTGTAGTATTCTTGCTTGTAAAATGTCAAGCCAAGGAAGTTTTGTTTGGTAATGTATGTTAATAAGGATTCTTATCCACTGTTTGTGCTATTTCATTCTTAGTGGTTTGCATGTTTTGTTACATGGTAGCGCTTCAAGATGAACGCCAGTATCTCAATAGCTATGTACAAAGAGAGCAACAGATGGGTGTTTTATAAAATCCTGTTGAGATGCTACCTAGTTATTCTGGACTACATGCAATTACAGTATGCATCAAAGCACTGAATACAAAGCATCACAGCATCAAATGTAATAAGATGACTGAAAACTAGGGTTACGTCTCAGTAGTTTTCTCCCAGAAGATTAGTAGCTTCCATGGATCAGCATAATGTGAATATGTTACTCCGGGCATATTCACTGTCCTTCTCATGTTTAACAGCTTTCGTATTTAAAGTATTATATTTTCCATATGTATAGGTTGTAATCTCCAAATGTATGTGCTTTACATGGTTATGTAAGCTGATGTAGTATCCGCCATGGAAATCTTTGAGGGGTTTTGACCAGCTAGGAAAAGTTTCTTTGAAAACAGCTGACGCTAGGTTCACACCTGCGTTCGGGTCTCCGTTCTGTGGTTTCCGTCTTCTGCATGCAAGAAGACGGAAACCACAGACCGGGTCCGGCCGTGAGCGGCGGTGAGCGTTTTATGCTCTCCGCCGTGAAACCGTTCTTTTTTTAAAACCGGACACAGAGTACTGCATGTCTGACTCTGTGTCCGGATTTAAAAAAAACGGTTTTGCGACGGAGAGCATAAAACACTCACCGCTGCTCACGGCCGGACAGCTTTCAAACTCATTCAAATGTTTTTTGTTTTTTTTGTTTGTTCGTTTTTTAACAGACACCTTCATAACGAATTTGGTGGTAGTGTGAATGCTGCCTAAGATAACAAAAGAAGTCATACTCACCTTACCAATCCTTCCCCATCCTGTTCCCAGGGGTCAATGCTGGTCTCTACTTCCTGCTCCCTCTTGACATGTGACAGCTGCAGTCAGTACAACAGCAATAGCAGGTCATCACCTCTAGTCAGCAACTGTCTAATATGGTCACATGTAGGAAGTAGAGTCCAATGGGGACCCAGGAGGAATCAGAAATGGATCAGTAATGGATTAGCAAAGTTATTATAATTTAGTTTGTTATCTAAAAATGTTGTAAGCTGTTTTTTTCTGGCCACCTCTTTTATAGAAACCACTAGTTGGCCAGTTAGCTGCTGCTCTTAAGGGCTCGTTCACATCTGCGCCCGGGAGTCCGTTCTGAAGGTTTCCGTTTCCTGCACAAAACTGGGCAGGAGACTGAAACCTACAGGCATCTTTCAAACCCATTCATTTGAATGGGTTTGAAAAGTGTCCGGCCATGAGCGCCGGTGATCGTTTTATACTCTCCAGGGTGAAACTGTTTTTTTTAAACCAAACACAGAGTACTTCATGTCCAACTCTGTGTCCGGTTTTAAAAAAATGGTTCCGCCGTGGAGAGCATAAAACACTCACCGGCGCTCATGGCCGGACACTTTTCAAACCCATTCAAATGAATGGGTTTGAAAGATGCCTGCAGGTTTCCCCTCACCGCCGCTCACGGCTGGACTCGGCATGACAGGTTTCCATCTTCTGCATGCAGAAGACGGAAACCTGAGAACAGAGTGCCAAACGCTGGTGTGAACCTAGCGTAAGGTAAGGTTTGCGTAATCAATTGAAAGGCCAACCGTGGTGGAATCCACATGGTGGTAACCACTGTGTGATAGTAAATAAGACATATTTCTCTAACATTCATATAAATGTTTAATTTCTCATTCTACATTTTCTTTCCCTTTAACCTCTCCCCATTCATAGAGAGTATCGGTGAATACAATTCATGATGCTAAAGGACATTTCCAGTTGCTGTAAGGTTTTTTCCTTGCTGTTCTGCACTCCTGTATCAAATAATTCTGCAGTACAAGATTTCTCTCCAGGAGTCTTCTCCTCTCAATGGAAACTATGATAAGAGACTTCAAACTGAACTGGGCTGGTGTATGAGTCTGAATCTATCCATTCAGCAACACTGTCTTAGCTGTCAGTGATGAATTCTCAGAAACAGAGTCTCTAGGGTAGGATATCTACAGTTCATGCTAGCTGGGGAGTGGAAGGCTTTTACTACAAATACATCACATAACCTGTATCTAGCAGGCTAGCAATAACCATGCACTCCAAACTGTCTGTTTTTCCTCAATGAATCTGACAGATTTGGACATCTATCTATCTACCTATCTATGTTCTTTTTATCTACATTTATCTACATAGTATTTGTCTGTCTAATGTATGTATCTATTTTACTGTCTTACTTCTATATTTCACTTTTGTCTTTCAATTCTATATATCTATGTACCTACCCTAGAAATTTGTCTGTCTATTGTGTCTTTCCTTATGTCTTTCCATATTTTACTTCTGTCTTTATCTAAATATCTATCTATCTATTTATCTCTCTCTCCTATCTATCTATCTATCTATCTATCTATCTATCTATCTAGCTATCTATCTATCTATCTATCTATCTATCTATCTATCTATCTATCTATCTATCTCTCTCTCTCTCTCTCTCTCTATCTATCTATCTATCTATCTATCCATATTTTATCTGTCTGTCTATATTTCACTTCTATAATAAAAAACAAAAGAGACACCGAGCACACTATATAGTGTAGAATGTCTGATAAATTTTGGTGGAAATAACCAGAAGATTTAAAAGGACCAAATGGCCTCTCACCTGATGAGGTTGTGACAATCGCTCACAACTACGTTTGGGGTTTACCGTCAGGTGGAGGAGGCAGCACGTCTGATGGACACCGGCCAAGGCCAGGGAAGATAGAGTTTTCAATGAAATGGAAAGACGGCGCTCTCAGGTCACAACAGGATTTTATTCAAAAAGACAATGATGCACAACGCTAAAAAATCGCCGCGTTTCGGGCACACCTGCCCTTTCTCAAGTGCGTAACTTCACACAAAGCTCGGTCAGTCTGGAAGATGTATACAAATTGTATGCCGCATACAATTTGTATACATCTTCCAGACTGACCGAGCTTTGTGTGAAGTTACGCACTTGAGAAAGGGCAGGTGTGCCCGAAACGCGGCGATTTTTTAGCGTTGTGCATCATTGTCTTTTTGAATAAAATCCTGTTGTGACCTGAGAGCGCCGTCTTTCCATTTCATTGAAAACTATATTTCACTTCTGTCTTTCAATTTGTTCTGTCTACCTACCTATGTTCTGTTTATCTACATATATGTCTAGTACTTGTCTGCCTCTCTACTGTATGTGTCTATCTTTCTGACTTTCTGTCTTTCACTTGTGTTTCAAATCTATCTTCTATCTATCTATCTATCTATCTATCTATCTATCTATCTATCTATCTATCTATCATCTATCTATCTGACCATCTTGTATCTGTCATTTCATATTTCAGGTCTGTCTAACAATCTATCTATCTATCTATCTATCTATCTATCTGTCATCTAATCTATTACATATAAGCTATAAATCTCTTTTCAACATATTGCTCTACAGTACATATATGTTTTCCCGTCCCTTTCTTCTTGCCCCCCCTCTTTTATTTTTATTTCTTCCTTCCTTGCTTCGCCTCTGTTCTGCTCTCCACTCTTATTCGTACTTTGCAGAGACAAAACAGCTGTCAAAACACCTAAAGGAAAATGGCCCCATCCAGTCAATGTATCAATTTAAACAACATTTATTTCAAAGCTTGTTGTGCTATTTATTACTGTGAGAGGTAGTGAGAATCACCGGGAAGGACATAGGAGACAGAGCTGGCCTATTTTCCTCACCTATATTTATTTTCATGTGTTTATGCTGCTATGATGAACACAAGAAGACATTTTGTACCCTGCCGTGAAGGACAAGGAGCTACAAGGCGATCTGCTTGTTCCATAAGAGCACTTTTCATGTACGCAAGCATTTTTGTCTGAAAAACCATGGAGGGGTTAAGATAGTGAGAATCTGCCATAACCCATAGATGTCTATAGCAGACCATTGCTTTTGTTTCAGTAAGCCCCGGCGTCTGGCTGGCTTAATTTGAAGCTACACACACATGCTGACATAAAAATGGATCTGATGTCACAGAGCTCCTGGACACGGCTTTCACAAACACACTTGGATGTATTTTTCTTCCTGAAAGCTAATTTGTGTATAAGCGTGCATCAGCCACTCTGTAATCACTGCTGTGGAGCTGAGGAGCTTGCTTTAACCCTATACACACAAGCCTGTAATTCTGCAGCTCAGGAGAGTGCTGTGTCTTTGAAAATGCTTTCAGGTGCAATTCATCGCTTCTGAAATACTGAAAAACTACCGCAGCATTTACCTTGCAATTTACAATTAATGTATGGCGTGTTTCCATTGAATAGCATTAATACAGGGAAGAAATTAGCACTCTTTAGGGGCAGTAAGAGGGTCTTCTCCACTGGTTTTCTCTTTGAGAAGAGATGGAATTTTTAAGGCAGTTTTCATTCAGTTATTTCTGTTGAATCTACTCCTGGCTTTGGTTTAAAGGAAAAAGACTGTTACAAGAATTGCACCTCAGTCCGCAGCTATTCAAAAATTTAGTTTCAAAAATTTTTGTGTGGGAAATCACCCGTGACCATCTTCAAAACAACCTTGAAATGGGGTGGTCTTTGCAGTGGTATTACTGCAAAGGTTGAAGGCTGCTCAGTCAACCCCCACCTTACACTGGCATCCTACGAGTTGAAAATACTCAGTTCAGGTCAGTTTGAGCTGAATATTTAGTATTTTTTGCGTAGTATGGATTGCATGTAGTATGCCAGTCTTAATAAATTTCCCCAAAGGAATGAAATATGCTAAATATCACTCATTACTTGTGCCAGCTCTTCACAGATAAAGAAGGAAGACACAAAATGAAGACATCAGGGTCTCTGCTGTAGGATTCTTTACTAGATGACATACTAGTATATGGTATGGGGGAGGTAGCTCAGTAGCAGAAATGGTGCAGACCCAACCAGACAGAGACAGGGACATGAAATATGCAGCAAACAGGTTTATTTAGAAAAAATAGGAAAATAAATAAACCTTCACTTAAGGCACAAAATGAGCAAAATAAAATACAGCCGTAACTTCAGGCATAAACAATATTAAACAAATTCCTGCTTGTCCGAGCTCTTAACTAAACAGGAACAATAAACTAACTATACATGTGGCTTACTACTAGCTACATGAACAAATTATCACAATGCAGTCTCGCCAGACTCAGCGTATCAGGACAGACTCAGACGCCTCCTCTCGCTCCTTGGATCTGCCCTGAAGTGTAGACTCTTCAGCCTTTTTATGGGCCAGTAATGAGCCTATGACTCCTGGCCTGAAGCCTACTCCAGACCCAGCCCAGACCACACATAGGTCAGAAACCTGTGGCTGATATAGTGGGACTCCAGCACTCTGCCTGTTACCTTCTCACAATAGTTACAGCAGAACAGCAACACTTGATGACAACACAAGATTCTCTGATCCCTGGGCAACAGATACTATGCTTTTGCTGGCCCCAGTGTATGCAACGCCAGTCGCCTAGAAGCTATGTTAGTAGAGATGAGCGAGTACTATTCAAAACAGACATTTCGAATAGCACGCACCCATAGGAATGAATGGATGCAGCCGACACACAGGGGGTTATGCGGCTGGCCACTGGAAAAGTCTGAGATGCAGCAGAGCTGAGTGTGCAGCAGGGTTGAGCGCATCTCTGATGCAGCAGAGCTGAGTGTGCAGCAGGGTTCAGTGCATCTCTGATGCAGCAGAGCTGAGTGTGCAGCAGGGTTCACATCTCCGGTATAGCTGTGCTGGCCTTGCGCTCAGCTCGGCTACATCTCGGCATAGGAATGCATTGACTAGCGTTGATTGGCCGAATGCCATACAGAGTGCAGCATTCCACCAATCAACTCTGGTTCTGCCGGAAGAGGCAGAGTCTAAGATCGGTCCACAGCAGTCTCCATTCTGGTCAGATCTTAGACTCCACCTCCTCACAGACGAGCCTCCGGAAGAACTAGTGTTGATTGGCTGAATGCTGAACTCTGTATGGCATTCGCCCAATCAACACTGGTCAATGCATTCCTATGGGAAAAAGTCAGCTCCCGCATATCGCAAGCTGACAGTGATCCCGACGTAATACAGTGACTTGGGCATGTTAGATGACCCCAGATATGCTTTCCCTGCTGTCCCAGTTGCATTCCAGGGTGTTACCTGGGGTGTCATAGTGGACTTGGTGACCCTCCTTAGTTGAATAATGGTTTCCCCCTAAACGAGTATTTATTATCCATAGACTATAATGGGGTTCAATGTTCGATCGAACAGTTGAGTATTGAGCGGCTATTCGAATCGAACTTCGAACATTTCACTGTTCGCTCATCTCTAGTCTTCTTATAAGCTACAGTATTGTACATATAAGCTACTATATATGTACTGTACATCTACTATGAAATTGCATAGCTTTGATCCCATATTATATACTGTATAGCAGAAATAAATCTGTAGGTTGCATTAGTCTTAGATACACTGTGGGCTTGCTGGAAAAACACTTTCTAGGTGAACATACACCCTTTTAAAATATTGCATTCAGAAAATTTGCTGTCTCTGACTAAATATACCTACAGAAATATATATTTCATATTGTATGAGTGGCTGAGTATATTGAGGTTGTATCAGAAATCCACGCTAGTCTTCTTCCTTATTAAGAGATGAAGATTCTTCATAATGAACAACAGTTTTATGTTCTTCAGAATATTGTCTCATCTTATAATGAGTTTGTTTGTGTAACATAGGATTGATTTTCTCTAAATACAATATTACTAGTATATTATCTGCTACTCATGACTATGCTCACATAAAATAATGACCTGTTTATGTGCTCCTTTAAATTGTGTGTGCTTTAAGCTTTCACTGCGAAAAAGTATGTCATAGAGTCTCAGTGCAATCTATCTCTGTCAGTGCGGGAATATAATAAGGAGAAGGGAGCTGGAGAGATGGATGTTATGCATGTTACCTACATGCAGCCAAACACTATTACTCTGCCCATAGCTTTTGTCGCATTATTTCAGCTAAGGATTGAAAACATACGGTATAATGTAATTTAATAATCATTAATTCAAGCCAAAGCTGATTACTTTTAGGTATTACAGCTAAGGAGCTTACTTCATTTGTCACCTTGCATGTATATTGGTATCATATTGTAGCGCAGAACAACTCTTCACGGTTCTTGATATTTCTTACTGACTGACAGTCTGTTAAATGTTACATTTATGTAAGGGCCATGATGCTTTTATATAACAAATTCAAGCAGTGTTCAAAGGGATAACATTTAGGTTCTGGTAACATCTGCAACACTTATCCATTGCAGAAATCAATCTTACTCTTTGGACCCTATTGACTATAATTGAGATTTTATCATGGTGTCCATTATTTCATAAGACCAAATGGCACAGCCTTCAATGCAGATGTGAACACAGCTTAACATATAAAGCTGACTTGTTGAAAATTATTTACTGGGGTAAAAAAAAAAAGTTTTAAAAAGCAAAAATGTAATCCCTGTTAGAGATCCAAAGGATAATTATCTATCCACTGTAAGAGACCATTTAGGACCAGTCAGTTTATGATGATAGGTATTATTTGGTGGATTGTTGTGGTTCACCGCAAAACTGTATGGCGGGGCATATTTAGGTAAATTCTAGTATCACTTCTGTTTTCATAGGATTGATGATAAATTAGTTATGATTAACTGACGATGGGTCACTTATGTTCATCTCAGCTATGCATTAAAGAAATTATGGAAGAAACTAATTGAAATATGGACAGAGCCTAAGGCTTCATATACTTTACCACCATGTCTTCCATTCTGTATGGGACCATGACTGGTACTGCTCAATAGATATGTTTTCTAATTGATCCCGATAAATCTTGGGGCTCCTATGTTTCAATATCCAGAATTGCGCTAAATGCTACGCTGTCTATTAATACCATGTTTCCCTGAAAATAGGTCATCCCCGAAAATAAGGCATGGGGGAGGTTTCTGTTTAATTGCCTAATATAAGGTATGCCCCCCCCCCCCCCCCCGAAAATAAGGCATCCCCAAAAACCATTGCAGCCTGCTGAACAGTGAGCGCGATGTTCTGTGTGCACAGGAAAGCTGGCTGCTGCCTCTGCTGTGATACAGTAGGTTGTATTGTATCCACTGTCCCTGCTGTAGGATGAGCTTGGAGATGCCCACTGTGCATATGCTGCGGGGTGTTGGCTCTCCCAGCTCATCCCACTGCAGCCAGTATCACAGCAGTGGCAGCAGCCAGCTTTCCTGTGCACATGGAACACAGTGCACAGCATTCAGCTGGCTAAAATGCCGCCGCGATCAACAGCAGCACCAGCGCTGCTATGAAGATGGGGAAGTTAAGTAGCCTACCTCTCCCTCCCCTCGCCTAACCCTAACGCCTATATTTAGGACGAGAATTTAATATAAGAAACTGTCTTGTTTTCTGGGAAACATGGTAAGTATTTGGACCCCTGTGGTAGAATAGAAAAACAACATTTAATCCTATTCAATATTTGGTAGAACCCAGCTGATGCTTCCTTACGGATGGGATTGATCAACACAATACTCCCAGATGCCTGGTGAAACTCCTGGTGTATGTGAGCCATCAGTTGGGTGTGGTTTATGCGGCCAGCACTAGTCGGTCTCTATCTCCCAGTTTCGGGGGTCTGCCGACTCGGGGCACATTCCGACAATCACCGTTCACCTTCCACTTTGTAATAACATAGGCCACTGTCTATTTTGGGTAATTCAGTTCACTTGCTATGTCCCTTAAGGATCGACCATTTCTGTGGTACCCCACAATTACCCCTTTCTCAAAATTGGACAATGCTACACTTTGTGACATCTTGCATGTGACTTATGCCAATGAACTAATGCTAATGCTGTTTCCTATTTAACGGCGGAAGGTGTGACGTTCATCATGACCACAGATATCTTCATTTGCATGGGTGTCCGAATACTTATAGTTAGACAATGTATACTATTCCTGCAATAATAAGTAAAAGAAACAAACTTCGTCATGAATAGAGCCTAAAATGTTCTTAGAAAAAAAATCTATGCAAAATGAAATAAGTATTACTGTGACTAAACATTTATATATAAGCATCACAAGTCAGCCACGCTGAAGTTTTACAGATTACTATTCTAATTCATGGTCATGGCAAGCCAAAATCTATGATACATTTGATGTACAAGACAGCCTATGTATTCTTTGGAGGATTTCCATTGGGGATATAATTTATTTAATTTCTTGTTACTTACGGAATGATGAACAATACTGTTTCTGATCCTAGAAAATATAAGAAAATAAGTATTTGCTCTTTGGTGTCTTAAAACATGCGCATAATTACCAAATAATAGTTCTTAGATGAATATATTATATATTCTAAAAGTAAAATTATCTCTGAACTACAGTGCATTATTCAGTAATGAAATATTCCCTATCTCCTTGTTCCATGCATATGTAGATTGTGGTAGCTAGGATTCATGTATTCCATTCATATCTTTGTTGTCCACACTGTTTATTTTAGAATGTGAATTCATATGTTATAGGAAACATTTCTTTATAAAGTATAACCAGTATGCTCATGAAGCATAGGTAGAACGGAAGTAATTGAAATCTGCTCAGTACAGGGTTAAAATGGAGTGTTCAGGATGATATGTTTTCCATTTTTATGTGTGATCTTTATAAATAGTTAACCATTACCCACCAACATTTCAATAATTATTCGACTGTCTTAGTTCAGCAGGGCGAGCAAATTAGTTTCTATTTTCCAACTAACAATGGGCACTGCAAGGTCACTGTTTAAGAATCCTTAAGGCCCTAATACACTTTTATGAATCATGCTGTAAGTTTGCCAATTTCAAAGACATGATTGATGTCATTGTACAAGATCTCTTACTAACCTAGACACCATCCTGTTGGTTCTCACCGGCAGACCTTGGCTTCAGCCCTAGAGCTGAGGATGTACCTCTTTCTTCATTTGCTCATTTTAGATGTCTGCTTAATCCAGTTTTCCCAAAGGACATTCACGCACTGTACTTGGCTGCTTTAACTTTAGTTTTTCTGAACATTTTCATCATTTATTCTCCCCTCATTGTCATTTTCCCTTTGTTTTTTGTTTTTTTGTTTTTGTTTTTTACCAAGTACCATTGTGAAACTAATTACCAGGGGTGTAAATAAAGGCTCTCAGACATTTTAGCAACATTTACATTTTATTTTCCTTCTCCATCTTGGCTCGGACCACCTTGAAGTCTTGTTCACAATCTCTTTGTACACTAGCTTCCCATAATCTCCATCCACTATTATTGCCCCTCACCGAATCCCCACTTGACTGTATAATGCTGACCAATTACAATTGTTTTTACTATTAAAGGGTTAATGACCTGCTTTCTGACAGTGGAAGACTGTGTATCATGAACCTTCACTACATTTCTCAATCCTTTGAGCCAGAGGACAGGAGTAATAAATTTGCTATGCGCAGACTGCCAACTATCAAAGGAAATAAGGAAAAAGTTCAAAAACATATATCAGTCTTAGTGTGGTAAGGGTGACTTGTGGCTTCAGCTGCGACCACTGCCACCCTTATAGTTATACTAGTGAGGTCTACCCCCTGATGCCAACTTAGTAGCCCTCAAGCAAACGCTTCCCCTTTCCACTTTATCCTCTTTCTAGTACACTGTCTACCAATAAGTATTTGGACACCTGTGGTAGAATAGAAAAACAGCATGTATTCATATTCAATAGTTGGTAGAACCCAGCAGATGCTTCCTTACCTGTTGAAACTCCTGGTCTATGTGAGCCATCGGTTGGGTGCGGTTTCTGTGATCAGCACTTGTCGGTCTCTATCTCCCAGTTTCTGGGGTCTGCTGACTCGGGGCACATTCTAACAATCACTGTTCACCTTCCACTTCGTAATCACATAGGCCACTGTCGATTTTGGGTAATTCAGTTCACTTGCTATGTCCCTTAAGGATCGACCATTTCTGTGGTACCCCACAATTACCCCTTTCTCGAAATCGGACAACTCTGCACTTCATGGCATCTTGCATGCGACTAATGCCAATACACTAATGCTAATGCTGTTTCCTATTTAATGGCAGAAGGCGTGACGTACATCCCGACCGCAGATATCTTCATTTGCATGGGTGTCCAAATACTTATGGGTAGACAGTGTATGTTCCCCTATGACCATATGCTGATTTTGAAGACTATGTAATGACTATGTTAGTTCTGAAATATGAAGTAACATTGCAAGAAAATATATATTCTCAAGGTTTTCCCTTCTTTCTTTTGGCTTTCTAGAAGTATATAAAACGACAGATACCTGAGGACATGAAAGATCCTCTTCAACAGTATTCTTTTGCTATGTGGTAGGTAGCCAGGGTACCAGAGGAAACTCATGCAGATATGCAGAGGAAATCCAAGCTTGAGGACCTTTCCTCTTTAACGTAGACTGGTAACTATATTATGACTCCCAATGGAAACAGGGGTTGATGTGAGTAATGGAAATCTCCATCAGTCCAATGAAATATGTAGTATAATTTAAAAAAAAAAAAAGGTTATAAAACATACTTTTATGGAATACATGCCTTACTTGGCTTATAGTAACTTATCATTGGGCTTGCTCTAATAGTTTATTTTTTTACTATACATTAAGACCTTTGTGCTTTTTGTGATATTATTTTCCATAAATGTTTTTAGAACTGTATCTATTATTCTATGTAAAAATAGGAAATTATGCCACAAAACCCGCATAAAATGATTATTTAGTTTCGCCATTCCTGTCTGAGGTATGTGCATTTCTTAAAGTCTCAAATGCTTATTGGTTGGATGATCGCATCTTTTTGGCAGCATAAAATATTCAGATTATCAGTCACATATTGCCTTGTCTAAATAGGAATGTGCTGCAGATAGTCAGTACAGCTGAAAGAGGGAGAATCGATCTCAGTAGCAATTGTATATACCCCCATTCACCTTACATTGCCTTTGTGTAATAGCCCAGTACATGCGAATGTCAATCAACATGTTTATCATTGATAAACGCTCATCTTGGAAATCAAGTACCGTATATACTTGAATATAAGCCGAGTTTTTCAGCACAGTTTTTGTGCTGAAAAAGTCTGCCTCGATTTATACTCGGGTCATTACGGTAATTCAGCAATATCCTAGTTACAGACCCGGAATCTGGACCTGGAATACAGACGGGTGCCGGGCTGCAGCATAGCCACGCTCATAGCAGGAGCATAGTGATGCTGCTCATTTCAAACTGCAGAAGTACTTACGGAATACAGACACCACCACCCCATCACACGCCGGGTGACATGGCCACATAACCTCAGCCCCACACCCAGCGTGTATCTGCGTTCCAGGCCTGCTAGCAGAAGTACCGTAAGTACTTCTGCAGTTTGAAATTAACAGCATCGCTACGCTCCTGCTATGAGCATGGTGATGCTGCGGCCCGGCACCTACCCCAGTGTCTGTATGCCGGGTCCGGATGCCGGGTCTGTAACTATAATGGTGCCACTCTGCTTCAGCACAGTCACCATACCAACCGGCACCCCCGCTGTAACTTTTACAGCGGTAATGTCGGAGCTCCCTGCAATCATGCCTGCAATCAGAGATTGCAGGCATGGGGAGCTAGGACATCTCCGCTGTAAGTGTTACAGCGGAGATGCTCTACGATGTCCTGGTACGAGGGGTCTGGGCAGGTGCCGCCATGCTGCTGGATGGAGGAGGGAGCGGGCACGACCGCTCTCTGAAACGCGATCCTTTAGATAGGAACTGAGGCCAGCCGCCGGCAGAAGTGCTTCTGCCGGGAATTCCCCTCAGCGCTCCTGTGCAGCCAGCTGCAGTTCTCCTTCAGGTCCGACTGGCTGGGGATTCCCCTCAGAGCTCCTGTAAAGGCTCCTCAGCCGGCAGTGCTTCTCTTTTGGAGGCTGCTCTATGCAGCCTGCAAAAGAAAGAAATTACAATTTTTGCAATGTATTGCAATGCATTAGTATTTGTGGTAAAATTAGGGGGGTTGGCTTATATTCGGGTCGGCTTATACTTGAGTATATACGGTAGCTTATGCTGGCCATATATTAGAATTAATATGGTTGTGATGTGGACGTGCAAATACTATAATGGGATCCTTTACATGATCAAAACACTGTTAAGATTAACAATTAAACTTCCCGATAGAAGTGTTGTTGTTGAAAAAAAATGCATTGAGTCTGAGCAAGCTGGCTGATGATCGGCCAAAATCGGCAGGTAGTACCAAAAAATGATCACTTCAGTTGGCCGCCAGATGAAAATATCCAGCAAAGCTGAACTATTTTTGGCAGACAGATAAGTCATCACAAACTAAATTGTCCATATCAGTCAATGAAAATCTAATGTATGACCGGAGAAAAATGCTCAAGTCTTTAGAGCTGAAATCTCCAAGCATCTCCTCCTGGCTCAGCATTTGGTGATTTTCATTTGGTGAAGTTAATTCTACATTGCACTTTAAAAGCCTAAGGTGTGAAGGACGTATCTAACAAGGGTATTCTAATGCAAGATTGTAAGTGTATGAATGAAGCTCAGGCTAATACTTGTAATTCAGATTGTAATTTAGGATTAATGTAAAATAATGCCTTTTTTTGTAATGAGCACTTCCATCAACACAGATGGAAACGCTTACTGTATTGTTAACAGGAGTGGTGAGTACAGATTTCTAAATTACTCACCACTCTAAGCTCTCCAAACTCCCTATCCCTTCACTGCTCTGGTGCTGTTAGGGTTAAGTGTTCTACCCGGGAGCTGAGAGAGGAAGGAACATGGAGCTAAGAGCAGTGAGTAATAATGAAATCTGTACTCACCACTTGATCCTTGGGTGGAGAGCAGATATGTGGGGTTACAACACTTCATGGAAGCATAACTACACTATATTGCCGACATAAGAGGCTTAAGGGGGTCATAATACTGTTTGGAGGCATAAGGGGCTAATATACTATATGGGAGCATAAGGAAGAATTATACTGTATGGGGGCACAAGAGAGACATTTTACTTTACAGGAGCACAAGTGGGGGAATTATATTGTATGGGAGCATAAAGGAGGCATTATACTGCATTGGGGCACAAGAGAGACATTTTACTGTATGGAGGTTTAAAGGGGCCATTATAGTATATTGGAGCATAAGGAAGCATTATATTGTATGGGGGCACAAGAGAGACATTTTACTTTACAGGAGCACAAGTGAGGGAATTATATTGCATGGGAGCATAAAGGGATCATTATACTGTATTGGGGCATAAGAGGTCCATTATACTGTATTCAAGCATAAGGGGCATTATACTGTTCCCCCAGGATAAGGAGGCCATTATATGGGGGCATAAGGAACCATTATACAGTAATGGTATGCACAGGGTGTTATACCCTGTGAGAGCACAGTACAGGGGCTATTATAATGTATGGGGGCATAAGGGAATCACTATACTATACTGTGTGGGATGATATTAAGGGAGGGATTATACTGTATGGGGGCATATGGAGCCATTATATTGTAGTGAGGCACAAGGGGAGGGGGGCATTATACTCTGTGGGGGAATACTTAAACTTGCTTTTGCTGCAGTATATGGACATTGCTGTTGTGATTGATAAAATCATGAGCCTTTGAGGATGCCACACGGTGGCTCAGTGGTTAGCCTTGCAGCGCTGAAGTCCTGGTGTTAAAATCCCACCGAGGGCATAAAACCATCTGCAAGGAGTTTGTATGTTCTCCCCATGTTTGCATGGATTTCCATCCCATATTCCAAAGACATACTGATAGTGAAAAATGTACATTGTGAGCTCTATGTGGGGCTCACAATCTACATTTAGAAAAAAAAAAAAATCATGAGCCTTTGTGTTTAGCTATGGTTATTTATATACTAATCTTGCCAAAGAATTTGCCCAGGATATAAAGCCTTGATTTTGCAGTTATATGGAGGTTATGAGTAGACCATTTATTTAAGTGGTACACTAAGCTGTTAGCCATACTCTATGACTTGCCCTGGCAACTTCTTAGCAACATAATCATTGTCTGTATACATATGGTTAACAGTGCTAAAAAAAAAATCCAGCTTTCTACAGCAATCTCCATGCATCTGGAATCATCACCTCTATTATTGAGTCCTGTAGGATGGCCTCAGAGCAAATACAAGCTAAAACAGAAGTCAAGGGTACAAGTTCCCATAAGGCTCTCAATTATCATGTTTTCATTCAAGTCCAACACAGAGATTTCACATGCTGCCCTCACACTTTAACAGTAAACACACAAAATTAATTGAATTTACTCGTGGGACATATTTTTTCTGTTAGCTTGATGTTTACCGAAAACTCTAGCTAAATGAATTATAGCGCTGGAAATTTGCTAGCAAGTTAGGCACATCATTCATTTTATCTGATGCTGGGAAAGGAGTACATTAGTCAAAGAGTAAGGAACATATTTAGCTTTTATTTCAAGACATGTTCATGTGATTAACTTTATTGGCCTGTGGGTTGCAGTAACATTACTTAATTAATTTTCCCTTTTAATTTAGTCTGCATATGTAGAATATTATGTACCCAGAATAACAGAGTACATAGTGTAGCACAATAAGCATTATGAGTAGATGAAGCATAATGTGGATGGCAACAAGTTGATGGAATCTTTGGTTAAAAATATGTGTCAGTAAAGTAGTATAAAAGGCTTATGATACTGATAACCTCTCTTTAGAGTAGGACCAAAGACATTGCTAGATGGGTGTGGGGGTGGGGGCAGAGGGGCACTGAGTCTATTGGGTCCCACTGGGGAGCTACCGCAACTTAGCAACTTCAATTGTATCGGCATCTGCAAGACACCAACACAGTTGAAATACATGGTAGAGGAGGAAGCCGATAGCTGCCTTCTCTACCGCACTTAACTTGCAGTTTTTTTTAATAATGACCAATGCTGCACTCGGTAGCTGTTTTTGTACACAGTCTCCTATTCTGGTCTTGAGTTGCTATTATAAAGAAGGAGGAGGAGAGGAAGTACACATAGGCTGTGTACATAAGTAGCTTCTGGGTGCCACATCAAATGGTACAGGATACCTATACAATATAACTGCGCAGGGGACATGGTACAGAATGTATGAGGGGGAAGGTTACTATCTGTGGGGGAGCACTATTACATTAACCAACCAAACACACACACACAGTCCCTCCAGTAATTAAGTGATAGTATTATAGGACTATATAGTAGGATAGGACTATTATCTAGGAGCACTCTTACATTAGTAGTGACCCCCTATAAATAATTATACCATCCAACACAAGTACTACTATTAATCAATTACTTATGTTTGGAGGGGGCTATTACCTGTGTGTGGGTATAGGGGATTCATTCCTATGGGGGAACACTTTTACTATAATAGTGCCCTCCAGGTAATAGTCCCCTCCCACATAGGAGGGTATGTGGGTTTCAGAGCACTGCATAGATATCCCTGCAGAGTCATTGCAGGATGATAAGGAAGGCCTCCCTGACAGCAAAACACTGTAGAAGTATACCGTCAGGGGGTGATCCTTATTATCTGGTGCTGACAATGAGCTATAAGGCTGGTCCAGTGAAAACTCTGCAACTGAGACATATAGCAGTGAGACTGAGTAATGAGGTTGTCCAGAATTTTAAGAAATGTATGCAGACAGCAGGGTAGTGTAAAGATAGCACTGTATATATTTACCTGTGTCCTCCCCTCCACTAATGTGCTGGGCCATCTAACTCCTGCGCTGCTCTATTTATATACAGAATAGCTGAAACGGTGATGTCACGTCAATAGGATTGCTGCAGCCAATAATTACTGTATAAAGCTGGGAACAGTGAATGTCTGCAGCGGTCCTATTGATGTGACATCACCAGTGTAGTTTCACATACAGAGTAGTGGAAGATGTGGCCAACCTAGCACAGGAACAGAATGGAGGATGCAAGAAAGAAAAAATGTTTTGTTTTTGTTTTTTTGTTTTTTTTGTTTGTTTTTTTTGAATGTCCTCTTCTCCCTGCATACATTTTTTTTTAAATTCTGGACAAACCATTTAATATATAAGGGGGCATGAGGGGGCAGTGTGTATTCACAGAGACATCAGGGACATAACATAAGAGGGCATTAGGGGGATAGTAACCACTGGGGAATTGGACAGTATTAATTTAAGATGACATGTGGGAATGATTAATTAGAGAGCATTATTGATTTAGTAGAGCTATTAATTTATACTGCATACCACCAAACGACTCAGGGTGAACTGAAAGCGGTCACCATCAGGTACCATGTAGGCCCCCTTCATCAGTCTCCAGCCTGGGAGGTGGACTGGAGGAGTTGAGTGTACTCAGCCTAACCTGTGACATCATTAGCATCACTACTACTCCCATCCTCCAGATTCCTCCATTGTACTGCAGCATAAGCAACTACATGTTTCCTTTGCTGTTTTCACTCAGATGATTTGCAGAGAGCTGTATACAGCCAACATTTATCACTAAATGGTCATTTTATGGTTGCAATCTTGGGGGCCCACTTGGATATGTATACCCCCACTTAAACTGAATTCACATGACAGAGTTCTCACCCATGTGCTATCTATGATCCGTAATAAAAATAGAGCATACAAATCAGGACTATCCATTTTCAGGGACCTTATTCACCTATTACAGCAAATGGGTCTGTGAGAAAAAATGGATCCCTCACAAATCTCTTAAACACATGACAAAAACTCGGTCATGTGAACACAACGCAAGGTAAAAGTAATACAACTGGTAGCAGAAACATATAGGTTTATAGTATTGTATATATAGCTTTATTTATGTAACCCTATAAATGCCTAAGGGGGCCATACACATTGGACTTACATTGGCTGAATCTGGTGACTGGGACTGGCTAACGATCCAACTTGTATGAATTATTAGGCCAGCATTTACAAAGCATACAGTCCTATGAAAAAGTTTGGGCACCCCTATTAATCATTTTTAGTTCTAAATATTTTGGTGTTTGCAACAGCCATTTCAGTTTGATATATCTAATAACTGATGGACACAGTAATATTTCAGGATTGAAATGAGGTTTATTGTACTAACAGAAAATGTGCAATATGCATTAAACCAAAATTTGACCGCTGCAAAAGTATGGGCACCTCAACAGAAAAGTGACATTAATATTTAGTAGATCCTCCTTTTGCAAAGATAACAGCCTCTAGTCGCTTCCTGTAGCTTTTAATCAGTTCCTGGATCCTGGATAAAGGTATTTTGGACAAACAATTCAAGTTCAGTTAAGTTAGATGGTCGCCGAGCATGGACAGCCCGCTTCAAATCATCCCACAGATGTTCAATGATATTCAGGTCTGGGGACTGGAATGGCCATTCCAGAACATTGTAATTGTTCCTCTGCATGAATGCCTGAGGATTTGGAGCGGTGTTTTGGATCATTGTCTTGCTGAAATATCCATCCCCAGCGTAACTTCAACTTCGTCACTGATTCTTGAACATTATTCTCAAGAATCTGCTGATACTGAGTGGAATCCATGCGACTCTCAACTTTAACAAGATTCCCGATGCCGGCATTGGCCACACAGCCCCAAAGCATGATGGAACCTCCACCAAATTTTACGGTGGGTAGCATGTGTTTTTCTTGGAATGCTGTTTCTTTTTGGACGCCATGCATTTTATAACCAAACAACTCAATTTTTGTTTCCAAAATGAAGCTGCCTTGTCCAAATGTGCTTTTTCATACCTCAGGCAACTCTATTTGTGGCGTACGTGCAGAAACGGCTTCTTTCTCATCACTCTCCCATACAGCTTCTATTTGTGCAAAGTGCGCTGTATAGTTGACCGATGCATAGTGACACCATCTGCAGCAAGATGATGCTGCAGCTCTTTGGAGGTGGTCTGTGGATTGTCCTTGACTGTTCTCACCATTCTTCTTCTCTGCCTTTCTGATATTTTTCTTGGCCTGCCACTTCTGGGCTTAACAAGAACTGTCCCTGTGGTCTTCCATTTCCTTACTATGTTCCTCACAGTGGAAACTGACAGGTTAAATCTCTGAGAAAACTTTTTGTATCCTTCCCCTGAACAACTATGTTGAACAATCTTTGTTTTCAGATCATTTGAGAGTTGTTTTGAGTAGCCCATGATGCCACTCTTCAGAGGAGATTCAAATAGGAGATCAACTTGCAATTGGCCACCTTAAATACCTTTTCTTATGATTGGATACATCTGGCTATGAAGTTCAAAGCTCACTGAGGTTACAAAACCAATTTTGTGCTTCAGTAAGTCAGTAAAAAGTAGTTAGGGGAATTCAAATCAATAAAATGATAAGGGTGCCCATACTTTTGCACCGGTCAAATTTTGGTTTAATGCATATTGCACATTTTCTGTTAGTACAATAAACCTCATTTCAATCCTGAAATATTACTGTGTCCATCAGTTATTAGATATATCAAACTGAAATGGCTGTTGCAAACACCAAAATATTTAGAACAAAAAATGATTAAGATTAATAGGGGCGCCCAAACTTTTTCATAGGACTGTATGTCAATTAAAAGAGGACTGATGCTAAGAAATGGATTTGGTGAAAGTGGTGAAAGGTTCTCTTTAAGAAATCCAGACATGCTGTAGATTCTGGAATAAGGGACAGATGATGGACTTGTGGAGAAGTTGCGTGTGTGTGGGTGGATGGAGGTGGATTGCTTAACTTTTGGTCTTTAGTTATGCCTTTGGTTCAGAGATTGCTATTAGCTTCTTTGTGTAGTGAACTACAAACTCATAGGTTATCTTTTTATGTCTAGCCAACATATAAATGGTAAGATGTCTCCCCCTCTACCCAGTGCTGGCTTTTTATAGGGCTGCACACAATACCTGGCAGATACTTTTAAAATAGATTCTACTATACATCTGCATGTAAAAGTTTTTAGCACATTCTTTTAAATTGAAGTTTGAGTTTTACTTTGTCAAACTTTCCTAAAATGTAATGTGGATTTAGTCCAGACATTAATACGTGAATGATCTAAGACGTACTTGATGTTCGAGAAGCACTGCTCCATGTAAAAGTCTGTTATGGCTTGTGTGGAAGGCATATATTTAGTGCTCAGGATGGGATTTAATCCCAAAAGGCAAATGCATGTAAACCTTTCCCAAAGGTAAGATTTTCCTTCTCTTTCCTGGCATCCAATCTCATTTTCTGTCCTTAATATTCATCTCCTATAATTTATCCGTCTGACTAAAGCCTTTGTTATCTAGCAGCCTGTCTCTTATGAGCCAACTGTTCAGTTTATCACTATACTAAGAGCAGGCGTGGGGGAAAAGGTAGCTTAGCAGCAGTAATGCCACGCCATTCTTTATTTCTGTCTGCATTATTAATCAGATTTTTCTCTACAAATAGAATTACGGTTTGTGGAGATCCTCCATACTTAACAGTAATAACCTAGTATGTACGGCTCCAAGACGTGCAGTGTTCTAGATGTTTATGTCTTGTGTTCATATTGTTTGATTCTTTACATAGTCTTTGTACCTAGATATGTTCTATGTAGCAGATAATTATATATACCTTAATCTATGCAGCCTGTCTCATTCTAGTAAAGGATTGCTTAAAGTAATACGTTCTGATGACAACTATAGAAAGAGTCCATATTGATTGTCTGCATAATTCCCTTCTCCTTGATAAATGCAAACAATTATTCCATGAACACGACTCAGCATAAGTGGTGTTGTAAATTGATATAAATGGGAATAATATAGGCATACGGGGTGTAGCTGTTAGAGGAACATAAACACAATGTAAATAAATATTTAATCAAGGAATTAGGGCCCATAAGTGCATAAATACATAAGAAAACATGCTTAAATATTCCATGCGAGAATCAAAAGGCGTCCATTTAATTATTTAGAATAACAGAATTTATTCTAAATAACTTCAATAAATCATATTACTTATGCTCACAAGCTATCAGTGGGATCTCAGCCCATGTACTTTTGATCATTGAATTTTATGTATGTCACAACATTGGCAGCCTTTGAAGTCCTGACCAAGATTTGCCATGACATTGAACAGAGCATGGAATTTAATACAGATAAATAGATTACATTCGCCAAATTGCATTTAACGTTTGGATTCAGCTGCAAATAATGACAAAAGCGCTGGTTGTAGAGATGCTAAAACAAATCAGAGTGAAAAATTCAATTAAAGTAAGCTCAATGTTTAGAGCCAGTTGAACACTATGCCAGGGAATTACGTGAATAGCAATTCCCAAATAAATTGTTATGATATGAAAGGTTTTAGTTAGCTGCAAACTTAAAACTAAACACTGACACTCATTTGACCAAGAGCTATTCTTTCCTACCCCATATACCCTCACCGTCCACTTTATTAGGTACACCTGTCCAACTGCTCGTTAACACTTAATTTCTAATCAGCCAATCACATGGCGGTAACTCAGTGCATTTAGGCATGTAGACATGGTCAAGACAATCTCCTGCAGTTCAAACCGAGCATCAGTATGGGAAGAAAGGTGATTTGAGTGCCTTTGAACGTGGCATGGTTGTTGGTGCCAGAAGGGCTGGTCTGAGTATTTCAGAAACTGCTGATCTACTGGGATTTTCACGCACAACCATCTCTAGGGTTTACAGAGAATGGTCCGAAAAAGAAAAAACATCCAGTGAGCGGCAGTTCTGTGGGCGGAAATGCGTTGTTGATGCCAGAGGTCAGAGGAGAATGGCCAGACTGGTTCGAGCTGATAGAAAGGCAACAGTGACTCAAATAGCCACCCGTTACAACCAAGGTAGCCAGAAGAGCATCTCTGAACGCACAGTACGTCGAACTTTGAGGCAGATGGGCTACAGCAGCAGAAGACCACACCGGGTGCCACTCCTTTCAGCTAAGAACAGGAAACTGAGGCTACAATTTGCACAAGCTCATCGAAATTGGACAATTGAAGATTGGAAAAACGTTGCCTGGTCTGATGAGTCTCGATTTCTGCTGCGACATTCGGATGGTAGGGTCAGAATTTGGTGTCAACAACATGAAAGCATGGATCCATCCTGCCTTGTATCAATGGTTCAGGCTGGTGGTGGTGGTGTCATGGTGTGGGGAATATTTTCTTGTCACTCTTTGGGCCCCTTGGTACCAATTGAGCATCGTTGCAACGCCAAAGCCTACCTGAGTATTGTTGCTGACCATGTCCATCCCTTTATGACCACAATGTACCCAACATCTGATGGCTACTTTCAGCAGGATAATGCGCCATGTCATAAAGCTGGAATCATCTCAGACTGGTTTCTTGAACATGACAATGAGTTCACTGTACTCCAATGGCCTCCACAGTCACCAGATCTCAATCCAATAGAGCATCTTTGGGATGTGGTGGAACGGGAGATTCGCATCATGGATGTGCAGCCAACAAATCTGCGGCAACTGTGTGATGCCATCATGTCAATATGGACCAAAATCTCTGAGGAATGCTTCCAGCACCTTTTTTTTTTTAATCTATGCCACGAAGAATTGAGGCAGTTCTGAAGGCAAAAGGGGGTCCGTTACTAGCATGGTGTACCTAATAAAGTGGCCGGTGAGTGTACATGTGCACTTATCTTGGATAAATGTGTATGTGTTCTACTAGATACCTCTGGCCTCCTCTCAACTGAGAACAAAAGGATTGGACATGTTCAAATCCAACAGCCTGATTGGATAGATAGGTTTCTAGTAGATTTCAACCCAAAGAAAACTTGGCCTAAGCCATCTGAACCTACAATAAAACAAATTCTGAGAGGTTCACCCATGTCTACTGCCTACAAAGCATGTCTTTTACTCGAGAGGGAATTAAGTCAATGGGAGCCTTTTTTAGCAGCAGATTTTGAGATAGATTCCGTGGCAAAATCCACTGCCAAAAAACTCAATGTCAACATACCTTTAAATGGGATGAGTGCAATTGAAAGGAGACTATCTATCCATCTATCTATCTATCTATCTATCTATCTATCTATCTATCTATCTATCTATCTATCGTACATATCATCTATCTATCCAGTGGCGTAACTACCGCCATAGCAGCAGAGGCAGTTGCCACAGGGCCCGGGACATTAGAGGCCCGGTGACAGCCACTACCACTGCTATCATTATACTCGGGGGGTCTTTTCGGACCCCCGAGTATAATGATTGGTGGCCCGGGAGAGGTAAGAAACATAAAAAACACTGTTACTTACCTCTCCACGATTCGGGCAGGCTTCGGTCTAGTCGTCTGAAGTCTCATAACCCCGGCCTGCGTCCTGGGTCATGTGACATCTGACGTAATTGAAGATGGACTACTTCGGAGGCCGACAGCGTAGGAGCTGAAAGATACGTGAGTAACAGAGTTTTTTTTTAATGTTTTTCTCCCCCTGGGTCTCCGATTATTATACTCTGGGGTCTGAAAAGACCCCAGAGTATAATAATTGTTTATGGGTGTCCATAGTGGGACATAATACTGTGTGCAGGGATCACTATGGGGTACAATACTGTGTGCAGGGGCCACTATGGGGGATAATACTGTGTGCAGGGGCCACTATGGGGGATAATACTGTGTGCAGGGGCCACTATGGGGAATAATACGGTGTGCAGGGGCCACTATGGGGGATAATACTGTGTGCAGGGGGCACTATGGGGGATTATACTGTGTGGAGGTGCCACTATGGGGGATAATACTGTGTGCAGGGGCCACTATGAGGGATAATACTGTGTGGAGGGACCACTATGGGGGATAATACTGTGTGGAGGGGCCACTGAGGGACATAATAGTGTGTGCAGGGGTCACTAAGGGACGTAATACTGTGTGCAGGGGCCACTATGGGGTATAATACTGTGTGCAGGGGCCACTATGAGGCATAATAGAGCGCGCAGGAATGCGTAGGAGGAGGTCGGTCGAGGTCTTCGGCGTTGGTGTTGGTCGTGGGGGGGGGCATGTCAAAAGTTCACCACGGGTCCCCGCCATTCCTAGTTACACCACTGTATCTATCTATTTACATGCGCATTTATTGCTCAAAAAAAAAAAAGTAAGAATTTCTCGTCTCACAGCCGTTGTATCTTCTTTCAGAACCACATATTTATTCCACATGCTTGTCTGGAAGTAGTCGGTCTCTATCATCCCTGTGGTTCTTAAAAAGCAAAATCTTCGTAATGGGGTCACAATGTTTATTTATCTGTCTGTCACCAAGACATTCCACTAAATTTGGCACAATTGCCACGATGAGATTCCAAGTGACAAACTGAGCTTTGCACTTTCTATATGTTTGGTTTAATTATGTTGTATTGTAGTGGGCTAATGTGTCAGCTTCAAGACATTATTTCATTGTGATAGATTGGTTGTACGCTGTAGAAAACACACGTCACTGCGAGATCTTAGAATCTCATTCATGTATTCCTTATACTTTATTCCCTAGAGCCTAGAAACTAGTAATATAATCAGGAAACAGTCTATGTCTCCTGGTTGATTCAATTGATGAGTTTGTTTGTTTTATTGTCAGAGACAGAGTAGACTTTCATCTCTGTTAACTCTTCACATTGACTTCAGGCCATTGATTGTTGGTTTTCATTAATCCTGGTTTGATGAGACTATGCATTTCCTCCATGTGGCAGGACCCAGCTCTTCTTGTACAATTAATTATGTTCTCTGTACAGTGTGGCAAGGAACCAGTAAGGAACTATTGAATGGAATGTCATTCACACACCCAATGGGGATTGACAGAAGGTTCGCTCTAGTTAATCATTGCAACATTAATGTTGTCACTCTAATTTATAGGTAAGAAGCAAGGAAGTGAAGCAATTGTTAATAAAAGCAATAATAAGAATATTGCATTAATATCTTCTGTAGTGTTAAATAAATTTGCATAAAAATGGAAAGTAATTACAACATTGGTAAAAAATAATATTTAACCAGAGAAAATACAATTGGGAAGACATGCCTACCTGAATAGCTTTCATACTAAGGTAGAGTAAAATGGAGAAAAAAATAGATGAGTAAATATAAAGATTGACTGCGGAGGATTTCTGTAAGCATATCTGAGTACATTACACTTTAATGTATATACACTGTCATGTCAATGACATACACTTAATACTTAAATGCAGCTTTGTCAAGAAAAATATTAACTATACGTCTGTTTGCTTTGGCTAATTTCTGCATTGTTCTTTCATTCTCAATATCTTCTTTCTGAGATGACTGCATTGAAATTCAGAGTTCAGTAGGGATTATTGTAACAAGAGAAACTCGAGACTCCATTCTGGAGAGTGCCGAGTCCTTCTCGTGCAGGATTTGTTGGTTTGGTAGCCTGCACCAGCACCTCTATGAATTGTGTTGTGGTTTCCAGAACTGGCACTATAAATGTTGTGAAGCATGTTTGCTCCCTTTATCTTAATGCGTTAGCCTGTGTCTCTTTCCCATTCATTCAATTGTAAAATTAGTTTCGCTTTATGGTAACAGAAAATAGCTGCAATATGGCCACTGCACTAAAGCCCAAATACAGTGACAACTAAAGTGTGTATGTGGGAATTTTTACCCATTCCTCCAAAAGTGTATTTTTAAGATCAGGCATGGTCAAGAAGGCCTGGATTGCAAATTCCAAAGGTTGAGGTCAGAGCCTTCTTGCAGGCCAGCCATGTTCTTCTAAACCAAACTCAACCAACTGTGCCCTTATGACCTTGTTTTGTACACTAGAATATCCTCATGCTGGAACAGAAAAAGGCCTTTGCCTAACTGTTCCCACCTAACTGGAAGCATTAAAATGTCCACAATGTCTTGGAATGTTGAAGTGTTAAGGTTTTCCTTTACTGGAAAGAAGAGGCCTAGGCCAACAAGTGAAGGACATCTCCATAGTATTATATCAGTCAGGCAGGTAATGTTCTCCTGTTATTCAACAAACCCAGACTCATCCATTAGACTGCTAGATGGAGAAGTGTTAGTCATCACTTTAGGGAACATGTTTCCATTGCTCTGGAGTCCAGTAACTGTGTGTTCTACACAAATTGATCTGACATTTGGCATTGTGCTTGTTGATGTAAGGAAAAGGGAAAAAGTTTCAGCACCAAACCGGAACATTTGACATTTGCTCCGGTTTGGTGCTGAAACGTTTTCCCTTTTCCCTATGGTTTGTCGAGTTGTGGTCCAGGACTCTGTTTTTTTGTGCACCTCATTATCTCTGAATACTGGTGAGCCGTTGGAGTTTTTTCTTTTGCTTGTTGATGTAAGGCTTCATATGAATCTAATGGTCATAGGGCTGAATCATAGCAGTACTGTGGCCACTAATAGCACTGATTCTGCTGTGATTTTTTTAAATATTTTTTTTACTACTGACTTTTCAAAGTAATTATTGTCCCTGTACTGTGACATCACACAGCTAAAAAAAAAAAAAAAAAAAAAACACTATGGAAAAAAACAAAAACACATCTACGGTATTTTTCATTGAGTTTTCAATGCAAATATTCTTCCTTTATTAATTCTATAGGAAAAAAAACCTCACGATTCTGCAACTAAAATGAACATGAAGCACTTTTGAAATGTAGCCTTTTCACATTTCTTTCTCTCCACAATGTGTGGATGACATCAATTTGAATCTCATTCACGCTGCGTTTTTCTTTTGTTTTTTGTTTTGTTTCTTTTTTTTTATACGTTTTTGCAACATCCAAAATTGTGTTTCTACAACGTTGGGCCTTGGCCATTATCTGGAAGTCTAGTAATCCTATTACGTTGAGTAATGGAAATGCTCTTTGCACAGTATGACTAGTTATTTGTGTTACTTTAATAGTTGACAATTAGAAAAAGGTTAATCAGGAGCTTCATTTTGTGGTGTTTTTTATAGTGCGTAGAAGACATTTTGTGTAGATGATCAGTGTGAATGTCAATGAGCCTTGGTCCTTGTAAAATCCACAACAATAATGGCCAATTTACTCGTTAACCTGTGTAGGATATATGTAAGCCACAAAGACGGAGGCAGTCAACCAGTGGCTACACCGCTTCGGCATCATCTGCAGAAACACAGGATTTTTTGTGTTTGCTGGCCAGTTTCAACATACAAGGTCTAAAGGTCTGATAAAAAAAACTAAGGTCTCTTTTCCTATAAAATATTTTCCAAAAATGGCCTTCATGTCTGTCGCTCTTCTGAAAGGATAACCCTAATCCAATTTGTAGACTTGCAATTGTGAATCACCGCAGAAGGTGATGGAATATTTTATTGTCATAGAAGAGAGATGCTTCTTCTTACCTCTGTCAGCTAACTGCATACAGTACCTAATGTTATGCCATTATATTCAGATCTAACAGGAAACAGCATTACCGTGAGACACTTATACACATAAATATTTAGTGAGTATTTTATTACCTAAGTTACTGTTCTCTTATAAACGCTAATGGTTTCCTCTGTTCCACGAGAAGTGTTCCATTATATATTGCTTCTTTATAAATATGAGCAATAATGAGATGTGAGTGAATTAGTTCCCACAATTTGTGGTTTACACTGAACTAATCCTGTTAGCGGCTCCAAACCTTTTTTCTGAACCTCACAGTGACCGTATTGTTCAGCAACACCATTAGATTTTCTCTATAATTTCCTACACCAAATCTCTTTGAGAAAAATGTTTTTGGCTTCCATTAACTGCGCAATGTAGAGAAAATAGCATTGTATTCTAAGTACATGGTTGTTAATGGCTTGTAAGCACAAGGATGGCAACCAGTAATACTATTACAAAAATATTTAAAGGGGAGATTCATCTTTAAAGAGCTACATGCCATACTCCGTGGATCTCCCCAAGTTTCAAGAAGAAAGGAACAGTTGCATTGCAGTGTATGGTGAGTTTGGCCAACCATCTTTTGTGCATGGGAGTCCCCAACTCACCCCTGACAGCAGATGTCAGGGAGGGAAGAAAAGGATTGGACTGTTTCAACTGGACAATACTTTTGCCGTCAGAGAGGTAAGACTCTGCCAGATGTGTCTTTATTAGAGATGAGCGAACACTAAAATGTTCGAGGTTCGAAATTCGATTCGAACAGCCGCTCAATGTTCGTGTGTTCGAACGGGTTTCGAACCCCATTATAGTCTATGGGGAACAGATACTCGTTAAGGGGGAAACCCAAATCCGTGTCTGGAGGGTCACCAAGTCCACTATGACACCCCAGGAAATGATGCCAACACCTCTGGAATGACACTGGGACAGCAGGGGAAGCATGTCTGGGGGCATCTAACACACCAAAGACCCTCTATTACCCCAACATCACAGCCTAACAACTACACACTTTACACACTCAATACCACCTCTCTGACAGTAGGAAAACACCTTGAAACATGTGTATTTGGCACTTGCAGTGAGGAGAGCTTGTCACCAGCAGTGAATTTGGCCCTTGTAGTAAGTTGAGGTTGGCACCAACATTTGTTTTGAAAATCAGGGTGGATTGAGCCTCTAACCAGCAGAGTTTGGGCAAATTCATGGTGGAGGGAGCCTCTAAAAACCCCAGTTTGGACCAATTCATGGTGGAGGGAGACTCTAAAAACCCCAGTTTGGACCAATTCATGGTGGAGGGAGACTCTAAAAACCCCAGTTTGGACCAATTCATGGTGGAGGGAGCCTCTAAAAACCCCAGTTTGGACCAATTCATGGTGGAGGGAGCCTCTAACCAGCCCAGTTTGGACCAATTAATGGTGGAGGGAGCCTCTAAACAGCCAAGTTTTGGGAAATTCATGGTGGAGGGAGCCTCTAACCAGCCCAGTTTGGACCAATTCATGGTGGAGGGAGCCTCTAAACAGCCCAGTTTGGGCAAATTCATGGTGGAGGGAGCCTCTAACCAGCCCAGTTTGGACCAATTAATGGTGGAGGGAGCCTCTAACCAGCCCAGTTTGGACCAATTAATGGTGGAGGGAGCCTCTAACCACCCCAGTTTGGGCAAATTCATGGTGGAGGGAGCCTCTAACCAGCCCAGTTTGGACCAATTAATGGTGGAGGGAGCCTCTAAACAGCCCAGTTTGGGCAAATTCATGGTGGAGGGAGCCTCTAAACAGCCAAGTTTGGACCAATTCATGGTGGAGGGAGCCTCTAATTAGCCCAGTTTGGACCAATTAATTGTGGAGGGAGCCTCTAACCAGCCCAGTTTGGACCAATTAATGGTGGAGGGAGCCTCTAAAAAACCCAGTTTGGACCAATTCATGGTGGAGGGAGCCTCTAATTAGCCCAGTTTGGACCAATTAATTGTGGAGGGAGCCTCTAACCAGCCCAGTTTGGACCAATTAATGGTGGAGGGAGCCTCTAACCACCCCAGTTTGGACCAATTCATGGTGGAGGGAGCCTCTAACCACCCCAGTTTGGACCAATTCATGGTGGAGGGAGCCTCTAAACAGCCCAGTTTGGGCAAATTCATGGTGGAGGGAGCCTCTAACCAGCCCAGTTTGGACCAATTAATGGTGGAGGGAGCCTCTAAACAGCCCAGTTTGGGCAAATTCATGGTGGAGGGAGCCTCTAACCAGCCCAGTTTGGACCAATTAATGGTGGAGGGAGCCTCTAAACAGCCAAGTTTTGGGAAATTCATGGTGGAGGGAGCCTCTAACCAGCCCAGTTTGGACCAATTAATGGTGGAGGGAGCCTCTAACCACCCCAGTTTGGGCAAATTCATGGTGGAGGGAGCCTCTAACCAGCCCAGTTTGGACCAATTAATGGTGGAGGGAGCCTCTAAACAGCCCAGTTTGGGCAAATTCATGGTGGAGGGAGCCTCTAAACAGCCAAGTTTTGGGAAATTCATGGTGGAGGGAGCCTCTAACCAGCCCAGTTTGGACCAATTCATGGTGGAGGGAGCCTCTAAACAGCCCAGTTTGGGCAAATTCATGGTGGAGGGAGCCTCTAAAAAACCCAGTTTGGACCAATTCATGGTGGAGGG
Organism: Leptodactylus fuscus; assembly: GCF_031893055.1. Classification (NCBI taxonomy): domain Eukaryota; kingdom Metazoa; phylum Chordata; class Amphibia; order Anura; family Leptodactylidae; genus Leptodactylus; species Leptodactylus fuscus. The sequence goes on from NC_134265.1 coordinate 166,896,778, forward strand.
AGCCTCTAATTAGCCCAGTTTGGACCAATTAATTGTGGAGGGAGCCTCTAACCAGCCCAGTTTGGACCAATTAATGGTGGAGGGAGCCTCTAACCACCCCAGTTTGGGCAAATTCATGGTGGAGGGAGCCTCTAACCAGCCCAGTTTGGACCAATTAATGGTGGAGGGAGCCTCTAACCAGCCCAGTTTGGACCAATTAATGGTGGAGGGAGCCTCTAACCACCCCAGTTTGGACCAATTCATGGTGGAGGGAGCCTCTAACCAGCCCAGTTTGGACCAATTCATGGTGGAGGGAGCCTCTAAACAGCCCAGTTTGGGCAAATTCATGGTGGAGGGAGCCTCTAAAAAACCCAGTTTGGACCAATTCATGGTGGAGGGAGCCTCTAATTAGCCCAGTTTGGACCAATTAATTGTGGAGGGAGCCTCTAACCAGCCCAGTTTGGACCAATTAATGGTGGAGGGAGCCTCTAAAAAACCCAGTTTGGACCAATTCATGGTGGAGGGAGCCTCTAAACAGCCCAGTTTGGGCAAATTCATGGTGGAGGGAGCCTCTAACCAGCCCAGTTTGGACCAATTAATGGTGGAGGGAGCCTCTAAACAGCCAAGTTTTGGGAAATTCATGGTGGAGGGAGCCTCTAACCAGCCCAGTTTGGACCAATTAATGGTGGAGGGAGCCTCTAACCAGCCCAGTTTGGACCAATTAATGGTGGAGGGAGCCTCTAACCAGCCCAGTTTGGACCAATTAATGGTGGAGGGAGCCTCTAAACAGCCAAGTTTTGGGAAATTCATGGTGGAGGGAGCCTCTAACCAGCCCAGTTTGGACCAATTCATGGTGGAGGGAGCCTCTAAACAGCCCAGTTTGGGCAAATTCATGGTGGAGGGAGCCTCTAAAAAACCCAGTTTGGACCAATTCATGGTGGAGGGAGCCTCTAATTAGCCCAGTTTGGACCAATTAATTGTGGAGGGAGCCTCTAACCAGCCCAGTTTGGACCAATTAATGGTGGAGGGAGCCTCTAACCACCCCAGTTTGGGCAAATTCATGGTGGAGGGAGCCTCTAACCAGCCCAGTTTGGACCAATTAATGGTGGAGGGAGCCTCTAACCAGCCCAGTTTGGACCAATTAATGGTGGAGGGAGCCTCTAACCACCCCAGTTTGGACCAATTCATGGTGGAGGGAGCCTCTAACCAGCCCAGTTTGGACCAATTCATGGTGGAGGGAGCCTCTAAACAGCCCAGTTTGGGCAAATTCATGGTGGAGGGAGCCTCTAAAAAACCCAGTTTGGACCAATTCATGGTGGAGGGAGCCTCTAATTAGCCCAGTTTGGACCAATTAATTGTGGAGGGAGCCTCTAACCAGCCCAGTTTGGACCAATTAATGGTGGAGGGAGCCTCTAACCACCCCAGTTTGGACCAATTCATGGTGGAGGGAGCCTCTAACCACCCCAGTTTGGACCAATTCATGGTGGAGGGAGCCTCTAAACAGCCCAGTTTGGGCAAATTCATGGTGGAGGGAGCCTCTAACCAGCCCAGTTTGGACCAATTAATGGTGGAGGGAGCCTCTAAACAGCCCAGTTTGGGCAAATTCATGGTGGAGGGAGCCTCTAACCAGCCCAGTTTGGACCAATTAATGGTGGAGGGAGCCTCTAAACAGCCAAGTTTTGGGAAATTCATGGTGGAGGGAGCCTCTAACCAGCCCAGTTTGGACCAATTAATGGTGGAGGGAGCCTCTAACCACCCCAGTTTGGGCAAATTCATGGTGGAGGGAGCCTCTAACCAGCCCAGTTTGGACCAATTAATGGTGGAGGGAGCCTCTAAACAGCCCAGTTTGGGCAAATTCATGGTGGAGGGAGCCTCTAAACAGCCAAGTTTTGGGAAATTCATGGTGGAGGGAGCCTCTAACCAGCCCAGTTTGGACCAATTCATGGTGGAGGGAGCCTCTAAACAGCCCAGTTTGGGCAAATTCATGGTGGAGGGAGCCTCTAAAAAACCCAGTTTGGACCAATTCATGGTGGAGGGAGCCTCTAAACAGCCCAGTTTGGGCAAATTCATGGTGGAGGGAGCCTCTAACCAGCAGAGTTGGGGGAAATCAGGGTGGAGGGAGCCTAGTATTAGCAGAATTGTGCAACGCTTATGGTGGATGAGTATGAGGATGCGGAGGAATTGGAGAGGTTGAGTACAGACATGGAGTTTCATGTTGGGGTGCTTTACACAGGTGGGCACAAAAATGACGGCTCTACCCAGTGGTGGTTCATTTTTATCAAAGTGAGCCGGTCGGCACTCTCAGCTGACAGACGGGTGCGCTTGTCAGTGATGATGCCACCGGCTGCACTGAACACCCTCTCAGATAGGACGCTGGCGGCAGGACAGGACAGCACCTCCAAGGCATATAGGGCAAGTTCAAGCCACAGGTCCAACTTCGACACCCAATACGTGTAGGGCGCAGAGGGGTCGGAGAGGACAGGGCTGTGGTCGGAAAGGTATTCCCGCAACATGCGCCTATACTTCTCACGCCTGGTGACACTAGGACCCTCCGTGGCGGCACTTTGGCGAGGGGGTGCCATCAAGGTGTCCCAGACCTTAGACAGTGTGCCCCTCGTTTGTGTGGACCGGTGAGAACTTGGTTGCCTACTGGAGGAACTGCCCTCCCTGCCGCCAACGTCACATGCTGGAAACATCTCCATCATATTCTGCACCAATTGCCTGTGGCAAGCATTGATGCGATTGGCCCTCCCCTCTACCGGAATAAAAGACGAGATGTTGTTTTTATACCGGGGGTCAAGGATAGCAAAGATCCAGTACTGGTTGTCCTCCATGATTTTGACAATACGCTTGTCGGTTGTAAAGCACCCCAACATGAACTCAGCCATGTCTGCCACAGTGTTAGTTGGCATGACTCCTCTGGCCCCACCGGAAAGTTCAATCTCCATTTCCTCCTCATCCTCCATGTCTACCCATCCGCGCTGCAACAATGGGACGATTCGAAGTTGCCCGGAAGCCTCCTGTATCACCATCACATCATCGGACAACTCTTCTTCCTCCTCCTCCTCCTCCTCCTCCTCCATTAAACGCAGTGAAGCGGACAGATGTGTGGACCTACTCTCCAGCTGTGACGGATCGGATGCTATCCCTAACTCCTCTGTGTGATCTGAGTTATCCCTGATGTCAATCAGGGATTCTCTCAGAACACACAAGAGCGGGATTGTAAGGCTCACCATCGCATCCTCAGAGCTCACCCTCCTTGTGGACTCCTCAAAGACCCGTAGGATGTCACAAAGGTCTCTCATCCATGGCCACTCATGGATGTGAAACTGAGGCAGCTGACTTTGTGGCACCCTAGGGTTTTGTAGCTGGTATTCCATCAAAGGTCTCTGCTGCTCAACCACTCTATTCAACATCTGAAACGTTGAGTTCCAGCGTGTGGGGACGTCGCACAAAAGCCGGTGTTGTGGCACATGCAGGCGTTGCTGGAGAGATTTTAAGCTAGCAGCGGCTACTGTCGACTTGCGAAAGTGGGCGCACATGCGCCGCACTTTCACCAGTAGCTCTGGAACATTGGGGTAGCTCTTTAGGAAACGTTGCACCACTAGGTTGAAGACGTGGGCCAGGCATGGAACATGTTGGAGTCCGGCAAGCTCCAGAGCTGCTACCAGGTTCCGGCCGTTATCACAAACGACCATGCCTGGGCCCAGGTGCAGCGGCTCAAACCATATTGCCGTCTCATCGAGGAGGGCATCCCTCACCTCGGAGGCAGTGTGCTGTCTGTCCCCCAAGCTGATCAGCTTCAGCACAGCCTGCTGACGTCTACCAACGCCAGTGCTGCAACGTTTCCAACTCGTAGCTGGGGTCAATCTAACAGCGGAGGAGGAGGCGGTGGCGGAGGAGGAGGCGGTGGCGGAGGAGGAGGCGGTAGAGGAGGAGGAGGAGGAGGGGGGTGTTCTTCTCGTGTCCCTGCCAGGAATGTTAGGCGGGGAGACGAGGTACACCGGGCCAGTTTGGGAAGCAGTCCCAGCCTCAACTACATTCACCCAGTGTGCCGTCAGTGAAATGTAGCGTCCCTGTCCGCATGCACTTGTCCACGCGTCGGTGGTCAAGTGGACCTTTGTGCAAAGCGCGGAACTAAGGGCCCGCCTGATGTTGAGTGACACGTGCTGGTGCAAGGCGGGGACGGCACACCGGGAGAAGTAGTGACGGCTAGGGACGGCATAGCGAGGTGCCGCAGTTGCCATCAGGTCCAGGAAGGCGGGAGTTTCAACAAGCCGGAACGCCAACATCTCCTGGGCCAGCAGTTTAGCGATGTTGGCGTTCAAGGCTTGCGCGTGTGGGTGGTTAGCAGTGTATTTCTGCCGCCGCTCCAATGTCTGAGAGATGGTGGGTTGTTGTAAAGAAACGCCTGATGGTGCCTTTGATGGTGCAGGAGAAGGAGATAAGACAGGACCAGGGGAGGATGAGGTAGAAGTCAACAAAGTGGCGGAGGCAGATGAAGTGGTGTCCTGGCTCGTCCTCTGGAGTGCATCGCCAGCACAGTCAGCAGTGGCAGTGGCAGAGGCAGAGGCAGAGGCAGTGGCAGTGGCGTGAACGGCAGTCGGCCTTTGTCCTGCCGTTGCTGCCTGCCACTGATTCCAGTGCTTGGATTCCAAATGACGGCGCATTGAAGTGGTGGACAGGTTGCTCTTCTCAGAGCCCCTAATCAATTTCGAGAGGCAAATTGTGCAGACAACACTATATCTGTCCTCGGCGCATTCCTTGAAAAAACTCCACACCTTCGAGAAACGTGCCCTCGAGGTGGGAGTTTTTCGGGGCTGGGTACGAACTGGAACATCTTGGGAGATTCCGGGTGTGGCCTGGCTTCGCCTAAGCTGCTGACCTCTGCCTCTGCCTCTAGCTACCCTTTTTGGTGCTGCACCTGCCTCAACATCCACACTACTTTCCCCGCTTGACATCCCCCCTGTCCAGGTCGGGTCAGTGTCCTCATCATCCACCACTTCCTCTTCCAACTCCTGTCTCATCTCCTCCTCCCGCACAATGCGCCGGTCAACTGGATGCCCTGACGGCAACTGCGTCACATCATCGTCGATGAGGGTGGGTTGCTGGTCATCCACCACCAAATCGAACGGAGATGGAGGAGACTCTAGTGTTTGAGCATCTGGATACAGATGCTCCTCTGTTAGGTTCGTGGAATCGTGACGTGGAGAGGCAGGTTGAGGGACAATGAAAGGAGCGGAGAACAGCTCTGGGGAGCAGGGACAGTTTGGGTTATTGTTCTGTAAAGCTTCGGAATTTTGGGAGGAAGGAAGACAAGACTGTTGGGTAATAGGAGGAGAGGAGGCAGAGTCTGACTGGCTGCTGGACAATGTGCTGTAAGCGTTCTCTGACAGCCATTGCAAGACCTGTTCCTGGTTCTCGGGCCTACTAAGGTTTGTACCCTGCAGTTTAGTTAATGTGGCAAGCAACCCTGGCACTGTGGAGTGGCGCAATGCTTGCTGCCCCACAGGAGTAGGCACGGGACGCCCTGTGGCTTCACTGCTACCTTGCTCCCCAGAACCATTCCCCCGACCTCGCCCACGGCCTCGTCCACGTCCCTTTCCGGGAGCCTTGCGCATTTTGAATTCCTAGTTAGAAATTGGCACTGTATACCAGTAGTAAAAATTGTGGGTGCACGTAACCCCAATATATTCTTTGAATTCCCAGTCAGACACTGGCACTATATGGCAGTAGCAAGAAATGAGGGTATTTGTATTCCCAATATACTCTTTGAATTCCCAGTCAGACAATGGCACTGTATACCAGTAGTAAAAATTGTGGGTGCACGTAACCCCAATATATTCTTTGAATTCCCAGTCAGAAACTGGCACTATATGGCAGTAGCAAGAAATGAGGGTATTTGTATTCCCAATATACTCTTTGAATTCCCAGTCAGACAATGGCACTGTATACCAGTAGTAAAAATTGTGGGTGCACGTAACCCCAATATATTCTTTGAATTCCCAGTCAGACACTGGCACTATATGGCAGTAGCAAGAAATGAGGGTATTTGTATTCCCAATATACTCTTTGAATTCCCAGTCAGACAATGGCACTGTATACCAGTAGTAAAAATTGTGGGTGCACGTAACCCCAATATATTCTTTGAATTACCAGTCAGAAACTGGCACTATATGGCAGTAGCAAGAAATGAGGGTATTTATAACCCCAATATATTCTTTGAATTCCCAGTCAGACAATGGCACTGTATACCAGTAGTAAAAATTGTGGGTGCACGTAACCCCAATATATTCTTTGAATTCCCAGTCAGAAACTGGCACTATATGGCAGTAGCAAGAAATGAGGGTATTTATAACCCCAATATATTCTTTGAATTCCCAGTCAGACAATGGCACTGTATACCAGTAGTAAAAATTGTGGGTGCACGTAACCCCAATATATTCTTTGAATTCCCAGTCAGAAACTGGCACTATATGGCAGTAGCAAGAAATGAGGGTATTTGTATTCCCAATATACTCTTTGAATTCCCAGTCAGACAATGGCACTGTATACCAGTAGTAAAAATTGTGGGTGCACGTAACCCCAATATATTCTTTGAATTCCCAGTCAGACACTGGCACTATATGGCAGTAGCAAGAAATGAGGGTATTTGTATTCCCAATATACTCTTTGAATTCCCAGTCAGACAATGGCACTGTATACCAGTAGTAAAAATTGTGGGTGCACGTAACCCCAATATATTCTTTGAATTCCCAGTCAGAAACTGGCACTATATGGCAGTAGCAAGAAATGAGGGTATTTGTATTCCCAATATACTCTTTGAATTCCCAGTCAGACAATGGCACTGTATACCAGTAGTAAAAATTGTGGGTGCACGTAACCCCAATATATTCTTTGAATTCCCAGTCAGACACTGGCACTATATGGCAGTAGCAAGAAATGAGGGTATTTGTATTCCCAATATACTCTTTGAATTCCCAGTCAGACAATGGCACTGTATACCAGTAGTAAAAATTGTGGGTGCACGTAACCCCAATATATTCTTTGAATTACCAGTCAGAAACTGGCACTATATGGCAGTAGCAAGAAATGAGGGTATTTATAACCCCAATATATTCTTTGAATTCCCAGTCAGACAATGGCACTGTATACCAGTAGTAAAAATTGTGGGTGCACGTAACCCCAATATATTCTTTGAATTCCCAGTCAGAAACTGGCACTATATGGCAGTAGCAAGAAATGAGGGTATTTATAACCCCAATATATTCTTTGAATTCCCAGTCAGACAATGGCACTGTATACCAGTAGTAAAAATTGTGGGTGCACGTAACCCCAATATATTCTTTGAATTCCCAGTCAGAAACTGGCACTATATGGCAGTAGCAAGAAATGAGGGTATTTGTATTCCCAATATACTCTTTGAATTCCCAGTCAGACAATGGCACTGTATACCAGTAGTAAAAATTGTGGGTGCACGTAACCCCAATATATTCTTTGAATTCCCAGTCAGACACTGGCACTATATGGCAGTAGCAAGAAATGAGGGTATTTGTATTCCCAATATACTCTTTGAATTCCCAGTCAGACAATGGCACTGTATACCAGTAGTAAAAATTGTGGGTGCACGTAACCCCAATATATTCTTTGAATTCCCAGTCAGACACTGGCACTATATGGCAGTAGCAAGAAATGAGGGTATTTGTATTCCCAATATACTCTTTGAATTCCCAGTCAGACAATGGCACTGTATACCAGTAGTAAAAATTGTGGGTGCACGTAACCCCAATATATTCTTTGAATTACCAGTCAGAAACTGGCACTATATGGCAGTAGCAAGAAATGAGGGTATTTATAACCCCAATATATTCTTTGAATTCCCAGTCAGACAATGGCACTGTATACCAGTAGTAAAAATTGTGGGTGCACGTAACCCCAATATATTCTTTGAATTCCCAGTCAGAAACTGGCACTATATGGCAGTAGCAAGAAATGAGGGTATTTGTATTCCCAATATACTCTTTGAATTCCCAGTCAGACAATGGCACTGTATACCAGTAGTAAAAATTGTGGGTGCACGTAACCCCAATATATTCTTTGAATTCCCAGTCAGACACTGGCACTATATGGCAGTAGCAAGAAATGAGGGTATTTGTATTCCCAATATACTCTTTGAATTCCCAGTCAGACAATGGCACTGTATACCAGTAGTAAAAATTGTGGGTGCACGTAACCCCAATATATTCTTTGAATTCCCAGTCAGAAACTGGCACTATATGGCAGTAGCAAGAAATGAGGGTATTTGTATTCCCAATATACTCTTTGAATTCCCAGTCAGACAATGGCACTGTATACCAGTAGTAAAAATTGTGGGTGCACGTAACCCCAATATATTCTTTGAATTCCCAGTCAGACACTGGCACTATATGGCAGTAGCAAGAAATGAGGGTATTTGTATTCCCAATATACTCTTTGAATTCCCAGTCAGACAATGGCACTGTATACCAGTAGTAAAAATTGTGGGTGCACGTAACCCCAATATATTCTTTGAATTACCAGTCAGAAACTGGCACTATATGGCAGTAGCAAGAAATGAGGGTATTTATAACCCCAATATATTCTTTGAATTCCCAGTCAGACAATGGCACTGTATACCAGTAGTAAAAATTGTGGGTGCACGTAACCCCAATATATTCTTTGAATTCCCAGTCAGAAACTGGCACTATATGGCAGTAGCAAGAAATGAGGGTATTTATAACCCCAATATATTCTTTGAATTCCCAGTCAGACAATGGCACTGTATACCAGTAGTAAAAATTGTGGGTGCACGTAACCCCAATATATTCTTTGAATTCCCAGTCAGAAACTGGCACTATATGGCAGTAGCAAGAAATGAGGGTATTTGTATTCCCAATATACTCTTTGAATTCCCAGTCAGACAATGGCACTGTATACCAGTAGTAAAAATTGTGGGTGCACGTAACCCCAATATATTCTTTGAATTCCCAGTCAGACACTGGCACTATATGGCAGTAGCAAGAAATGAGGGTATTTGTATTCCCAATATACTCTTTGAATTCCCAGTCAGACAATGGCACTGTATACCAGTAGTAAAAATTGTGGGTGCACGTAACCCCAATATATTCTTTGAATTACCAGTCAGAAACTGGCACTATATGGCAGTAGCAAGAAATGAGGGTATTTATAACCCCAATATATTCTTTGAATTCCCAGTCAGACAATGGCACTGTATACCAGTAGTAAAAATTGTGGGTGCACGTAACCCCAATATATTCTTTGAATTCCCAGTCAGAAACTGGCACTATATGGCAGTAGCAAGAAATGAGGGTATTTATAACCCCAATATATTCTTTGAATTCCCAGTCAGACAATGGCACTGTATACCAGTAGTAAAAATTGTGGGTGCACGTAACCCCAATATATTCTTTGAATTCCCAGTCAGAAACTGGCACTATATGGCAGTAGCAAGAAATGAGGGTATTTGTATTCCCAATATACTCTTTGAATTCCCAGTCAGACAATGGCACTGTATACCAGTAGTAAAAATTGTGGGTGCACGTAACCCCAATATATTCTTTGAATTCCCAGTCAGACACTGGCACTATATGGCAGTAGCAAGAAATGAGGGTATTTGTATTCCCAATATATTCTTTGAATTCCCAGTCAGACAATGGCACTGTATACCAGTAGTAAAAATTGTGGGTGCACGTAACCCCAATATATTCTTTGAATTACCAGTCAGAAACTGGCACTATATGGCAGTAGCAAGAAATGAGGGTATTTGTATTCCCAATATATTCTTTGAATTCCCAGTCAGACAATGGCACTGTATACCAGTAGTAAAAATTGTGGGTGTATATAGCCCCAATTCTATTGCTAGGGGACTTGCAGGGTATTTCTGGGGTGAAGGTGGGGGGGCACACCGTTGGAACGGGTATCGGGGTATATATCGGGTATACGGGAATACACTGACAGTGTATTCCATTCAGGATCCTGGGAAAGCTGGGTTGCGGCGATTGAGCCCGTCAGTGCCACGTTACACTGACAAGCTTCTCCCTGGAATTTAGCTCTTACAAGAGCTGTTGGTTGTCTTCTCCTTCCTATCCTAGCCTGTCCCTGCCTACCCAGAATCTAAGCCCTAGCTAGCTGGACGGAAACCTCCGTCCTCGGTGAATTGCAAGCTCAGAATGACGCGAAGCTGGGCGGCGCTGTTCTTTTAAATTAGAGGTCACATGTTTTCGGCAGCCAATGGGTTTTGCCTACTTTTTTCAACGTCACCGGTGTCGTAGTTCCTGTCCCACCTACCCAGCGCTGTTATTGGAGCAAAAAAGGCGCCAGGGAAGGTGGGAGGGGAATCGAGTAATGGCGCACTTTACCACGCGGTGTTCGATTCGATTCGAACATGCCGAACAGCCTAATATCCGATCGAACATGAGTTCGATAGAACACTGTTCGCTCATCTCTAGTCTTTATATTGCTCTATCATTGGGAAAAGTCATTTTTAACTAAACACATCCTTGCATAGGCTTTAGAAATGCGATCCCACACCTACCTTTAGTATGTAGATTGCCTCAGTGGTTTCTGAATAAGTCTGTATTTATTCATATGCTAATGAGCTTCCAGCCAGCTCAGGAAGTTCCCAGCAGCACTTGTCTCTGCTATTATCTTCTATGTGTGTGTGCTAACAGGAAGCTGAGTCATCATCAGTAGCAGCAGCCTGTCCTGAATACACCCATAGGAAACAATAGCAAAGAGGGTGCATGATGCATTGTGCACCAGTCTAATTAGCATATGAATAAAAACAGACTTATTAAAAAAACACTGATGCAATTTACATACTAAAGGTATGTCTGGAATAGCCTTTCTAAAGGCTATGCAAGGATGTACTTAGTTAAAAATGAGTTTTCCCAATGATAGAGCCCCTTTAATAAATTGACACCTGGGTGTTACCTGGCGGGACCATATCTTTACACAGTGTAACACTGTCGCATAAGTTCTGACTGTGCAGGCATACAAGAAGGAGAATAGTACAACCCAATTGTTAGTTCATTAATAAATTTTAGAAGGGATAACAGAAGAATGGTACAATGCAGGTTTATGAGAAAAGATGCTCCAGAACTCTTTCATAAATTCATGAAAAATACACTTATTTACTGAAACACAGATGTCAGGTGAGGAGACAGATTATCTTTAATTCAGAAGAGTGGTTCAAAATATTATTGTCACACATGCCACCCTGACCACACATACTATAAAGTATTAGACTCAGGTTGCATAAATGGTATGATGTTTGAATTAGGTCATGTAGCAAATTTAATTCATAGACGTGGTTAGATACTGATTAGAGATGGACAAACCAATTTGTCAACCTGACTGTTTCAAATTGTTTATTTTTTAAGAAAACCAAACAAATGCCAATTCATACCACTAATCTGAAAAAAAATCTCTGTTATTTTTGTGTTTCTTTATGCTCTGCTCACCCAATACACAGAGTGTGTTAATCGGAAAAATACTTGTTTCTTAAGCCTTTTTTTGTTGTTGTTGATGCACATATTTACAGTATTGCAGCCTATGATAATCTAAAAACAAAAAAAAATCTGTTATCTAAAGCTGAATGTCCATGCCTATTTGCTTGTTGAGAAAAAAAAAGACATATACACAGTTTCAGTATTATTATAAATCACTATTATAATTCAATAATTATAAAAATGACTGTAAAAAACAGGACATCAGACAGGCAAAAGTAGGGTACAGGAAGAAGAATACACTCATGCAAATACTAAACATAAGAATGTTGGTAGTAACAGCAACACTACTTCTGGTTTTGGTGGCACTGCCAGTAGCCACAGGATTGCTGTACTTCCTAAGAATGAAGATGATGTTATTGATTACTTAGCTTGCTCATCTCAGTCACAGGAGGATATTGCGCCCAAGAGTGATGTGATCTTGAGGCAGGCATCTGTGTGTTTCTTCTCCTCTTTTGTTTTGGCAGCAACAACTACATGAGGTCATCCATCTCCCATGTGGAACTTTTTTGTATGTTGCAATGGATTTATCATTTGGCAATATGGAAGATCAGCAAGCAGAAAAATATCTGTGGCACAGCAGGAAAAATGTACTGTACATCACTTTTCAACTAAGCTTACTTTTTTCAAAAAACCATTGCTTTTTGCAATATAACCATGGGCACCTCCCCCAATCAAAATAGGTTTTTAAATGTTAAAATGTGTCAAAGTGTGTCAGTGGGGTTTGTATGCATTTCTTACCATTCATTTTTCCCATAGACATACATGTCATTTAACTTCAACTGTGTTTGCCTTAGAGTGGTAGAAATTGGAAAGATGGGTTCCTATGAGCCCATGGGGAGAAATGGCCCCCAGTATTCTGAATGTGAACATATGATTCTTATGCAAACAACAAACACACTCTCATTTAGACTTAAGCAGAGGTTCATTGCAGCAGCAAAGACTGGGAATTTGATTTCCTCATAGACCTGCAGGCTTATTATCAGAATTGCTCTACATGTAAAGATACTTTAATTTTAAATATTTTATATAAATTGCTGCCTAACTTTAATTTACAGGAATCCTACATTCTAAAAAAATAGCCCTCAGGCTAGACTTGGGACAGAATACAACCTTCTTTTATATGCCATGTCCAAATGTTTCATATCCATAACCACAAGTAGTGCTTGTGCAATTGAAGCATGGGGTAGCCGGAGGAGAGCATAAGAGCAAGCGATGTCTGTATCGCAGTAGCTTTGTTTGTGCTGAAGTTTCTATTTTAAGTAAAGTCACAGCAATACTCATGAGATCACCTGCTGGTCGATATTTTAAGAATGTCATATGGCTTACCTTATTTGATTTGCTTTAAAGCCTCATAATCAGGCAGAATTAGGATGGGATGTGTCCTAGAAAGTTGTATCTTTTCCTGGTTTTAGATGGGTTACCAATTTTATAAAGGGTAAAACCCTTTTAAGCCACAATGGGAAAGCCCTCCATTCTCCTAATCAATGGTTGGACCCCAAATGTTTTGCAAATAGTGAAACCCCTTTAACAAAGTCCACGAGTAGCAGGAGGAGAGTGTTTAGGA